>NC_140998.1:51458555-51792973 GCF_052327205.1 Somniosus microcephalus | reverse complement strand
CCGCTCACACACCCCTTGGGTCCTCAGGTCCCCTTCTCCCCTCCCTTCACCCTCTCCCCTCCCTCCACCTCTTCCCCCCAACTCCGCAGCCCTTTCCTCCGTCTCCCCTCCGCCTTCCCCATGCCCCCTCTCAACCCCTCGCACCCTTCCCCCTCTCCTCCCTCCCTCCTCCCCTTCCCTCTCCCTCCCCTTCCCACCCTTCCCCCTCTCCCATCTCCCCCTTCCCTCTCCCTCCCTCCATCCCCCCTCCCCTCTTCCCCATTCCCTCCCCTCCCTTCCCCCCATATTCCCCACCATTCCCTCACCCCCCATTCCCCCCATCCCACCTCCCCCTTCCACACCTCCCCTTCCCCACACACCCCATCCCCCCACACTCCAACTTCCCCCCACACCACCCCTACCCACCCCCCTTTCCCCCTACTACACCCCCTTTCCCACCCACCCTTTTCCACCCTCTACACACACTCCCCCCTCCCACACACCCTTCCCCCCCACACACACCGCCTTCCCCCTCCCTCCCCACACACCCCTTCCCTCCTCCCCCTTCCCCCCTTTACCCCCCTCCCCCGTTCCCTTCCCCCCATTCCACCTCCCCCTTCCCCCCACACCCCCTTCCCCCATTCCACCTCCCCTTCCCCCCAACCCCCCTTCCCCCCACCCCCCTTCCCCCTTCCCCTTCCCCCTTTCCCCCACACCTTCCCCCACCCCTTCTCCCCCCTTTCCCCCACCCCCTTCCCCCCTTTCCCCCCACCCCCCTTCCCCCCTTTTCCCCCACCCCTCCCCCCACCCCTTTCCCCCACCCCCTTCCTCCCCCACCCCTTTCCGCCACCTCTTTCCCCCACCCCCCCTTCCTCCCCACCCCCTTCCTCCCACACCCCCCCCAACCCCTTTCCCCTTTCTCTCCCTTCCCTCGCTCTCTCTCCTTCCCTCTCTGTCTCTCTCTCTTCTTCCCTCTGTCTCTGTCTCCCTCTCTCTCTCTGTCTCTCTCTCCTCCCTCTCTCCTCTCCCTCTCTCTCTGTCTCTCTCTCTTCCCCCCATCCTCTCACTCTCTCTCTCCCACCAGTCTCTCTCTCTCTCTCCCCCCCAGTCCTCTCTCTCTCTGCCCCCCAGTCTCTCTCTCTCTCTCCCCAGTCTCTCTCTCTCTCTCTCTCCCCCCAGTCTCTCTCTCTCTCTCTCCCCCCCAGTCTCTCTCTCCCCCCAGTCTCTCTCTCTCTCCCCCCCAGTCCTCTCTCTCTCTCCCCCCAGTCTCTCTCTCTCTCCCGCCCCCCGTCTCTCTCTACTCCCCCAGTCTCTCTCTCGCTCTCTTCCAACAACAACATGCCCTCAAAAAACCCTCGGCACCGCGGGCACTCCAGCTAGTCTATCTATATATATAAACGGTCCATCTGTCTTTCCATATGTCTTTCTGTCTTTCCGTCTTTCTGTCTCTCTGTCTGTCCGGCTATACAATCAAAAGCTATACAGCATACCTACACATATGTTATATGAAAAGAAAGCTTATCATTAGGGGACTCTAATAGGCATATTTACTTTTTGGTCCAACAAAAATTGTTCAGACAATATACAAAAAAGTTTCAAAAAACGGCAGCATTCCGCTCATTAGCGTTGAGTGACGTGATGGTTGACCAATCGTACAGGGGATTAACCTGATGGTTGACCAATCGGTGCGTCATGGGGGGCATTTCATTGCGTGTGTGAGCAGGCCTAATCCTTCTGAGCTGAGGTGAGTGGCCGCTATCTTGATTCCTAACTATTCATTTCTTTTTCCCAATTTCTGCGTGTTTATTTTCAAATCTAGATTGCCATCAAAAAAAGTTGCTTTTAAAACACAATTAAATTGGTTTTAAAAAAAGTTAATTAATTTGTAAATCTTTTCTCTAACCTCATTAATTTTCCTACCTTTCACCCTTTTTTTTTCCGTCTTGACTCGCTACCTTCGTTGGGCGCCGCAACCTTCCAGGGTTACCCCACCTGCAAGCCTCAAAGCCTCGGCTTCTCCTCCCCAGCCACGCCCGAGCTAGGCACCTCCTGTCCCGCTCAACAAGCGGCCCGCGATCGCCGCCATCATTGTAAAGGCTGGCGGGGCGGGCCTGAGCCGAGCGTAGCCACCGCCGCCATCTTTGTAAAGGCTGGCGGGGCGGTACAGAGCTCCGCGGAGCCATTGCCGGCGCTGGGCTCGGGTGCTTTGTGGCCTGCGGTCGAACGGCGGCTGCGGAGCTCGGGCTGCCCGGGGCGCTGGGCTCGGCTGGGCCATGTCAGTGCGGGTGCCCGAGGCCCCGGGGCCTAGCCTTCTCCAACTGCCGCCGGCAGCGCAACTCTCAACACTGGCAGAGGGGAGAGGGTCTGCTGGCTCCCCCCTCCCCACTCCCCTCCTTCCCCCCTCCTTCCCCTCACCTTCCCCCCACACCCCCTTTCCTCCCCCACCCCCCTTTCCCCCCCCACACCCCCTTCCCACACACACCCTTCCCCCCCACACCCCCTTCCCACACCCCTTCCCCTCCCCCCTTTCCCCCCACCCTCCCCCTCCCCCCTTTTCCCCCACCCTCCCCCCTCCCCTCCCCCCTTCCCACCCCCTTCCCCTCCCCCCCTTTCCCCCCACCCTCCCCTCCCCCCCTCCCCCTTCCCCTCTTCCCCTTTCCCTCCCCCTTCCCCCCTCCCTTCCCCCCCATTCCCACCCCCCATTCCCCCCATTCCCCCCTCCCTTCCACCTCCCCTTTCCCCCCCCACCTTTGCCCCCTCCTCCCCACCCCTTTCACCCCCCACCCCTTTCACCCCCCACCCCTTTCACCCCCCACCCCTTTCCCCTTTCTCTCCTTCCCTCTCTCTCTCCTTCCCTCTGTCTCTCTCTCCTTCCCTCTGTCTGTCTCTCTTTCCATATCTCTCTGTCTCTCTCTCCATCTCTCTCTCTGTCTCTCTCTCCCTCTCTCTCTCTCTTTCTCTTCCCCCCAGTCTCTCTCTCTCTCTCTCCCCCCAGTCACTCTCTCTCTCTCTCACCCCCCCAGTCTCTCTCTCCCTCTCTCTCTCTTCCCCTCTCTCTCTCTCTGTTTCTCTCTCCCCCCTCTCTCTCTCTCTCTCTCTTTCTCTTCCCCCCAGTCTCTCTCTCTCTCTCCCCCCCAGTCTCTCTCTCTCTCTCACCCCCCCAGTCTCTCACTCTCTCCCCCCCAGTCTCTCTCTCTCTCCCCCCCACAGTCTCTCTCTCTCTCCCCCCCCCGTAGTCTCTCTCTACTCACCCCAGTCTCTCTCTCTCTCTCTCTTCCAACAACAACATGCCCTCAAAAAACCCTCGGCACCGCCGGGCACTCCAGCTAGTTAATAATAAAGCAAATCATATCACAATGGCCCAGAAATTCCAGAACGGGGCTTGCAGCGCGTGCAAGCCCCATATTTACACTTACCCCGCGCTACTGCCGATCAGCTCCAGGGACGCCTGGAATTGGTGTTTCCAGAAGAAGAATCCCGGGCAGCGTATGACGTCATGCCGCCCAGGAGTGCAGCCAGCGCGAAGCCTGTAGCGTGCAGTGCAAGTGAGACACGCCCCTTGAGGTCTCAGTTTCACTGGACACGCCCCCAATGTTTCTGTCAAGCTGCTAACCATTTTTACATGCAAAGCAGCAGTTTAAATAGGTTTTTGGAAGTTTTTTGAAGATTTTGGTAACTTTTATAAACTTTTTAAAATGTTTACATTATTTTGAGTAATCTGAAGTAGTTTTAAACAGAATTAAAGCAATTTAAAGACTTTTAAAAGCCCTAAAAGAATTTTTTAAATTCCATTTATTTATTTAGCAATGTCGTCGTCATACGTGTCTTCACACTGTTCCCTTTGGGGAACTGTATGAAGTGGTGGAAGGATTTATGGCCATGATTAACGCTCATTCCGTGACCGTAACCATCTTTGAACCAGCCATTAGGGCGGTTAGTCCTATGGCGGGAGGGTTTTACGGGCTCCCACAAGCTATACAAGGAGGGGGGGCCACCCACACCCACGGACGCAAATATCCCACTGGATGTCAACCCAGAATTTAGAGCCGGAGCTCCGACTCCACTTGCCGGGACTGTCTGGAGCGGGGTTCGAAACCCTACCCTGATCTGGCCCAGCGGCGGGGATCCTACCGCTATGACAAAGGCCCAATCCGATTAGCAACGTGAAATGGCAGCATAGGGCTCCAGTCACGGGGAGGGAAAAGGTGCAGGAAACGTATGGGTGTCACCTTTTGTGCGGAGTGGGCCTTTTGCGTAGCAGTAAGCATCCCCGCCGCTGGGCCAGAAGGAGTAGGGTTTTGAACCCCACTCCAGACAGTCCCGGCAAGTGGAGTCGGAGTTCCAACTTTAAATTCTGGGTGGACATCCAGCGGGATACTTGCGTCCGTGGGTGTTGGTGGCCCCCCCCCCCTCAGATGGGTTGTGGGAGCCCGTAAAACCCTCCCGCCATAGGACTAACCACCCTAATGGCTGGTTCAAAGATGGTTACGGTCACGGAATGAGCGTTAATCACGGCCATAAATCCTTCCACCACTTAATACAGTTCCCCAAAGGGAACAGTGTGAGGATACGTACGATGATGACCTCTTGCGCAATGCACCTCCTTGGACCCTCAGTCGCAGATGCGAGGGGGCAAGTCGTGCAATTGTTAAATTTTTCATTTTATTGACATGTAAAATGTTGGCCCAGTAATTCCCTTACAAATGCGCGAGTACGGTTGGGGTACTTACGCATCTGGCTGGATGAAATGCCGGTTTTCAGCATGCACAGTGCATGTGGGGAAAACCGGCATTTCCTGTCCTCTGAACGAAGGGGTTCAGAGGCAGAACACGTGCGACTGCACAGGCAGCGCGTGCGCAGTATAATTCGCCGCTTTCATTAATGCTTTCAGTGAGGTCAAGTCATTACAACTTACACATGAAAAAAGCATGGGTACAGTTGCTCCAGAGGCTGCGGAGGAAGATATTTATTATCGTGGAGCTTCTGAAAGTATGTATGTCTGTATATATTCCTTTGCGTGTTATGTATATATTCCTTTACTTATGTGTATGAATGTATTATTTAATTATGACTTTCAGAGAAAGTAACTTATTGGAAAATCATAATTAAAAACATACATTCATACACATTAGTAAAGGAATATAAAACATACATACATATACGTAAAGGAATATATGTGGACATACATACATAACTCATTCTCACATTCCATTCACACAGCCACAATTGCTCCTTCTACCTACCGTTCTGAAAACCCTTTAAAAAAAAAATATTTTAACTTTAAAACTTACTTAAAATTTCTTAAAATAACTTCCCTCCCTTTCCCAAACAAAAATATTGCATTTCAGAAGCTCCACGATAAAATGTTTCTTCCTCCGCAGCCAATGAACCACTTTACACTTGCTTTTTTTACGTGTAACTTCTGAGGACTTACCCTCACGGATTTCATGAATGAAATCTACGAAGTTCACTGCGCAAGCGCTGCCTGTGCAGTCGCACGCGCTCGAGGTCTGGAAATGCCGGCGTTCCCCGCATGCGCTGTTCATGCTGAACGCCGGCATTTCCAACGGCCAAATGCGTGAGTACCCCGAGCGCACTCACGCCTTTGGCTGCGAATTTCTGGCCCAATATACTGCGTTTAAATAAATCATACTTGTGCAGAGCCCCTGGCGGGGGCTCCATATTTGGCTGACGCCCTGACACGGGCTCATAGGCCTGGGCGTTAATCTGCACCTGATGGTGAATCAGTTTGTCTTTAAATTGCATCCTGCACCGGCAGTTGTGTTTCAAAGGGTTTCAATTCACAAATTAATACGATGCACCTGGCTTTAGATTCCCAATGAAAGAAACGGGGCCATGTAAAGTTGCATTGAAGTCTGAGCAAGTACTTTTATTTTCATATTTAAAATATTGGTAATCCTGCCATCATAAATTATTTTTGGTTTGAAAGGCAGAATTACTGTAGACTCCAAAATGCTGAAAAATTAACCAAATCTGGAGGAGCATGCCCCCACCTCCAGACCACCCACCCCCACAGAAAATAAATGTCATGCCTTCATTAATTTCTACAACTACCACCTCTGAAAACTCTGCTTTCATGTTCTTTTAAGTTCTATCTCCAGCAATAAAAGTGATTGATTGAATATTGGGCATACCTGCAGTTTAAATGATGACAAGCCCATATCCCACTGCAGTTGTCTTTGATATTATACCAGAGGTTTAAGCCATTTAATTAAATGGATTAATACCACATCTAAAATAGTAGACAGAGAAATTTCAGATGAATGCATTAAGGTATTCATTCTAATCTATCCAGTCGTAGCCAGAGAATCACCTGCAGTGGCTTCTCTTCCGGCTCCCGCACCATTACCTCTGGTGTCCCGCAGGGATCTATTCCTGGCCCCCCCTATTTCTTATCTACATGCTGCCCCTTGGTGATATCATCTGAAAACACGGTGTCAGTTTCCATATATACGCTGACGACACCCAGCTCTACTTTACCACCACCTCTCTCGACCCCGCCACTGTCTCTAAATTGTCAGACTGCTTGTCCGACATCCAATACTGGATGAGTAGAAATTTCCTCCAGCTAAATATTGGGAAGACCAAAATATTCGGTCCCCGCCACAAACTCCGTTCTCTAGCCATCAACTCCATCCCTCTCCCTGGCAACTGTCTGAGGCTGAACCAGACTGTTCATAACCACGGTGTCGGATTTGACTCTGAGATGAGTTTCCGACCACATATCCGCTCCATCACCAAGACCGCCAACTTCCACCTCCGTAACATCGCCCGTCTCCGCCCCTGCCTCAGCTCGCTTGCTACTGAAACCCTCATCCATGCATTTGTTACCTCTAGACTTGACTATTCCAATGCTTTCCTAGCCGGCGTCCCATCTTTCACCCTACGTAAACTTGAGCTCATCCAAAACTCTATTGCCCGTATCCCAACTCGCACCAAGCCCCGTTCACCCATCACCCCTGTACTCGCTGACCTACATTGCCTCCCAGTCTGGCAACACCTCAATATTAAAATTCTATTCCTTGTTTTCAAATCCCTCCCTGGCCTCACCCCTCCCTATCTCTGCAACCTCCTCCAGCCTTATAACCCTCCGAGATCTCTGCGCTCCTCCAATTCTGGGCTCTTGCGCATCCCGATTTTCATTGCTCCACCATTGGTGGCCCTGCCTTCAGTTGCCACGGCCGTAAGCTCTGGAATTCCCTCCCTAAACCTCTCCGCCTCTCTACCACTCACTCCTCCTTTAAGTCGCTCCTTAAAACCTACCACTTTGACCAAGCTTTTGGCCATGGCCATCTTCCCTAATATCTCCTTATGTGGCTCGGTGTCAAATTTTGTTTGATGGCGCTCCTGTGAAGCACCTTGGGATGTTTTAGTACATTAAAGGCGCTATATAAATGCAAGTTGTTGATGTTGTTGGTACATTAGTTTCTCACTGTCTAATTTCCAGGCCGTAGTTTTTTTTTAGACATTGTCTGAAGAAGTATAGCTGGAGCTAAATGTAAAAGGCAAGTGTTAGCAGGGTATTCTACCACTGGGAGAGGGTGGCAACACAGCTGTCCCTGATCCTGTTGCCACCTGACATCCACATGCACGTTTCCAACAAAGGTCACTGACTAATGATGAGGAGTAGGTTTCCTGCCAAACTTTCTCCTCCCTAGCCGAGGCTACGAGACTGAAGCCAATTGTAGCAACCTATTTCCAGCTGACTTTGGGGACAATCAGACACTTTAAATTCTGCAGTTACCACAGTAAGAGACACTCCTGAGGTATGCTTCGGATTTTGTTCCAAGCTGCTGCATTAGTGCTATTAGTGTTTGTGAGCTTATTAAAATTATCATTTTAAACATAACTGAGACAAAGGCATATTAGACACATTAACAGTTTATTAAAAAAATGTATTCTAAGGGTGTATAAAATAGAGCAGCTTGCCTCACCAGATGGTCCTTTACTTTTCACTGTTTTAGTTGTAGTTTTACCCCTGGTCATAATGATTGTTTGTGGTGAGTCTAGAAATAGAGGCCTAGAAATTCAGTTGCGTTCGCCAGCCGTTAGCGCCATAAGAGGAGTAGATTTCGAGCGCTAGGCACTTAGCGCCCGGGCGCAGACCGATCTGCGCCTACGCTCAACTTCAGTTGACATTTAGCGCCGGCGCAAAGTGTTTGCGCGCGCTCAGCTGCGCGCGCAGCTTATGACGTCATTTCGTCGTGCAACGCCGTTTGTGCGCCCCAAACCGGAACTTCAGTGGCGCCCGCCCAATGTGGGCGTGGCGCTGTTAAGAACTGTGAAGTGGAACGCAGCAGAGGCCCTGCGGGCCTCGGGGAGCGCTAATTAAAGGGCACTTAGACTGAACTATAAAGGCCAGCCATTTTGCTGCAATGACTTTAGTGCTACGGATTTCTGGACAGAGACCAAGGAAGAGACCTTACTGATTTGGGCCAACATAGGAGAGGTATTTTTGGCTTCTGGCCAGAGCTTGGAAATTTGACTCATTGTGATTTCACTGTTTGCAAGTATATTACGGGGGCTGCATGGGGTTCCAACCCTCAGTTCCAGCATTATGTGCGAAGGGCTCGCAGACGCTGTGTGAGAGGGGCAGCCATGCCTAGACGCAGAGGGGCCATCAGGCGTCGGCAACGTAGGCCTTACCCACTCAGGGAATACCGCCAGCAGGTGTCCTATCTCACCATGACTGCCGCGCATTGTGTTAAGAGGCTGCGCTTCAGAAGGGAGGAGGTTGCAGAGATCTGCCAGCTGCTTCACAGAGATCTGCGTCCACAGCTGATGTGCAGGACGTCTCTGTCGGTGGAAGTGAAGGTTACGGTGGCTCTGAACTTTTATGCAAGCGGCTCCTTCCAAGCCGCTGCTGGGGACATAGCGAACATCTCCCAGTTCGCCGTGCATCGCTGCATCCGGCAGGTCACCGATGCCCTTTTCGCAAGGAGACACCAATTCATCTCCTTCCCCATGACCCTAGAGAGGCAGGAGCAGCGTGCAGTCGGATTTGCGAGGATCGCCGACTTCCCCATGGTGCAGGGCGCCATTGACTGCACGCATGTGGCTATGCGGGCACCTATCGACAATGCCGAGGAATACCGCAACCGGAAGGGCTACCATTCCCTCAATGTACAGCTGGTGTGTGACCACAGGCAGCGCATCCTAGCTGTCAATGCCCGCTTTCCAGGCAGCAGCCACGATGCATTTATCCTGCGCCAGACTACTGTGGCTGACATGTTCCAGGCACAGCCTCCCCCAAGAGGATGGCTTATCGGGGACAAAGGCTATCCTTTGTGTACATGGCTCATGACCCCGCTCCGCGCGCCCAGGACCCCTGCTGAGGAGGCATACAACGAAAGCCATCAAGCCACAAGGAACATCATAGAGCAAACGATTGGCGTCCTCAAGCAACGGTTCCGCTGCCTGGATCGTTCCGGCGGATCTCTACAGTATTCGCCGGATAGAGTCTCCCAGTTCGTCGTCGTTTGCTGCATGCTGCACAACCTGGCTATCCGCAGGACTCAGGCACTGCCACCTCACGTTGGACCACCACCTCAGGAGGACGAGCAGGAGGACCATGAGGAGGAGGAGGAGGAGTACCAGCCCAGGAGGGAGCCACAAGGTCCAAGGGCTGTCCGTCGGCGGCTTATTGAACGACACTTCTAGGCCCCCTGTCAGGGAATGGCTTGTGGCAATGAAGGCACATGAATGCAGCCGCTCCACAAGCCCTCAGCCGGTTAACGCAACAACCACTTGAAACATCACACATGGACAAGCTGAATAAATAAAAAGCTTTATTGAACAAACTCAGGGCCCTTCCCACATGAAACCCAAAAACAGACAAGACCCCCAAAAAACAGTCAAAAACATATCTCACTCCCACAACCTGGGGAGGAATAACAAAACTTGTCCATCCAAATGGCCTTCATCCTCGGCCTTACCAAGACAAACCCCCCCATACAGAACACAAACACCCCCATATAAAAAAACAGTTGCCTTCATCTTCGGCCTTACCAAAATAAACCCCCCCCATACAGAACACAAACACCCCCATATAAAAAAACATTTGGCAACACACTCTACTTTGTGTGCCGAGAGGGCGAGTCCTTGTCCAGGCTTTTCCGGCCCCTGGCCGACCTGCTGCTCCGCCTCAACCTGGGCCCTGTGGGTGTTGCAAGGCTGGGGGAAGGCTCCTGAGGGGCACAATGCGTGACGGCAGATGCCCTTGGGGGTCGGCCTAGACAAGCTCCGGCCCTGGAGGGGCCGGCTGCTGACTGCTGCAGCTGTGGCTGGGCAGCATCAGTCTCTCCAGCAGCTCGTCGCAGCTTTGCTGGGGGAGTGGCAGTGGCGGCTGCAGCAATGGGGGCAAGCTGGCTGATGCCAGGCGCTCGCTGGTCGCCAGAGACACTGGCAGTCGGCCGGGCTGGCACTGCAGCAAGCGCAGCAATCTGGTGAAGGCCAGACCGCTGTGCTGCAGCAGCGCGGCGGGTGCCCTGGCGATGCGTGCGTGACACAGCGAGTGTGGCAGCAGTGAGTGCCCGTACTGCCCTGGTCTGTGCCCGCATCAGACCAGCCAGTGACTGCACGGCACCACTCGTCAACTCTCCACTCGCTGCCTGTGCTGCCCTGAATTCGTCCCGACTCGCATCCTGTGCTGCCCTGAATTCGGCCCGACTCGCGTCCTGTGATGCCCCGAATTGTTCAAGACCCCTGGCCTGTGCTGCCGCGAGTTGGTCGAAACCCCTGGCCTGTGAGGCCCCGAAATCGGCCACACTATGAGCCAGGGACTCAATGGCCTCAGGCAACCGTGCCACAACCCCCATGAACTCGGTGTGGCGACGATCCGAGTCCGCGGACATTTGATCAAGGAGGCGCACCTCCTGGGCGAGGACCGTCTCTGGACTGGAGGCCGGACTCTCCCTCTGGGGAGAAGGCCGCCGAGCTGGCCGACCCTTCCCGCATGGCTGGACGCCACTGGGCCCAGCAACTGCACTCCCCTGCAACACTTCCCCCTGGCTCTCCTCCAGGCAAGACGTGTCCCCTCCATTGCCATCCCCTGGCGCGGATGAGGATTCCCCCGATGTGCCGCCTTCCTCTTGCTCCTCGTCGTCCTCCTCTTCCGAGGGACTGACACTCACAGCTTCAGGGACCTCCTCCTCACCAGCTGAAAGCAGGAAGGCACAAGAGTAGCTTTAGAGTGAGGACAGGGCGTCAGCGAGGGAGGCATGAGTGGTGGCATTATGCGCATTGGTCGGACAGTGGCAAAGGATGTAGATCTGAAGCACAAGGGGAACAAGAGAGGTCCAAATGGTCATGTCCTTACCATTGGGGCCCAGCACAGGGTCGGCATCTCCAATTGCAACGGGGCCAATCACCCGGGCACCCATGAGTCGACCCACACGCTCCTCCAGGTCACTGAGCTCCTGGAACTGGGCACGGCCTCCCCCGGTGACAGTCCGGCTCTTCAGATTCTCGGCCAGCTTGGCCTGCAAGAGATAGGACGGCTTCTAAGTACAGTGTGGTGCCCTGTTGTTGTGTGCACTGCCTCCCATGGTGGAATAGCTTGGCCAGTGTGGTGCCCCGTTGTTGTGTGCACTGCCTCCCATGGTGGAATAGCTTGGCCAGTGTGGTGCCCCGTTGTTGTGTGCACTGCCTCCCATGGTTGAATAGCTTGGCCAGTGTGTAAAGTGCAGAAAGTGCTATTGATGTTCATGCCAGTGCCATAGCTGCTGGAGGAGGGTTGGCCATTAGGCCTTTGAGGTCCCTTTGCCCATAATGTGAGGTGCACATGCAAGGATGAGGAGGACACTGGAAAGGGTACTCACCCTGACCAACCGAGTGAGGTCGTTAAACTTTTTCCAGCATTGGTCACCAGTCCTGGGGACATCGCTGTTGGCTGTGACCCTCTGGCCGATTTCCCTCCAGGCTCTCCTGTACAGCCTCTTGGGAGCCTTCTTGCCACTGTCCGGGAACAAGATATCTCTTCTCCTCTCCAAAGCCCTAACCAGCACCTTTAAATCATGGGCAGAGAAGCGCTGCGCTCGCTCACGGGCCCTCTGCATCCTTGCTGGCGCTATTTCTCTCCAGCAGCAGTGTTTAGGCCTAGCTGGAGGGCTGCAGTATCCAGGGCGTGGCAGCAGACCAAGTCGACCCTTCCCCCTTTAAGAGCTGGCCGGCGCCAGGGTGTCTGCTGTCAATCAAAACATGACCGCACCTGCGCTGCGCCCGGCCTCGGCGGTATCAGTCTGCACCGCCGGCTTAGCGCCTAAAGATAGGGGTGCAACGCCAGTTTTAGCGCTCGAGCAAACTCCTTGGCCAAAGCTACTGAATATCGACGAAGTGGCCTCCACTTTCCGGCGGGCGCAAACTTTAGCGCCCGCCCGACTTTACCGCCCCAAAAGTGGCTATACTGAATTTCTAGGCCAGAGACTTTTAATCCATGAAGAATTAAAATTGTTGTGTTTTCATCTCTCTTTTGCAGGCTTTCTGCTATCTATTTTCAATTATATTATAGGGATTTTTAGCACTGAATAATTAAATTAAATGACACTTAGGCCTAGAAATTCGGTGGGCTGCGCCACCAGTTAGCGCCTAAAGAGGGCACTCAGTGGCTTTAGCGCCACTGGCCACGCCTCCTGCGAAACTTAGCGGGGCGCTAATGGCAGCGTTAGCCTGTAGCGCTGCGCCGCCACCGATGACATCATCGGTGTGCGCAGCGCCCCACTACCGCCCCAATGCGATATTGGGTCGCGCCCCCCCCCCCCCCGTAGCGCCGGTCGCAAATCACGACCGGTTCAGGGGGCCTACCTGTGGCGGTAGTGGCGCAAATTAAAGGGGAGGTGCGGGGCGGCCATTTTTTTCGGTGGCCGCCTGCCAGCACCTCCTCGTGCCGCCCTCCCCGGCCTCCTGACCCCCCCCCCCCCCCCCGGGCAGTGCCGGTTGTGTCCTGAGAGCCCGGCACCTCTCCTCGGTGTTGGGCTCTTTTGCTGGCACTCGCGATCAGAGATCGCGCTGGTGCAGGCCCCTCCCCTTTAAGAAGTTGCGCTGCGATATTCAGTTTCAGCACCCCAAGACGGACACGGGGCGCCTTGAGCAGCGCCCCGCGTCCCTCTTGGGGCGCTCAAACTGAATATCGGGCTGGCGCTCCCGGCTCCTTCTGGGGCGGGACTTCTGGCGCCCAGGCGAGCTTGGCGCCCCAAATAACACTAATGACCTTCTTGCTGAAGTTTGTAGCCTGGCGATGCTTCAAGCATTCCACTGTCCTTCTGAAAGACCAACCCTTAGCCAGCAACACACTCTGCGAGTTGGCTATCAGAAGGAGGACTTCTTGTCATTCAACAGTTGGAAGCTTACTATCAGTTTGAACTCTGTCTTCACCAGTTCTCACACTAGTGAGTATTTCTCTTAGGCAGTCCCTTGGAACCGAGGATGACTTGCTTCCACATTAAAAATGAGTGAGCATACCATAAATGTAAGGACACTAGTTTAATAGCTTGGATTTGGATCTCAGATCTATCTCAGTGGTTTCCTGATTAACAACAACAACTTGAATTTATAGAGCGCCTTTAACGTAGGAAAACATCCCAAGGCGCTTCACAGGAGTGTTATAAAACAAAATTTGGCACCGCGCTACATAAGGAGAATTAAGGCAGATAAGCTTGGTCAAAGAAATGGGTTTTAGGGAGTGTCTTAAAGGGGGAAAGAGAGGTAGAGAGATTTAGGGAGGGAATTGCAGCGCTTAGGGCCTAGGCAGCTGAAGGCACGACCACCAATGGTTGAGCGATTAAAATCAGGAATGCTCAAGAGGGCAGAATTAGAGGAGCGCAGATATCTCGGGGGGAGTTGTGGGGCTGGAGGAGATTACAGGGATAGGAAGGGGTGAGGCCATGGAGGGATTTGAAAACAAGGATGAGAATTTTAAAATCGAGGCGTTGCTTAACCGGGAGCCAATGTAGGTCAGCGAGCACAGGGGTGATGGGTGAATGGGACTTGGTGCGAGTTATGACACGGGCAGCCGAGTTTTGGATGACCTCAGGTTTAACCTTCAGAGGCAAGTGGGATGGATCATAAATCTCAATGAGGAACTGAGGCCAACCACCTTATGCTCTGAACTAAACTCCAGAATTTGGATTTTTATTTGTTGTGATTTCATCATCTCCATGAGTCTTTTTTCCCCTGTCCTATGAATACGATATTAACAACGGGGAAAGATATTTCTGGGGAAAATATTTCACAGTAACAGCAGCAGAGTCACTCTACAATTTTTTCACTTAAAATGAATACTTGTGGATAATCTTAATCACTTTCATTTTAGTTACCTAATAGTTGCACCAGGATACCTAATGACTACCTTCAGGCCTCTGGGATAATATCCATCTCACACTCATGCTTAACACCAGCAAATTCAATCTCCAATGGTAAATTAGATAACATTATTTAAATTTACTGCTTTAACAACCAGAAATGAAACCATTAAGCTATGATTTAAAAAAAAAGGAACATAACCATGTTAAATAACAGTGTGTCTGACCCGCTGTTGCCATTTGCTGTTGTCTGAAAAGGCAAAGTATTTTTAGCAATAGGTGTGACAATTGAGCAATCAGGATGCTTCGTCTCGTATGATAATATCATCACTGTATGATTAACTCTGTGACATCTTTTCTGCAAGATTACAAGAATTTAATCTGCATTGGATTGTTGGGAGGTGACACTGCTCTAGCTGTACAGTAATTAGTACTGGACACTCTAATCCACTGCGGGTAATTACATCAAACACACACACGAAAGACAGGAAGTCCCCTGGCACTGGCAACATAAAAACTGACCCAAACTGAATTGATAATATTTCAACAAATGAGGGTTTAAAAAAAAAAGATACAAGTTATGAATGGAAGCTATATCACGGAATAACATTTATATGATGAAGTTGGGATCGAGTTATAGCCAATTATACAAATTAAATCCCACAGGTTTTCATAATGTTTTATGTTATATCATATAGTAAATTAATTTGGTAAAGAGGTGAAAAAGATGGATTTAATGATGCGCTATATCCCCTGTGGGTTGGTTGCAGTGCAGCTGGAGGCACTGTGAGTGCTAATTAATCTACAGTTGTACAGCATGTGTTACACTGTTGTGCCGCGTGCTTTGAATATTTTGTAACAACAATCTTTCAAAGGAAAATAGTTCCACTGAAAAGAATGACGTGGTGATATCTCCATATTTCATGGAAGTGACAATCATACTTAGTGCAATATCTTAATAATTATCTTCACGTGCTATCCAATTATTGGAGACTGAATAGCACGAATAAAAGTTTGATGCTCCACTGAAAGCCTACTAAGTAAAGTAGGCCAGACAGAGCAAAGGGTCCCAGGTTCGATTTGCAGTCTGTCTGTTGAGTTAAAGATCTCAGTTGGGCAGTTAATGAGATGTTACCCTGGCCCCACCCATGGAGGGCGAAAACCAGACAAGTTCCTGCTCTTGATCATTATTCAGTGACTGTTGTTTGAAAGTACAGGCCTGTGAATATCGATGGGATCGATTTATGGCTGTGATGCCTTTCAGGATGATGCAACCTGCTTATATGTACTGTCTGTACTTATACATGAAGAGTGCCGACTTGGGCATAGTACTTCCGACATCAGTGAAACAGTAACCCAGCAATAGTTCAGTTCTTTCAGAAATGAAGGGAATACAATCGGGGAAAAAAGGAAAGGTTTAAATATGAGCAAGAAAAATATGCTGAACCATCACTGATTGATGATTGATTCATCAATTGCCATGTGCTCACTGTCCTTAATATGCAAAGCCTCCACATATTTTTATGATGGCTCTTATGACTATTTATTGTCTCTTTCATGTAGAAATGTGTCAATCATAGAGTCATGGGGGGGGTGGATTTTAACTCAGGTGCAGGATGGTGTCGTGTTATCTGAATTTCGTGTTTCCCACACGAATCTAAATGGATGTGGGAGATTGATGCAATTTTAACTGAATTGGCCAGTTGATTTCCAATGTTTGGGAAGCCTTTGCAAATGGGTTTTTCATGACTGAAAGTCCCCTCCGATGATGTCATCATTGCTGCTGCATTTAAGGTCCAGAGCAAGCCTTGCTTCTTCTGCAGACTGCCAAGCTTCTTGACTGTGCAGTGTGAGGGAGCTGCAGCAAATATGACAAGCGGGAGGGCTAGGTCAGCTCCTCGCTTTGACGAGGTGGCACTGCAGGCATTAGTGGATGGGGCTAGGGCCAACAGGGAGGTGCTCTTCCCTTCATCAGGGAGGAAGAGGCCTCCCACTCAGACCAAGGCTGTGTGGGTGCAGGTGGCTGAGGAGGTCAACTCCTTGGGAGTCACCTGCAGAACCTGGATACAGTGCAAGAAAAGATTTCATGACCTTCAGCACACTGGAAAAGTGAGTATGAATTTCCCATCACCCTCAATCTGATCCCCATTGCCTTTCCTCATCAGCACTCATCTTTAGCAATCTCTTCCTCCACATCCCACTTGACACTGACATCCATGCACCCTTACCCATTCCCTCTCTCTCTATGCTCACATAACTATTCGACCATGCAGCCCTCACACTCCCTATCACTCTGATGCTTTGAACACAACTGACAACACACAGGGAGGGCCCTTGGTCTTGCAACCACACTCCATCTTTGTTTCCTTCTAAGTATCAATGCTATGCAATCTCTACACTCACTCCTTCATTCTCACTCAACCTCCACTTGTCTCCCTCATTGCAGGAAAAGAGAGCTCACAACAAAAGAGAGCAAGCCAGGACAGGAGGAGGGACAGCCTCAATAGCCCACCTGACCCCCTGGGAGGAGGCCGTCCTGGAAATTATGGGAATAGAGGATGATTCGCGCATGGGGGATGGACAGACGGGTGTAACACAGCAAGCTGGTGACAGAAAAGTTTCCCATCTCTCTCTTTGACATTGCATGAGTCGCTGATAATGATTGTGAAGCTGTAACAGATGGACTTATGAGCATCTGCAAAAAGCTATGTGCATGTAGCCTTTGCATCACATCTCTGACTCTTTCCTTTACTCCCCCACAGGACCATCACAAGCATCCGTCCCCCGCAGCCAGGAAGAAGAGGCTGAGCAGCCAGACTCCTCAGAGGAAGCTGCAACCTCTGAGGGCGCAGCGTCAGCAGAATTCTGCACACCCAGCACCAGCGCCGACACTCACACCTCAGTGGGACCTTCGGGACATAGAGTAGTGTTGTCACCTGGTGTATCACAGCTCACAAGTGAGCATCAGCAGATTGTGGTGACAGGGACAGCAGTGGAGAGTCCTAGTCGGAGGGCGCATGACTCTGCCAGCTCGGCTCAGCAGCATGTCGACCCTCTGCCTCTGGGTCCATCCATAAGATCAGAGGTGATGGAACTCCAGGCTCAGATGCAGGAGTCTCTGGCAGGTTTTGTCTCTAGGGTCGCTGAGAGTGTGGAGCGAATGGAGGAGTTCATAGCGAACATGAGCAGTGCCTTTGTGGAGTCATTTGCGCATGAACGCATCACCACGGAAAGGATGGCTACCTCCGTGGAAAGGATTGCTACCTCCGTGGTAAGGCTGGCTACCGTAGAGAAGAGGATGGCTACAGTAGAGGAGAGGATGGCTATGGCCATGGAGGAGCTTAGTTGCCAGGGTATGGAAAACATGGTCATTGTTCAGAATAGAATGACATCTCTTGAGGAGTGATGGGCATCTATTGAACAGAGAAACCAGACCTTCATGAGTAGGACTGCCATTGCAGATACGGGTCCCCATGGCCCCCCTGATGTGCAGCAAGGTGCTCTCCAGCCACTTGCAGGCGCTGAGGGGGACCTGACCCATGAGAGGGAGGTTGGTGGCAGACCTCAAGGAAGTGGGGGCTCCTCTCCAAGTGCTCACACTTCCATGCCATTGCAGAGCCCTCGGTCAGAGCCCCACCGGAGTCCACACTCAAGTGAGATAGACGTCTCAACCCCTGCACAGCCACAGGAGCAGCAGACTGTTGACGAGCCCTCACAGGCTCGCAACCCCAGAGGATGCCCGCCAAAGGTGTCGAGACAGAAGCAGCAGGAAAGTGAGCAAGGGGCCTCCACATCTGCTGAAGCCACAGGGGAAGCACCACGTAGGAGCACGCGTAAGAGGAAAATTCTGCACAGTCACAAGGGTAGTCACTTGGGTGCAATTTTGTGTTTATTGTAAAAATGCCATCACGTCATTATTGAACATAAAAATTCTGATGGGAAATGTTGCAGTTGTGGCGTCTGTCATTTCGCTATTGGGACTTCCACATTGAGGCCTTAGGAATACCTGTAACTGTCAGTATGGTGGTCAGAGTGCTAGGAATCCTCTGGTTCTTGGCCATTGTCAAAGCTCTGGTAAGAAGCAGCGAGGCAAAAGTGTTTGATTGACTAGGCTAAGCAAATCTGGCCAGGATGAATGCGTTCCTTGCATCCCGGGCAGCAATGTTCTCACGTAATGCTGCTGCTGGTTGATGGGCCTCTGCAGGATGTTCGTTTTCGCACTCCTCCTCCTCTTGGTCCTCAGGAATCTGCAAGCCACGACGCTGTTCCATGTTGTGAAGTGCACAGCAAACCACGACGATTCTGGAGACCCTGGCTGCTGAGTACTGCAGGGCTCTACCTGATCTATTCAGGCATCTGAAGCGCATCTTCAGCAAACCGATGGTTTGCTCGATAATGGATCTGGTGGAAATGTGGCTGGAGTTGTAGCGCTCCTCAGCTTTGTTGTCTGACCTCCTCAATGGCGTCATTAGCCACATCCTCAGGGGATAGCCCTTGTCTCCAAGTAGCCATCCGCTTAAGTTGGTCTGGCGGACTGAATAGCGGAGGCACACTAGACTGGTGCAGTATGAAGGAGTCATGGCAACTGCCAGGGTACATGGCACAAACATGCAAAATTTCTTTCTTGTGGTCACACATCAGCTGAACGTTGAGGGAATGGAAGCCCTTGCGGTTGATAAAAATACCTGGATTGCGATGGGGTGCCCTAAGGGCCACATATGTGCAGTTAACGACGCCCTGCACCCTTGGAAAGCCTGCCAGATTAGCTAATCCCACCACTCGCGCCGTGACACTTGCTCGATCCTTGGTGAAATGGATGTGATTGTGCGCGAGGGCAAAGAGGGCATCGGTTACCTGCGTGATGCAAGTGTGTGCGGCCGCCTGGGAGATGCCGCTGATGTCTGCTGCTGGAATGAGCCTGAGGCAAAAAAGTTGAGTGCGGTGGTGACTTTGATGGCCACTGGTAATGCTTGACCACCTGGTCCTCTGGGTAGCAGGTCTTGCTGTAGCATTGCGCAGATGTCAGTCACTACCTCTCGTGAAAGTCGGAGCCGCCTTTGGCACTGTTGCTCAGACATGTTGAGGTAGCTGACCCTGCGTCACATAGACCCTGTTTGGGGGTTATCTCCTGCGCTGACGGGCTTCCAGGCGCTGGCCCCTTCTGGCCTGTGCAGCTTCAGGTGGGTGAGCAGCAACCTGGCGCTCCTGCTGCTGCTGCTGTTGTTCCTGGTTCTGCTGCTGCCGCGGCTGGTGCTCGAGCTCCTTCAATGCCCAGATGGGAAGGAAATAAATGGCTCCCATGCTTCTGGTATATGCTTCCGTTGAGGAAGCGCTGAGTGAAGGTGGCGATAGAGGTTTCCCAGGAGGTCACACTGGAGATGGGTGTGAGGCTCCAACCTTCCACAGGTGTGGTTAAGCCTTCTAAAAGTTGCCCCAGACTTGAGACCACTAAGTCCTGCCATCTGCAAATGATGGCTGATCAAATCTCCTCTTTAATAGTTGACCTGCAGTTGATAGTCAGCAATCTAATAGTGTTCCCACCAGGTTTCACATTCGTGTTTCCCACCAGGCGTGTTTCACGTGGGAAAAGGGTTAAATTCGCAAGGGCCTATCAAAATAGGATTATAGAGGCCATTTAGTGGTTATTAAGGGCCTTAATGACCAGTATCGCCTGTTGGATGCAGGACGGAGTCGGGACCATTAGACACGACTGAGTTAAAATTGCTTGGAGTCAGGAACCGGGGGTGGGGGGGTCCTGCCCGCGAGTTTTTGCGATTTTAACCCCCCGCACGCCTCCAAGCCCGCTTCCACGGCTCAATGAAAATTGAGGCCATAGAATCATAGGCCTAGAAATTGAGTGGGCTTAGCGCCCATTTTGAGGCGCTAGAGGGCAAAGCGCCGCAAGTACAGCCGTTTGAAAAATTCACTTGGGCGCTGCCTTCGGCATTAGCCGGTAGCGCTGCGCCAGCACCGATGACGTCATCGGTGTGTGCAGCGTCCCGGTTGCCGTGGCAACGCGCCCGAACGCCGAAATTGAGTTGCGGCCGCCTCGCCCGTGGCAGCCGCAATCAACGCTTTTGCAAAAGTTCGGTACGGCTGTTAGCGCCGGCGCATTAAGGACGCGCGGCGGCCGCCCGCTTTCCCGGCGGCCGCCTGCCCGCACCACCCTCCCCGGACTCCTCCAACACCCCCCCGCGGCACAGATGCGTGTGGGCCGCGAGCCCGGCACTTCTCCAAGGTGCCGGGCTCATTTTTCTCAACAGATCCACGGCCAGCGATCGGGTGAAGGCAGCTCCTCCTTAACAGGAGGAGGAGGCCTGCACTTCCCCAGCCTGCCGCACCGCATCGGGTGCTGCAGCGGCAGATTAGCGCTGCAATGTGGCAGTCAGCGCCCATTCCGAAGCGCTGACACCCTCCAGTAGCGCCGGCAGCCGTCTGGGCGTGGCGCTACTGAATTTTTGGCGCGCGCAGGGGGACTTAGCGCCGGCGCTAAATTTCCGGCGCTAAAGCCCTGGCGCGGCGCCAACTCAATTTCTAGGCCATAGTGTTATACAGCACAGAAAGAGGCCCTTTAGCCCATCGTGTCTGTGCCGGCCATCAAGCCCTGTCTATTGTAATCCCATTTTCCAGCACTTGAAACGCCATAGCATACAAGGTTACGGACCAAGTGCTCGTCTAAATGCTTCTTGAATGTTGTGAGGGTTCCTGCCTCTACCACCCTTTCAGGCAGTAAGTTCCAGATTCCAACCACCCTCTGGGTGAAAAAGTTTCCCCTCAAATCCCCTCTAAACCTCCTGCCCCTTACCTTGAAACTATGCCCCCTGGTTATTGACCCCTCTACTAAGAGGAAAAGTTCCTTTCTATCTACCCTATCTATGCCCCTCATAATTTTGTACACCTCAATCAGGTCCTCCCTCAGCCTTCTCTGCTCTAAGGAAAACAACCCAGCCTGTCCAGTCTCTCTTCATAGTTGAAACGCTCCAGCCCAGGAAACATCCTGGTGAACCTCCTCTGCACCCTCTCCAATGCAATCACATCCCTCCTATAGTGTGGCGACCAGAACTGCACAGAGTATTCCAGCTGTAGCCTAACTAACACTTTGTACAACTCCATCATAACTTCCCTGCTCTTATATTCTATGCCTCGGCTAATGAAGGCAAGTATCCCATATGCCTTTTTAACCACCTTATCTACCTGTCCTGCTGCCTTCAGGGATCTATGTACATGCACACCAAGGTCCCTCTGATCCTCTGTCCTTCCTAGGGTCCTACCATTCATTGTTTATTCCCTTGCCTTGTTAGTCCTCCCAAAATGCATCACTTCACGCTTTTCAGGGTTAAATTCCATTTGCTACTGTTCTGCCCATCTGACCAACCCATCTATATCGTCCTGTAGCCTGAGGCTTCCCTCCTCGCTATTTACCACTCCACCAATTTTCGTGTCATCTGCCAACTTACTGATCATACCTCCTACATTCATATCTAAATCATTAATGTACACTACAAACAGCAAAGGACCTAGCACCGATCCCTGCGGTCCACCACTGGACACAGGCTTCCAGTCACAAAAACAACCTTCGACCATTACCCTCCGCCTCCTGCCACTAAGCCAATTTTGGATCCAATGTGCCAAATTGCCCTGGATCCCATGGGCTCTTACCTTCTTGACCAGTCTCCCATGTGGGACTTTGTCAAAAGCCTTATTGAAGTCCATGTAGACTACATCAACTGCACTAACCTCATCCACACACCTGGTCACCCCCTCGAAAAATTCAATCAAATTGGTTAGACATGATCTCCCCCTGACAAACTAATGCTGACTATCCTTGATTAAGCCTTGCCTCTCCAAGTGGAGACTAATTCTGTCCCTCAGAATTTTTTCCAATAATTTCCCTACCACTGAGGTTAGGCTCACTGGCCTGTAATTCCCTGGTTTATCCCTACTACCCTTCTTGAACAATGGTACTATGTTAGCTGTCCTCCAGTCCTCTGGCACCTCCCCTGTGGCCAGAGAGGATCTGAAAATTTGTGTCAGAGCCCCTGCAATCTCCACCCTTGCCTCACACAGCAGCCTGGGGTACATCTAGTCTGGGCCTGGGGATTTATCCACTTTTAAGCCCACTAAAACCGCTAGTACCTCCTCCCTCTCAATACTAATTTGTTCAAGTATATCACAATCCCCCTGCCTGATTTCTATGCCTACATCGTCCTTCTCCATAGTGAACACAGATGCAAAATATTCAGTTAAAACCTCACCTACATCTTCCGGCTCTACATACAGATTGCCACTTTGGTCCCTAATGGGCCCTACTCTTTCCCTGGTTATCCTCTTGCCCTTAATATACTTATAAAACACCTTGGGATTTTCTGTTATTTTGCCCATCAGTGTTTTTTCATGCCCCCTCTTTGCTCTCCTAATTTCTTTTTAATCGATGTAATTGTAATTATTTATACTAGTCAGCTCATTATGTATGCTATATAAATTATAAATAATTTGATCAGCTTATGAACACAATGTAATGGTATGGAAATAGTACTACAGGATTTTTTTAATGACTTTAAACAAACAAAAAGAGGAAAACTAAAGGATTGGGTGGCATGGTGATGTACAATAATTCACCTGTAGGGCATGCGCTTCAATCTGGTTCACACCGCTGGAATGAAAATCTTGCCTCCCTGGCATTTGCCCGAGTCCTCACTGAAAATGTTAAGCCCAGTAAACCAAAGTCCCTAGTGGTAAACTGCCCATAATTTGATATTAATTGGCACCAATTTGCTAATCTCACTGTTAAGAGTCTAAAAGGATGAGAAGCACGGAGACTGTGCCGGAGGGATGGGTTTATTAGCCTGAGGTTAAGACATTGATAGAGATAGAATTGAAGGAACATTTATCCTGCAATTAACCTGTGCCATACCTGATCTAGGATTGTTTGATGTTAACATTGGTTACAAAAGTAGGATGATGCTGATTCGCAAGTAATACCATTCTTTACCTTGATGAGCACAAAAATGAAAAAACATTGTATCACTTGGCACTTTTATTGCTTTCTTCCCTATGGAAATTCTTACTTGTCACTACTATTCCCATTCTCCTTGTAAAAAAAAAACTGGAGGGAAAATTGGCTTAGTTGCATTAACATTAGTTAAAACCAGAGAAGTGAAAAATAAATCTACATAATTAAAAAAAAATTAT
The DNA here is from genome assembly GCF_052327205.1 of Somniosus microcephalus. Lineage (NCBI taxonomy): Eukaryota > Metazoa > Chordata > Chondrichthyes > Squaliformes > Somniosidae > Somniosus > Somniosus microcephalus. The sequence continues at coordinate 51,769,484 of NC_140998.1, read as the reverse complement.
ATTCAACTTTGGAAATGAGCCACGTGCCATCAAGAAAATGTTCAAACCTGTGTTAACAGCGCAGTGATTTCCAAATCCAGCAGATGGTGCATTTGTGATTGGTTGCCACAAGCTGTGAGACATTCACTGCACTATATATATGGAACATAACCAAGGAATGCATTAAATCTAAAAATGCCCTGAAAATTGGTTGAAATTTTGAAATCCCCAAAATAATACTGACTTGTCCTCACTGTTTCTCCTGTAGATTGCTGATATCTGGGATGACCTTTAACATGCATTACAATCCAAATTAAATTACTGCATATCAGTTATAAAAATAAAATATCCCTTGAATCGCATCTGCCATAATTAAATGTGATTTGGGATTCATTTGAAATATTAAACCATTGCAAAGAATTGTCATTAATATCCTTATGTCTCTTTTAAATGTTTCTGTTTAAACAGTTGGTGCAGATGATAGAATCCAAGAAACCAGCTTGGAGAAGTTAATGAGCCTGAGTGTGAGAGGGAACTAATTAATCTTGTTACAGATGCCATCAATGCAGGGGGTTTCAGTTTAAACACTGCATGTTAATTCCACGCCCACACACTGTTGGGGTGAATTCATTGCTCTAGCCCACTTCTCTGATGATGTCATCAGTGCTCACTGCATTTAATTGAATATTTTTCTTTGCATTTCATTTCTTTTTGGATTTTTTAAATTCAGGACAGTCTCTTGTGTTGCATTCAGTGTCCTGATGTATTGAGCGCTGAACTGATGCTAAAACAGTAATATAAACACACCAAACATGAGTTCAAATCCCTCCACGACAGCTGTGGAATTTAAATTCAGTTAATCAAATAAATCTGGAATAAAAAGCTAGTATCAGTAATGGTGACCATGAAACTACCGGATTGTCATAAAAACCCATCTGGTTCACTAATGTCCTTTAGGGAAGGAAATCTGCTGTCCTTACCTGGTCTGGCCTATATGTGACTCCAGACCCACAGCAATGTGGTTGACTCTTAACTGTTCAAGAAGGTGGCTCACCACCACCTCCTCAAGGGCAATTAGGGATGGGCAATAAATGCCAGCCTTGCCAGCAACGCCCACATCCCATGAACGAATAAAAAAAAACACATTGGCAATATCCAAACTTGCACTGGTTCTACTACCACCTGGAAAAAGGTTAACTTGCTAGTTGTATCTTTGCACATTGGCTACAGTAGAACTGTAGGTGAGTAATGCCATCCCCAAATCCCTTTGCATCATGCATGCACACGCTAAACCTCATTTAACCATCATTTAAAATCATACCTGCCACCATTTCAACTAATGCTGGCACTCGTGGAACCCAGCCCCAGCATGAGTTGCCATCTTCAAGTGAGACGATGTAAGAGTGGAAAACTGAGAAAACACTATGCAGAGTGTGCATGCACTAACATGTAGCATATAGCCTAAAGAATGGGATGAGCTGGGCTGGGTTGGGCTGTAATACAGGTGCCTCAGTGACCAATTTTTGCTGCATTTGCAATATTTTTGTTCAGAAATCCCCCAGTAATAAATTTAACTTTCTATAGGAAGCATTTCATAGAGTTGCATTACGAAGCAGCTTCCACTTTTAACTAATTTTCTTGAATACAAAAACATCAGTTTGCGCATATATGTTTTGTTAGATCCGTGATTCTAAGACTATGATGTTTTTCAATAACCACTCAGATGCTGTAACTTAACAATCAACAGGTATTTACTGGAGTAGGGTAGTTTCAAGGCTGGGGTATAGAGGCATGCTCAAGGCTTATATACAGGTGTGGTCACTGCCGGTACTACAGTATACAGGAGCTGTAAAAGTAGTTCTCTCTTAAAGGTACATACACTACAATTCCTCCCCTTTTAGATTAGTAGTACCCATAATATTCAAATAAAATTAACACCTTAACATGTACATTAAACAACAATAGTCCATTTATAGATTCAGTCTTTGGGGCGGCTTCCTGATCCTTTCGGGATAGCGCCTTTCCTGAGGTTCTTGTTCTTGGTGCGGAGGCGATTCTGACCCCTTTTCATCGGTTAGTTCATCGGGTTCCACTGCTACTGGTGCGGAGGTAGATGCTACCGGTATGTCGGGTTCATCCCCAGGTACACAAGACATGGGGTTGACTCGTTCCTGTGACGCTAAGATCTGATCAACGTGGCGTCTCACAATGTTCTCCCCGACATCCACTGTGTACATTAATGGCCCCTGCCTTGTGCATATCGTTCCGGGTTGCCATTTCTCTGTTCGGTAGTCACGGGCCAAGACTGGTTGTCCTACGTTGAAGCTCCTTGTCGGCTTCTCATTGATGTGCTGGAATTGTTTATCCTCAACATTTCTTCGCACATTTGGTCTGAGCAAGTCCAGATGAGATCTCAACCTTCGGTTAAAGAACATCATGGCCGGGGTCTGGTTGGTAACTGCATGTGTCGCGTTTCGGTAGGCTAATAAGAAATTGTCCACCTTATGCTGTAGTGGAATTTCATCGTCGCACATGTCCTTTATCACCTTCTTAAAGGTTTGTACGAACCTCTCAGCCAATCCATTTGTGGCTGGATGATACGGGACGGATGTGTAATGCCTTACCCCATTCCTTCTCATAAATTTTCGAAACTCGTCGGACACAAACTGTGGTCCATTATCAGAGCAAATCTGCTCTGGCAAGCCGTTTCTGGCAAATATGGTCCGTAGGACTGCAATCGTTTTCTCTGTAGTGGTTGAGGACATTTTTATCACCTCAGGCCACTTCGAATGAGCATCCACTGCTATTAAGAACATTGAGTCCATGAATGGACCAGCGAAATCAATATGCACCCATTGCCATGGAGAGGAGGGCCACTCCCATGGGTGTAGAGGGGCATGTGGTGGTGCATTTTGGACCTTCTGGCATCCTGAGCAGCTCTTGGTTAGGTCTTCGATTTGTTGATCGATTCCCGGCCACCACACATAAGCCCTAGCAAGGCTTTTCATCTTCACTCCCCCCAGATGACCTTCATTTAGCACTCTCTCCCTTAACGTGGGTGGAATCACCACTCTGGATCCACACATCACTATCCCCTGGCATACTGACAGCTGTTCTCTTCTGGATGAGAATGCTGGCAACAGTGAGTCGCCATGTGTTGGCCATCCCCTCACCGTCAAATCATATACTCGAGACAGCGTCGGATCATTGCAGGTCTCCTTCTCTATATCCGTGTTCGTTACTGGCAATCGTTCAATTATTGACGAATAAAATATCTTGATAGGGTCCTCTGCTGGTGCTTCCTCCACAGTAGGCAGTGGCAGGCGCGATAGCCCATCAGCGTTTCCATGCTGTTTCGTGCCTTTATATTCTATTTCATATTGATTCGCCCCTAGAAACAGGGACCATCTTTGTAACCGTTGTGCAGTCATCACTGGAACGCCCTTCTTAGGATTAAAGATGGAGACAAGTGGTTGGTGGTCAGTCAACAAGGTGAACTTCTGCCCATGCAGATATGGTTGAATTTTTTTACTCCCCATACTATGCTGAGGGCCTCCCTGTTGATCTGGGCATAGTTGCGCTCGGCTGAGGTTAGTGACCGAGGCGCAAAGGCTACTGGCCTCTCCAACCCGTCTGGGAATTTGTGCGACAGCACCGCTCCAATACCATAGGGTGATGCATCACATGCCAAACGAATTGGTAGTGCTGGGTTGAAATGGGCCAACACCTCTTTAGATGTGATCAATTCTTTACACTTCTGGAAAGCTCGTCTACGTTCGTCATTCCACTTCCATGGTACCCCTGTTTGCAGTAGGGTGTTCAGTGGGTGTAATACCGTGGACAAATTTGGTAAGAACTTATGGTAGTAGTTTACCAGCCCGAGGAACGACCTCAGTTGTGACACATTTTCCGGTGCTGGAGCCTTGACTACTGCCTCAATCTTTTCAGGGGACTTGTGTAACCCCTCTTCATCGATGACGTGGCCACAATACGAGATCTGCTTCTGGAAAAACTCGCACTTGTGGCGGTTAGCTCATAGCCCATACTCCTTTAATCTGGCGAGCACCTTCTCCAAGTTGGCGAGGTGATCACTGTCATTTTCGCCCGTGACCAGGATGTCGTCCAAATAACACTGGGTCCCTGGAATCCCTTGCAGGACTTGATCCATTGCCCTTTGCCAAATAGCCGGAGCCGATGCTACCCCGAACACCAGCCGGTTGTATTGATAGAGACCTTTATGAGTGTTAATTGTAAGGTATTGTTTCGAGGCTTCTTCTACCTCCATTTGCAAGTACGCCTGGGCTAGATCAATTTTGGTGAAGCGTTTACCTCCAGATAGCGAGGCGAAAATATCCTCAATTCATGGAAGCGGATATTGTACCGTGTGAAGGACTGGGTTCACTGTCACCTTAAAATCCCCACGGATGCGGACCTTCTTTGGTTCCCCAGGCGTATTACTCAACGACCTCTTCATTACAGGAACGATGGGTGTAGCCCACTCGCTCCAGTCTACTTTGGACAGTACTCCTGAACGTTCCAACCCTTCCAGCTCTGCTTCGACAGCTGGTCTGATCGCATAAGGCACTGGTCTGGCCTTAAGAAACTTTGGGCTTGCATTTTCCTCTATTTTAATCATTGCTGTTATGCCTTTTAGTGTTCCGAGTCCCTCCTGGAACACTTCTTTTGCGTCAGTTAGCATTTTTGACAGTCGTCCAGGTGTGACGTCGTCATCCTTTTTGGCCTCAACCTTCAGTGCCTGTATGGAATGCCAATCTAATTGTATCTTCTGGATCCATTCACGTCCTAGCAGTGGTGGTCCTCCATCTGGCAATACATATATGTCCATTTTAGGTATTTCCTGGCCTTTATATATCACTTTCACCCTTATTTTTCCTTTGGGGTAGACTTTTTGCCCCGTGTACATCTTCAAGACAATCTCTGTAGCTTTCAAGGGTATATGTGAAAATAGCCGCTTGTAGTCCCTTTGGTTTATGACTGTTAGGGCTGATCCTGTGTCCAATTCCATTTTCACTTGGACTCCGTCTATCTTGAGTGTAACCCAGATAGTCTGGTGATCCTCCATTTTGGTTAGCTTATGTAGTTTCAGACAACCCAGCTCCTTGCTTCCGGAGCCTGTGTCACTTTTCTGTTCATCTGAACTACTGTCCATCACCTTGTGTACCTTTTTGTACTTCTCCTGTGGAGATTTCTTACTGTTGGTTTTCTTCCCAGACCTGCAGACTCTTGCTATGTGTCCTGCTTTTCCACACTGTCTGCACACTTGGTCCTTGAACCAACAATCCTTCTGGTCATGTGTTGTTCTGCCGCAGCGATAGCACTTCCCTGTTCCATAGGACATTTCAATGGTGCCATATTCTTGCGGTCTCCGTTGTATCTCTGCAGCGCCCCTTGCAGCTGCTTCGTGTGATACTGCCATACTGAAAGCCTTGTCCAGCGTAAGATCCTTTTCTGATAGAAGCCGGTTCTGGGTTCCTTCACTTTGCAGCCCACACACAAACTTGTCCCTTAACGTATCTGCTAGTCCCGCTCCAAACTGGCAGTGTTTCGATAGCTTGCGCGTTCCGTTAGGTACTCAGCATTGCTTTCGTCTTTGTGTTGGTTTCCTTAAATCGTCCTGCTATCAGCAGCGGTGTGGGGTTTAAGTGGTCCTGTAGGATTTCTACTATGCTTTCGAAATTCTTGTTCACCGGCTTCTCTGGGGTTATTAGGTTTTGCAGTAACCCATAAGTTTTTGCACCCATGGAATTTAACAAAACCAGTGCTTTCCTAGCATATGGCACTTCATTCGCCCTGCAGTACACCTCAATACGTTCCACATGTCGCCCAATCTTCGACTTCATTGTCGAACGTAGAGATACTGCCACTCTTCTGCATCCCTAGGTGTGATTTAACTGTCAAAAATGGCGTCTCCCGCGCTTCCCCTTCTTCTCCGCTGGCACAAAATGGCGTCTCCCGCGCTTTCCTTCCTTCCCGCGCTCGCCCTTCTTCTCCGCTGCGGCTTCTAAAAATGGCATCTCCCGCGCTCTTCCTTCTTCTCCGCGGCTCAATGGCATCTCCCGCGCTCTCCCTTCTTCTCCCCACGGACACTGTTCAGCCCTTGAGCCCTGGCTGTGCTCTGCGCATTTTTGTTTTGTGCGCCTTTCCCGTTTCCGCCGCTCGGTCCTGAACCCGGCTGCTGCTTTACCCTCTCTCTCTCTGTTTTGTTTTTCCTCGATGCCGCTCGGTTTTCAACCCCCGGCTGCACCCTGTGCGCTTCACCCTCTGTCTTACCCCGTCGACGCTGCTCGGCTTTCCCTCCGCCGTCGGTCGGCTCCAGCCACCGCTGTCCGGGAAGGGTCTGCGCTGTACCTGTCGTCAGTCTATTGCTGATCGTCGTGGCTGGGGAACCAAGCCCGGCTCTCCACAGCCTCCCCTGCAATGTTCACACTCTGCCGGACGACTGGGCGGTTGCTCGTGGTCGACGCCCGTGTTTCTGGCCTCGACTTTCTTCCACCGCCCTCCCGGAGCGAATCCTTGAAGGGAAATGCAGAGTTGCAGGTAGATTCGAATTGACACTCGTCGCCACTGTTAGATCCGTGATTCTGCGACTATGATGTTTTTCAATAACCACACGGATGCTGTAACTTAACAATCAACAGGTATTTACTGGAGTAGGGTAGTTTCAAGACTGGGGTACAGAGGCATGCTCAAGGCTTATATACAGGTGTGGTCACTGCCGGTACTACAGTATACAGGAGCTGTAAAAGTAGTTCTCTCTTAAAGGTACATACACTACATGTTTGTGCCAAACTCATGATATAAATATAATAGTTTCTATCATACCCATTCATTTTGTCAATCAGGAGTAATGTGACCAGCTTCTCTTGTGATATTTATAAGGTGTCATGCCTGGTCACATTGTATCCTTTCTATATACTGTGCTTTAAACATATTCTGTCAAACAGGAATACTCCTGTTGAAACGTCTGTAACGTAGTCAAAGCACAGCAATCAAAAAGAAAAAAATACTACAAATGTTGGAAATCCGTTCGGAGGGTCTACATCCAAAGCATGAACCTGTCTTTTCTCTTTACAAATGCTGACGAACCTGCTGCTTATTTTCAGCATTTGCTACTTATGTGGTGGAGTTAAATTGTTTATTGGTGTTTCGCTTTGTCCAACAGGAGCACTCTCTGAGGTGAGATGGAGGTTGATAGGTTTTACGGTTGTTTAACTCCCTATTGTGACTGTGCCACACGGCCGGACGAGATTCCTCTAAAGAGACTGTGGCTTCATTAAAAAGTAGCAATGTTTTTGGCTTTGGGCTTAACAAATACTACGAGAGTTCCTGAGGGAGTTTCTGCCATTCGCTCTGGTTACGTCATCGAGGTGCAGGACTTAAGTAGGATGACAAAAAATACTACAGGGCGTTCCAACTAACCCCCCGCCCCCTTCCCCATCTCTCCTCCTCTACCCATGTCACTTGAAATTGGCTACTTGCAGGACCACCTCATGAGAAAATTACTAGAGTCATAACTGCTATATTGTTAGTAAACTTACATAGTGAACAAAACAATACATTCGACTGTAGGGCATAAAATGTGCTTGTCTCACCCGATACTGACTGTCACCTGACCAAATAAACCCCACCCAACAGGTGAAGTTGCCCTGCTGCTCCTCCCCCAGTGGCGGGTGGGGGGAAGTGATTGTCAATCGTCCATAGGTCGATACAATTGGTTCTTCAGCAGTCATTCATCAAATATTGCTCCCTCCCGCCAATCACAATTAAAACTGGCTATAATTGGCTGATTGTAACGCCAAGCATTGACACACGCTCTGCTTTCTGGGAATTGTAGTTCTGAGAGTTCAAGATCGTCAATTAAAAAAGGAAGGGAGGACTACAACCCCCAGAATACTTTGCAAAACGTACAAATAAAATAACATAAGCACAATTGTGATTTTTTTTTAAAAATGGTGTTAAAAAGGTTTGTTACTAAAGATTGATTTACTCATTCAAGATACGCATCTCTTAAGGTAGAACAAGGTTTTTTCGGTGTGTGTGTGTTGCTTAATGACAAGCCCAACACTTCGGCAATTGACATGCGGAAATTTGACGTTTGATTGTTTCCTGCTTCTCGTTGCTCAAATGGCATGAAATAACAATTGGCTCCCGATCGCTCAGATTGAACAGCTCTGTGAAACTGTTACAACTCAAGGCAGTGGGGCAGGTAAATACTGATCATCATTCGGTCATTCTGAAGATCTCTATCTAAAGAAAGTGCCCGTGTGAGAGTGAAGAACAATCGACTCCACAGAAACCTGCTTCAGCAAAAAATAAGGACTTTCAAGCGTGCAAGGAAATCCAGACACCTGCAATGTTTACTACTGCCGGACTCGCTTTGTTAGGTAGGAACATGGGCAAACAAATAAGTAACTCCGGATAAAATCAGTAGCCGCAGAAAATCCAGATTCTCTGTTCCTGCAACATTCGGGATTAACTTTTTCTCCGCGGTCAAATTAATCTGAGTGTTTTTTTTTGTTTCTAGTAGTTTTGCTACTTTTAAGTATCTCTTGTCTTTGACTTTCAGATCTGTTATAGTAACAAGGACCGCTAGCCGCGCGTCCCTCTGAAAGCCGAGGTATTGTCAGCACGGATTGCATCTCCGAGAATGGTGCTTTTCAGCGGATCTCTGAAAGTGAAGATCGGAGAGGCTGTGGATCTGAAACCAACCCGATGCGCTCTGAGGCATTCGATATCCAGCAAAAACTTCCAGTTACTGGATCCGTATGTGATGGTGAAAGTGGACAACCGGAGAGTCGGGCAGACTGTCACTAAGCAGAAAACCAGCCAACCCACTTTTAACGAGGACTTCAGTACCCAGATCTGGAGAAGCAGGGAGATCGAACTGACCGTTTTCCACGACACCCCCATCGGATACGATGACTTTGTGGCTAATTGTACCTTACAGTTCGAGGAATTGCTGAAAAACGGCACGAAAACTTTTGAAGGCTGGGTAAGCTGCTAGAGTCCTCTGACTTTTGTCCAAACTTGCTTTTTGTTATTCATTAGAATATTGTTCATACAACACTAAAAGGGCAAAGCTTTTAAAATATGCAGGCAGTTTTTTGCAAATAGAAATGACCATTATTCTACAGTGAGATATTTTTGGATGACCTTCAATCCATATATTATATGGTTTAATATGCTAGAACCCATTACAGCTGTAACTTATTTAAAAGGATATTCCTGTCTTTCAAAATACTTTAGTAGGCTAGTAAATAGGAAACCGTGTTTCATACTGTACGCTCATAACATCCCCTCTTGTGTTTATGAATTAAAATTACTTACATGAAACACAAAAACAAGGACAAAAGTGTTGATAAAGTTTGCACAGTGAACTGTGCCTGGTGGCAGAATAGTGGCCAGATTACAGGAGCTAAAACTGTCCAAGAACCCCTCAATGAGGTGGCAGCATGTCTTTACTGCTGAAAGACAAGGAATAATCATATGCATTCTGTGCATGCATGCTGCCTATAAACATTAAAAAAATCCAGGCCAGCAATTCTTACAGCACAGAAGAGCTGCAAGATAAATGTGGTGATACCCTGGACTAAGTCTGTTAAAATACCCAAGGCTGATAGTTGAGAGCATTATTACAAATTCAAGTAAAGGATAGTGATTGATCCATCAACCTGAAACTGCATGCAGCATTCCTTCTGTGGTACTGATATACTTGTTCTAAAATCCAGAGCCTGCAAACTATAATGTGAGGCTCAGTGTTTGGAACTGAGTTATAAAGATCAGGAAGTTTTCAAGGTCCATATCTTTTTCATTGTGTGTTAGTTGAGCTTCTGAGCCCCTGAACTCAGGAGGGGAAACACAAATCAACCAGAGTTTCTGCTCGATCACAGACTAGTGACTCCTGCTGGGCTTACCGGGTTTGGACAGTATTCAGTTCTCCTCCCCTCCCTCTCTTGTGTCTGAATAGCCTGGTGTTGATCACTGTCTAGATTTGTGTATGAAAAATGGTCATTTGAGGGAAGTCCTGGAGGATGACCAACATTTTGGCAACCAGGCCCCAGGGCAATTTGAGCTGTATCTGCTCATCACCCTAACCTAACACAGACACCTTTCCAGCAAAGGCCACTGGATAGCAATCAAGAGTGTGGAGTTTTGCCACAGCCCCAACCCCCCACCCCCCTCTCTCTAACCCAGGGGTGCTGAGGCCAATTGCAGTGCCCCAACTGCTGCCTGGCTGAGATGGGTTAACTAACACATTAGTCATCAAGCCTGTGAGTACCTGATCTGTATGGTTGACTCCCACACCATTGAATACATTTACCCACAGAGCAGTTCGGGAACTTATCTCCAACCCTTTATTCCTTTCATTCTGCTATATTCTATGTTGCTTGAATGTATGATTTGTGTATGAATTACCACCCACTCTTCTGTTCACCTTCATTAACACTGATTCAAACTTTGGCAGTGCATTCTATTTTAGTTCACAACATCTTTGCATATTAAAATGTATCACTTTCTCTTCTCTCTGCACCTAGTTTAGAATGAAGCCTCAATGGCGTTTGGAAGGGTGGGGTGGGGTGGCCTGCCACACTTGTATTTTAACAAACCATTGGTACCACTGATTTTGAATAAAATGCTTTTACATTGCTGGACGGGTTTTAGTAAGTGGAGAAAGCAATAACTGTTTCCGCACCGAACTGCACAGTTGGCTCGAGCTTTGTTTCATCCCAGTAAAGATACTTGTAATAATGGTTTGATTTTTGATACTTTGGGACTATGCCAATTTCTCTGGGGGTGTGCTGGGTTGGATTATTTTACCAAATCCTCTGTCCTGCCTCTTCCTCTGCAAGGTTGTATGGTGTTGGTGAGAGGGGATTTCACGTGTGTGTCTCCGATGAGGAGGTTCCGACTGCTTTTGTACTTTCTCGCATATGTCCCAATGGGGCTTAGCCCAGGAGGTTGTGCTGGGAGCAGTGTGTCTGGATGCGTCTTGCCACTAGCAGAAAGAGTTGTGATAGTCTGTTAATCTCAGGTAATCTTCACCCACTGGAGACCGGTGCAATAGACAGCAGTGTGAATCTGAGGGGATCTTAATGCTGGTCATAATCTTTGTGGTATTACCAAACGCAGCCCAGAATGACAGTATTTGGAGTATTTAAAAAAGATGTGTAGGAATATCCCTGTCTTGTTGCATCCTCTCCGGCATTCATCCAACAGGAAGAAATGCAATTTGCGGAGCTTGCACATTACGATATGTTCAGTGTCTGAAATTGAACTGGTTGTCTTACAGTTTCATCCCAAGTTGTGATTATAAAGGTTGTTCCCAAATGTTCTCATATTTGGCCTGGATCTTGCTCCTCTGCTACCTTCTGGCTTTCATAGTTTGCTGGTTTGGAAAGGAGCACAGTATATGAGAAGATTTATGTGCATCTTTTTTTAATTCGTTCATTGAGATGTCAAGTCCAGCATTTATTGCCCATCCCTAGTGGTGGTGAGCCGCCTTCTTGAACCGCTGCAGTCCGTGTGGTGAAGATACTCCCACAGTGCTGTTAAGTAGGGTGTTTTCAGGATTTTGACCTAGCGACGATGAAGGATCGGCAATATACTTCCAAGTCAGGATGGTGTGTGTCTTGGAGGGGAACATGCAGGTGGTGTGGTGTTCCCATGCGGCTGCTGCCCTTGTCCTTCTAGGTGGTAGAGGCCGTGGGTTTGGGAGGCACTGTCGAAGAAGCCTTGGCGAGTTGCTGCAGTGCATCTTGTAGATGGTACACTGCAGCCACGGTACGCCGGTGGTGGAGGGAGTGAATGTTTAAGGTGGTGGATGGGGTGCCAATCAAGCAGGTTGCTTTGTCTTGGATGGTGTCGAGCTTCTTGAGTGTTGCTGGAGCTGCACTCATCCAGGTAACTCTTTAAGGCTGTGTAGAGGGCCCAAGGCTCACACAATATTCCAGAGATTTGTTTGCTCCTTGAGGAAGTACTGCAACATAGCCTGCTGACTGAGGTTAAAGCTGTTTGTTAGTTGATAGCAGGATAAGATCTTTCCCTTATGGAAGAGCTGAGGCAATCTGCTGATGTCCTTCTCATTGCTAAGGTTGCATCCAATTGAGTAAAGCGTACCTGGAAGTTTTGTGTTGCACTGTCTGATCTAGTGTTAAAATTCAGCAAAGTATTTGGTATTCAGTGGTAGCATTCTTGCCTCTGAGTCAGAAGCTTGTAGGTTCAAGCAGCTCGCCAGAGACTTGAGCAAATATTCTAGGCTGACGCATCAGTGCAGTACTGAGGGAATTATGCACTGGTCAAGGTGCTTTCTTTCAGATGAGACATTAAACCAAGACTCTGTCTTCTATCTCAGGTGGACATCACATGGCATTATTTGAAGAAAAGCAGGGGAGTTCTGCTAATGCCCTGGCCAACATTTGCCCCTCAACCAGCACTGCTAAAACAGAGTGGTCATTTATTTCATTTCTGTTGTGGGACCTTACTGGTGTAAATTGGCTGTCATATTTGCCTACATTATAGCATTGACTACACTTTAAACATACTTCATTAGCTGTGAAGCCCTTTGGGACATCTGAGAATGTGAAAGAAGTTATATAACTGCAAGCTTTTTCTTTTTGTTCTTTTTCTGTTCTTTTCTTTCTTAGGAGCTGATGTCAATATGTGAACATTTAATTTTTACATCTAATGAAGACGCATTCATTTAGAAGTGCTTAAAAAAAAAAAAAAAAAAAAAAAAAAAAATGGCCAAGCCCAGAATCAACTACACTATAGTTTGGTATAAAAAAGATTTACAGTATAACTGTTATAAAAGTAACAATTTGAGATCTGACTTTTATAAAAGATCAATATGTCTGTATTGAGCCTCAAGTGCACTGGAAAACTTGGTAGCACAGTAAGTTAGGACACAGGCCCATCAGCTTTAAGACTTATACTTGAATCCAGCCTGGAGTAATTAATGTAGTTCTTCTAAGGTAAGTGATCTGAATGCAGCTTCAAATGGACACTTCACTAAGCTAGGCATTAAATTACATGGGAAATCCTGGTAAGCAAAGCTGTGGGATGAGAAATAGAACTGTCACACTGATGCAGTTGAGGTGTTTTTTTGAGGATGGGTCTTATTAAAGAATGTTTACCTTGCATTTAACTTGTGCCACGATAGCCCAATGAATAAATAGAAAGAAAGAACTTGCATTTATGTAGTGCCTTTCACAATCTAGGTACATCCCAAAGCACTTCCCGACCAATTAAGTTCTTTTTGAAGTGTAATCACTGTTGTAATGTAGGGGAATGCGTGAGCCAATTTGCATACAGCAAGGTCCCACTAACAGCAATGAGATAAATGACCAGATAAACTGTTTTAGTGATGTTGGCTGAAGGATAAATGTTGGCCAGGACACCAGGAGAACTGCCCTGCTCTTCTTCAAAAACTGCCATGGGATCTTTTATGTCCATGCGAGGGCAGACAGGGCCTTGGTTTAACATCTCATCTGAAAGACAGCATCACCGACAATGCATCAGTCCTTCAGTACTGCACTGAGGTGTCAACCTACATTATATGCTCAAGTCTCTGCAGTGGCCTTGAACCCACGACCTTCTGGCTACCACTGAACCAAGGCTGACACCGTGACAAATGGGCCATGTTTTATGATCGTGGCTCATTTAGTCTAAACAGTCCTAGGTTCGAACACTGAACTTTGCTAAATGAATTGATCTCAGCCAGGGCAGTGGCAGTGGCAAAATATATGGCTTGATTATCTCTAGATTAGGGAGAAGCATATAATCAGCTCGGATGCTTGCTGCTGATTGCTATTCAGTGACTGCAGCTGGAAAGTGCCCAAGTACGCAATTAGATGAGCACGAGACTGGATTTGACTGTGATGACCCTTTTGCCTGGAGTTGCACTGCCCGCTAACATTTAATATCCAAAACAAGCATGTGAGGAATGATTGCTTTTGCAAGACGCTGGGGTGGTTTTGCACATGTGGATCTGTGCTTCAGTATGAGAAAATGGGCGGGAAACTATGGTGCTGTGAGCAAGTGAGTGCTTAATGCTGACATTGAGTGCAGTGATTTGTAAGAAAACTCTTCCCAACACTGATGCCCCAGCTAGATCGCGCAAACCAAATTCACACCCAACTTTGTTCAAAAGTGACAAAATTCTTGGTGCTTTCTAGAAATGTGAATCCTTTAGATAAAGTACATGATGCAGAATGTGTTCATGGCAGCAGAATCATAATCAGGTTTTTTGATAGCGATTGAAGAACATGGTTGTGATTTTATGAATCCTTGGCTTTTGTGAATTTCCATGATTAGGAAGATTGAACTGTCATCACTGCAAAGTGTTTCACTGTATTTGCGTTCTCTCCATGTGTTTAATTTGATATGCAGCAGATGGTATGAGTCAATGCCATCTAACATGGAAATTCATTCCCCACATGCATCTTCAATAAATTTACACAGTAGGAACCATTTGTTCCATTTCTTTTTTTAAATGTAATTTTGCTCACCTCTTCAGGCATAAGGTATGGGGTCAAGCCCTACTCCAAGACTTGAACACTTTGGCCCGGATTTTGCAACCTGCTCGCCGTTCATTACGCTTACAGCCGCCCACAGATTTTTCGAGGGCTTTTGCGCAGCAACGCATGGTCCTCGGGAGTCTGATACAGCATGGCGCCCTCTACAGGGAATCTGGGGCTTGTGTGAACAGGGCAAGCAATGGTGTGTCTCTTCAACCAATCAGATTGAAGAATCCTTACTGAGGCATGCAGAGTCTGAACCAGGAAGTGTAAGTTAGAATCAATGTAAAATCATGTACAGAAAGCATCATAAAGAAAGATGGGATTAAGAGAGAGAGAGAGAGAGAGAGAGAGAGAGATAAATGAGACAGAAAGAAAAAGTAAAATAATTTTTTAATTAAAATTTTTAATTAAAAAAAATCTCCAACAATAATTAAAATCTGAAGGATTGCGACTTCACACTTTTAAAAGTAATTTTTCAGTGCCAGAGAGGTTGTTGGTAGTAATTAAGACTTCTTATGCCTTTAAAAATTCACTTACACTTGAATAGATCAGCCCTAACACTTTCTGGCATGTTTAGTGGGTATCTAGTTGGTAAATACCACAACTTCACACCCTTCATGTGTTTGAATGCCGAGTCCCTCAGCGACATACCATTATAGCAAAGCTTGTGATGGAGCATGGCAACTGTGCATGTGTGGAATGCCAGAAGTTGCTGTCCGATTTACTCCTTAAGGTGAACGCTTATAGCCTCACCGTTATTCTTACCGTAAAATCCCGGCCATAGTCTGATCTGACATTCCACTGCAATACCAAAAAAGGTAACATTCACTTGAGCCCTGCCTGCTGCTTCAGATGAACATTAAAGGTCTCGTGGCTCTATTTGAAGAAGTCCAGTATCTTGGCCAACATTCCTCCCTCAGTCAATGACTTACAAAAAAACTGGTTATTCATCCCACTCACTGCTATTTGGAGGCTTTTGCTGTTCGCTTGTCTACAACAACTCACATTTATATAGTGCTTTTATTTACTTTTTAATGTTTCAAAATATCCCAAGTTTCTTCACAACTGGGAGTTAGACCCAAGTGGGGGAAAATTAGGGGAGGTGCCTGAAGGTGCTGATGAAGCGAAGTAAGGAGGTATTTCAAGATGGGGAGAGACACACCAAGGTGGAGGGTTCAGAAAGTGAGTTCCAAGGTGCCAACAATTGCAGAGAGAGAATTAACAGTTTGCCAGAGGGTGTGAAAAGGGGCATATGGGTGCAAGAGGTTGCAACGATTGGGAGAAATGGGCTGAGGTATGTTTTGATGATGAGGACCATGATTTTGATCCTTGTATACTGAGGAACAGGGAGCCACTGGAAGTCAACAAAGATTGGGATGATAGGTGAGTGATATTCTGTGAAGGGATGGCAGCGGTAGGTTACGGGTAGTGCAGCTCTGGATGAGTTGAAGTTAATGAAGGGTGGAGCTTAGAAGGCCAGCAAAGAGGGCATTGGAAAAGTTGAGACTGGAGGTGACAATGGTAAGGATAAGGGTTTTGGAACATGCAATGAGGTAGAGCTGGAGACGGGCAGTGTTTGAGGTAGAATTGGGCAGCCTTGTTGATGGATTTGATGTGGGGTTTGAAGCTCAGCCCAGGGTTGAGCAGGGCACTATGGTTGCGGTTGGGTTGAGTTAAGTTTGTGCCAGAATCCAGGAAAGGGAATGGGGCCAGGGTAGGAGTTTTTTTTTGGGTGGGAGGGGTCGAATCAAGGTTGCTTCAGTATTGCCAATGTTCAGTTACAAAAAGTTGTGTCTCATCCATAACTTAATAGATACAAGGTTAGACAACATGGTGACAATTGGGGAATGAGAGTAGTAGTGGAAGAGGTATAGCTGGCTATCATCAGTGTACATATGAAAGCTTGTCCAATGCTTAGAGATAATGTACCTGAGGAGCAACATACAGATGAGGAATAGAATTGGCCAAAACTGGGACCTTGGGGAACACTGGAGGTGACCATGTTGGCAAGGGAGGAGAAATCATTGCAGGAGATGTGCTGGTTACAGTGGGCCAGATGGGACTGGAATCAAAAGAATGTAGTGCCACACAGGAGTGACAGTTGAGGAGGATGATGTGGTAGACCACTTTCAAAGCACAGAGAAGTTGGAGGGAAGGAGGAAGAAGGATAACACATAATGGCCACAGTTACATAGAATGCTATTGGTGACTTTGACTGGGACAGCCAGAATGAAGGGATTCAAATAGGGAGAGGTGGGCAATGAGTTGGATGGTGACAACACATTTCAGAACCTTTGAGAGGTGGGGATGAAGCAGGAGTTTGGAGAAGGATGGAGGGATTAAGGGTAGGATTTTTAAGCAGCAGGATGATGATCACAGTTTTCAAAGGGGGAATTATGCCTGAGGAGAGGGAGCAGTTAAGAATATTAGGAAGCGTTGGGTCAAGGAGGGGTAGTTAGGTGATCAGGAGCTGAGTTGGCAATGGGTCAAGTGAATGGGAAGTGGGTCGACATGAGTCTGTTGAGGGCTGGGGTGGAGATAGGGTAGAAACCTATAGAGTGATGAGAGATGGTGGGGGGGGGAGGGTGTGGGGGCATGACCTGAGGGTGGTTGGGAGGGAATAGGGCCTGGAAAAGCCTGAGGCAATTGAGTGGATCCTCTCCATTGTAGAGACCAAAAAGATCCAATTACTTCTTGCAACTAGCATCAAATGTGACTTAGCGAAAGTTGGTGCTTTTCAAGTGTGTGAAGGGCTTTTGAGATAAAGCAGAGAGACATAATACGGTACTTATATAGTTTTTAATTTTTATTAAACTGATGATATTTGACTATAAATGTATGAGCATTCTAATTTTATTCCCCCTGAAAGATGAATTCCCAAATTAGGGTTAAACCCAACGTGTCTATGTACTGCAATTCTAGTGTGATGTACACAACTACTTTCCTTGTTTGACTTGTGGAGCTCTTTAATCGCTCCCCCTAACAATAGGCTACATCAACAGACTGAACCTCTAGTTGCCTGTATCAGGTACATACAGACAGCTGAGTGAAATTCCATGGAGGAGGAAGTACCGAGGATGCAGCAAATCCCACACATTAACTCCTTTTAGAATTATATTTTGAAGTGTATATTATTTACTTGAGGTGTTGTGTTTGATTCCTTCTAAAATTGCTCTGCTGATCTAAACGCTGAAGGATTTTGATTGGGAACATTCTGGGGTTTTTTTGACTCCAAAAAAGTACAGGTTTGAACGCAACTGATTTCACCAGTGTGAAAATCAGAAGGGCTTCATATGTATTAATATTCATCAGGCTTATTCACATTGAAGCATGAGCCCACATCAGTGTTGACTGCAAATCCTTGGATCAACATAGTGTTTTATGGCACTAATATGCATGAGTCGTGTGGCTGGGTGGGTGTTGAGGGAGGATGATGTGGTCACAGTGTCTTTTTCATAAACTTAACTTAGCTGAAAACACTTAATTCATTTGCTCAAAAAATAAGAATATGCAAACCTATATATGATACCAAAAAGCAGTCTTCTAGTTGGTTGTAGTGTGTCCAGGGCATGAAATAAGTGCTTTGTTTACAGCTGTATACTGAATCCACATAGCTTTCTTTGTTTAGATGTGTTGTGATGGAGAATGATATGATCATAAAGTATTGTTAATGACTGGGCCAGAAATTGGGATCGGGGGCTTGCCGCGCGTGCAAGCCCCCGATGTGCACTTACCCGGCGCGCTGACATTTCAATCCTGGCCCGCATTGCATTTCCTGTCACTGGCCCGCTTCAGGTCCTGCCGCGCTGTGCGTGCGTGACCCAGCGGCATACTTAGTGCGATGAGCCGGCTGGGATCACGTGAGCACTGGGCAACCAATGGAAGGTTGCAAAAGTTCATTCATGAGTTTGATAGTAAGAACTGTCAAACTCATGAAAACTCCTGGCCCCAAAACACTACTTAAACTTGAAAGAAAATTTAAAAAAACATCGCACTACTTAAATAAACTATAAATAACTGTAAAAAACTATTTTACACAATTTTAAATTTTGAAAAAAATTATTATATAAAAAATCAGGGCTAAAAATAGACTTACCTTACTGTAAAGTCTTCAAAAAAAATGAACCTGTGGAAAAAAAATTCTAATTTTACTTAATAGACCACTTACCTGTTAAAAGTAAGTACAGCTGCTTTTTCCACGTGTAAAAACTGGAGTCTTTTCCCCACGGGCAACTCTTCCAAAAAAAAAAGGGAAGTTCAGCGCGCGCGTGCTACCTGAAACCTCGCACGCGTTCCGCCTCTTAACCCCTTGGGTCAGAGGAGAGGAAATGCCGGTTTTCCCCGCATACGCTGTGCATGCTGAAAACCGGCAATTCCTCCGGGCCCACGCGTGAGTACCCCGTCCGTACTCACGCGTTGGGACAGGAATTACTGGCCCAATATCTCAAACCAGTGCAATACGAATGGACACCTACAATGTCTGTACGCTTATTAACAATTACTATTTGCTTCTGCTTTTGATTCGCTGGCTAAGGCAGTGAGTGACTAAGATGTGCAGACCAGGAAAGCCCCAGGTTGAATTCCCAGTTCATTTCCCTGATCCTATTCCTTACCTTCATTATTGTAGTGTTTCTGTAGTCTGTGTTTAAATTGTGGTCTTTTCCCTGACTTCTTTGTGGGCCATTGCTTGCATACCTACAGTTGTATTTGGGATAGCTCTGCCATATGCAACATTGCCCAGCTCAAACAGTTTGAGGGGAATTTTAACCCTCAAAAATGGATGGGTTTGGGTCGGGTGGGAGTAAAAATTAAAAAAATCTCAGACCCAAACCCAACCCGCCCATTTCCGGTTTTAATGGAGGCGGGACCGTGGGGTGGGGTGGGCAACCAATCCGATCCCAGGAGGCCGGTCGCTCGTCTAAATATTTTAATGAGGCTGCATGCCTCAGATTTTTTCTCCATTTTAGGTTTAACCCTGGCCGGCCAGGTTTCCTGGGCCTCAGGAAACCCGGCAGCTAAAGGGAGGCGAGGACTGCCGCGTGGAACAGGCGAGTGCCTTTCCAGCACTGCTTTTGGGCCAGGAGGAGCAGCAGTGGTTCCTCCCAGGCTAACCTGCTTCCCTACCCGCAATTGGATTCTACCCCCTCCCCCCGAAATCACCGAACACCCCCCCCCCCCATCTTCGCTACAGACCTGTCTCTGCAATCCTACCCCCTGACCCTACCAGCCACCCTGTACCCAACCCCTCCTCCCCCCCCCCCCCCCCCCCCCCCCCATACAATCGCTACCCCAGCAGCATGAACTTACCTGATCCTGGGCTGCAGCCTCTGCTGCAACATTCCCTGCCTGACAGGGAGCCAAGTCTGTTAATCGGGCTGGCTTCCGGGCAGGAATTCTGTTTAAAAAGAAACGCACCATGTTCGGGGATCCGACCAGAACACTTGTGTACAGTTTTGATCTCCTTACCTAAGGAAGGATATACTTGCCAAAGAGGGAGTGCAGCGAAGGTTCACCAGACTGGTTCCTGGGATGGGGGGATTGTCCTATGAGGAGAGATTGAGTAGACTAGGCCTATATTCTCTAGAGTTTAGAAGAATGAGAGGTGATCTCATTGAAACATACAAAATTCTTACAGGGCTAGACAGGGTAGATGCAGGGAGGATGTTTCCCCTGGCTGGGGAGTCTAGAACCAGGGGTCACAGTCTCAGAATAAGGGGTCGGCCATTTAGGATGAGATGAGGAGAAATTTCTTCACTCAGAGGATGGTGAATCTTTGGAATTCTCTACCCCAGAGGGCTGTGGAGGCTCAGTCGTTGAGTATATTCAAGACAGAGAGGGAAGATTTTTGAATATTAAGGGAATCAAGGGATATGGGAATAGTGCAGGACAGAGGAGTTGAGGTAGAAGATCAGCCATGATCTCATTGAGTGGCGGAGCAGGCTCGAAGGGCCAAATGGCCCACTCCTGCTCCTATTTCTTATGTGCTTATGTTCTTATGTTCCCGCACCCCCTCCCCCGCACCCGGCTTGGAAAGCCCGTCCCAGTAAATATCGGGGCCTTTGTATTTATATTCCCCATTACAACTTCTTAAATCCTCAGTCTGTTATAATATTGTTTGCCAATTTACTGTCATTTTTGACTTGTAATGTTTAATATACTTCATCCTCATTTATTGATGTGCCTTCTGGTCACGGTTGGCTACTGGGTTATTTTTACCCTTGTGTGTTTTTTTTCTACTTATTGCTGTGGTTAATTTGAAAACATTTAAATTGATTAATATTAGAGGAGGTAAGAGGGCATGTTCTGTTTTCTTCTATATTTAGCAATATGTTTAACTGAGGTGAGTTTTCTGTTTCCACTCGAATAACAGTCATGAGATACTTACTACAAACCTCAGTGTGGCAGCTTAGTGATCCTAGTATTGTCGAGGTAATATGTATTATTCATTTACTGCCTTAAACAGAAGGTGGACTTACTGTATGAATTATGGGGTTTACTTTCCTGCTGATGAAAATTCATTACAAATCTTAAAAAACAAATCCCTTCACACATGGGGGACCTCATAACACATGGGGGAATTTTAACCCCCAAGGACAGGTGGGTTGGGGGCGGGTGAGAAGCCTCCAATGTGGCCACATCCGGGTTTAAGGGAGGAACGTTTGGCTGCGTGTGATTAACCTGCTCGCCAGTCATTATTATCACAGTCTAATGAGGCCATTTTCAAATGATTTCAACAGGGATTTGAATTTCGCGCCTCCACCGCAGGTTTCCCAAGACTCGTGAAACTTGCCAGTGAAGCGGAAGCGAGATTGAATGGCACCTCATTGGGGTGTTTAAAGATCTGATTGCCCGACATGAATAAAGGCTCAATGCTTCCAGCTGCTTTCTCAGTTCCCTCTGGCAAACGTTTTGCAGAGAGTTCTTGTGATCGTAGATGTGTTTCAGAAGTTTGGAGGCTTTCAAATGGACAACATCAGGATTGTGTGGGGGGGGGGGTGGTTGGGGGCGGCACCATGGATGCTTTCAATAGGACAACGGACGAGGAAGACAATCACCATCCACGGCAGAAACGTCGTGCTGTGGTGGGAGCTGCAAGTGCACAGGAGGGAGGTGCAGAACACAGAGCTAAAGAGCAGAGAGCCGAACAAGAATTCCCAATAAGTGCGGGTCATAAGCTCGTGTTGATTTAAGGCTTAGATGCTGTTTCCCCTGGCTGGAGAGTCTAGAACTATGGGTCATAGTCTCAGAATAAGGGGTTGGCTATTTACAACAGAGATGAGGAGAAATTTCTTCACTCGAAGGCTTATGAATCTTTGGAATTCTCTACCCTTGAGGGCTGTGGATGTTCAAGACTGAGATTGATAGATTTTTGGACACGAAAGGAATCAAGGGATATGGGGATAGGGCACGAAGTGGAGTTGAGGAGATGATCAGCTATGATCTTATTGAATGGTGGAGCAGGCTTGAGGGGCTGTCTGGCCTTTTCCTGCTCCTATCAAGGTCATTGGAGTCACGATCCACGTGAGATGGTCTACAGACAGAGGATCAGCTTCCTTTAACCTATCTGAAGAACAGTGCTTCTGCAGGCTCAGATTGACACTGCAGGTGGTCACAGACATCTGCAGCCTCCTTCAAGAAGAGCTGCTCCCTGCTGGATCTGGTGGCCACGCATTGCCCGTCGCTGTCAAAGACACCACTGCCCTCAATTTCCTTGCCTCTGGCTCCTTCCAGTGCACCACCAGAGGCATCTCGAGGGATTCTCAGTCGGCTGCACATAAATGTATAAGGCAGCTCATGGATGGGTTGTTTGCCAGGGCGTCAACTTCCCTGAGATGACAATAGCCAGAACGAGTGGGCAGTTGGATTCGCGACGCTGGCTGGCTTCCCACAGGTACAGGATGCCATTGATTGCATACACGTGGCAATTTGAGGACCACCAGATCAACCAGGAGTTTGTATTAACCGCAAGGGATTTAATTCCATCAACGTACAGCTGGTGTGCAACCACAAGAAGTAGTTCATGCAGGTGTACGCCAGATTCTCTGGGAGCTGCCATGATGCTTTTATACTGCGGCAGTCCAACATTCCAAACCTCTTCGTACCAGGAAACAAAATTAAAGGCTGACTCATAGGAGACAAGGGATAACCCCTTCAAACTTGACTCATGACACCTGTGAGGAACCCCACAAGTGAGGCGCAAGAGTGCTATGAGAGCCACATGACCACCAGGTGTGTTATCAAACAAGCCTTTGGCATGTTGAAGATGCCCTTCGCGTGCCTATCTAGGTATGGAGGTGCCCTTCAGTACTCTCCAGTGAGGGTGTCCAGAAGGATAGTGGTGTGCTGTGTCCTGCACATTATTGCACAGCAGAGAGGATTAGAGCTGGAGGATGACCAAAGTGCCCATCAAGCATCTTCTGATGGTGAGAACGTTGAAGAGGACGAGGAGGACAAGGGTGACCAGCAATATGAAGATGGGCATCCATTGCCAGACCAGCCAGGTATATTGCTGCCTGGGTGCCAGGGATGCCCTAATAGCTTGAAGGTTCAGCTAGTAATTCAGTGGAAAAAATGAAATCCTCCGGCTCATTTGAGAGCCGTGCTTGAAGCTCCATAGAGGCGGCCACTTTCTCCATGGCAGACATTCTCGTAATTACCTGCAACATCAATCCACTACTGTTGAAGTTGGACTCCTCCATCCTCTCATGAGGGGTCTGGACAGAGTAGATAGAGAGAAACTGTTCCCATTGGCAGAAGGGTCGAGAACCAGAGGACACAGATTTAAGGTGATTGGCAGAAGAACCAAAGGCGACATGAGGAAAAGGGTGGTGGAGGCAGATTCATTCACTGCTTTCAAAAGGGAGTTGGATAAGTATCTGAAGGAAAGAAATTTGCAGGGCGACGGGGAAAGTGCGAGGGAGTGGGACTAGCTGAAGTGCTCTTGCAAAGAGCCGGCATGGGCTGAATGGCCTTTTTCCATGCTGTAACCATTCTATGACTCTATGAATAGTTGGTTTTACCTGTCATTATGGATAAACTGCAAGCTTTAACAACGATAGCAGAATATCAGTCGACATTTTCACTTAAATCACAATTTGCCTTTTTATTACTTGCTGGAATAACTGCAAGACCGTGGACGGAACTTGCAACTTCAGCGGGGGTGTAATCTGGGTGGTAGCAAATTGGCCACCGGTTACACACACTACTTGATTTTACTTTCCATTGAAGTCAATGGAGAGAATTGGGCAGGATGTGCAACCGGTGGCCGAGCCACTACCGTCCGTATTACACCCCTGTTGAAGTTGAAAGTTCCAGTGCATATATGTCAAAATAGTTTTCAGTTTTGCCCACTAAATGACTCCTGTAGACAGATATCTTTAGAATTGGAAATATACTCAAAGGAAAGATTTGCAGGGCTATGGGGAAAGAGTGGGGGAGTGGGACTAATTGGATAGCTCTTTCAAAGAGCTGGCACCGGCATGATGGGCCAAATGGCCTCCTTCTGTGCTGTGTGATTCTATGATTGCTATTGCCTGCTGATGCAGAGCTGATACAAATCACACAAACATCTTTTTCAAAATAAGCATCCTCAAATGGTATGATGGATATGATAGATGGATGAGCTAAGATGGGCCCATTGGCCTTCCTTATCTGCCTCTTGTGATCTTGTATGTGTATGTATATACTTATACTTGCAGTAGTTTTCACATGTTTTCCGGTTATAAGACAAATTATTGGCTTTGTGCTGCAAAGTGACCATAAAAGTGAAGTAACAACTTTACCATTTGTCTTCACCCATTATACTGCTGTGAACTTTGGGTTAATAATTAACTCCTATATTAACTGCTATAGCTGTTAACTTCAGCCAGCATGGGACTGTCTGCAAAAATCAACATTTGTAAGCGAGATAAAAGCAGGAAGATATTTTTGCTCTTGCTATCTGATCTTTCATAGAAATCTATAATCCTCTCCTTCACTTCCATCGTCATATCTACCTGCTTCTTGAAAGACCTCAGAATTTTACCATATTTAGTAGACCATTCCAGATATTAACCATTCTCTGTGTGAAGTAGTGCTTTCTGAACTTGCCCTTTACTGGTTCGTACCTATGTTCCCTTGACCTGCGGTGATGGTTTCACTTAAAATAGTGCTCAGGATTAAAGTTAGTTATTATTATTCTTCCACTCTTATCCTGTAAGTGTCAGCTTGGATCAGTGGTAGCACTCTTGCCTCCTGAGTCAGAAGGTTGTGAGTTCAGGCCCCGCTCAGGACTTGAGCATATAATCTAGGCTGACTCTTTAGTGCAGTTCTGAGGGAAAGCTGAACTGTCAAAGGTGCTGTCTTTTGGATGAGATGTCAAACCAACAAATCAGGTGGGTGTAAAAGATCCCATGGCAGAAGAAGAGTAGGGGAGTTTCTCTAGTGCATTGGCCAAACTTTAACCTTCAACAAACACGATCAAGAACAGATTAACTGTTCAGTTATCTGATTAGCTGTTTGTGGGACCTTGCTGTGTACAAATTGGCTTAATGTTTGCCGACATAACAGCAACTACACTTCAAAAGTGATTCATTCCGTAGGCTGGGAAATGCTATGGGATGTCCGGAGGACATGGAAGGCTCTATTTAAGTGCAAGTTCTTCTTTCTTGGCTACCACTTGGGCTCCTCCTCACTTGCCTCCTTTCAAGGTTGAAGAGTCTAAGTTTTTCTAACTTTTCCTCATAACTCTGATACTAGAAATTAGCTGATAAGGTAGCATTTAGTAGCATAGGAACAGGAGTAGGTCATTGAGCCCCTCGAGCCTGTTCTGCCATTCAATAAGATCATGGCTGATCTGTATCCTAACTCCATCCACTTGCCTTGGCACCATATCTCTTTATATCCTTGGCTAGCAAAAAAATCTTATCGCTGTAAGATTAAAAATTATTGCCCATCTCTAGTTGCTCATAGAAGGTGGTGGTTGGCCACCTTCTTGAACCGCTGAAGTCTTGTGATGGTGCTCCCACATTGGTGTTACGGAAGTCAAAGAAACACAAGATAGGAGCAGGAGTAGGCCATTCGGCCCCTCTAGCCTGCTGAGCCATTTAATGAGATCATGGCTGATCATCCAAATTCAGTACCCTGTTCCTGCCTTCTCTCCTTATCCCTTTAGCCTTAAGAAATATATCTAACTCCTTCTTGAATATATTTAATGAATTGGCCTCTACTGCCTTCTGTGGTAGAGAATTCCACAGGTTCACCACTCTCTGGGTGAAGAAATTCCTCCTCATCTCTGTCCTAAATGGCTTACCCCTTATCCTTAGACTGTGACCCCTGGTTCTGGACTCCCCGACCATCAGGAACATCCTTCCTGCATCTAGTCTGTCTAGTCCTTTTAGAATTTTATAAGTTTCAATGAGATCCCCTCTCATTCTTCTAAACTCCAGCGAGTATAAGCCCAATCGACCCAATCTCTCCCCATACGTCATTCCTGCCATCCCAGGTATCAGCCTAGTGAATCTTTGCTGCACTCCCTCCATGGCAAGAACATCCTTCCTCAGATAAGGTGACCAAAACTGCACACAATACTCAAGATGTGGTCTCACCAAGGCCCTGTATAACTGCAGCAAGACATCCTTGTTCCTGTACTCAAACCCTCTTGCTACGAAGGCCAACATACCATTTGCCTTCTTAACCGCCTGCTGCACCTGCATGCTTACCTTCAGCGACTGGTGCACAAGGACACCCAGGTCTCGTTGTACTTCCCCTTCTCCCAATCTATTGCCATTCAGATAATCTGCCTTCCTGTTTTTGACACTGTGGTGATTATTCTTTGTTAGTAAGAAGTATTGTGATTGGTTGTTTGTTTCCTGCCTTGGGATATATGCTGTAATCTCATTGGTAGTTGATGTCATGTGATTTGTGGTGGCCATCTTAAATTCAGTTCTTTCTAGCTTTGGTTGGGACTGGGTGTGGAAAGATGTGCTACAGGATTTTAAAGTTAATAAAGCCTAGATTAGAAAGGCAAATCTATTCTTTATTTCAATTTATTAACTTTATGTCAGAATGGAGCGATATCTTCAACCAGAATGATTCAATGCTGACCCTAATTCTGCTGGAGTGGATGATAAATGGAAACACTGGTATTGTACATTTAAAAACTTTTTGGGCGTGTTGGATCAAGAGTCTCTAAATAAGTTGAATATGCTGATCAACTACATTGCTCCGGATGTGTATAAGTATATTTTGGACTGTAAAACTTACGAAGTGGCTATTTCTACATTGGAAAAGATTTTTGTTAAACCAAAGAATGAGGTATTTGCACGTCACCTTCTATCTGCCCGTAGGCAGCAGGTGGGAGAATCTTTGGATACTTATTTACAAGCACTTCGGTGCCTTAGTGTTAACTGTAATTATAAGGCCGTGACGGCTGACGAATATAAGGAAGAATCGGTACGGGATGCTTTTATTAATGGATTAGTGTCTAGATCAATTCATCAGCGGTTGTTAGAAAATAAGACTTTGGATCTTAAGAGTGCTTTTGAGCAAGCTTCGACATTGGATGTGGCTCAGCGAAGTTTGGATTCTTATGCTCTTTTTAACCGGCCTGCGACACTGGTTTCGGCAGTTCTGGATGAAAAGGAATTATGTGGACTTAATAGGAGTGGTTTACTAGATTCTGAAACAGTTTCTACTTTGGCGGCTGTTGCCTCTAGGATTCAGAAGTGTTATTTTTGTGGGAACGTCCGGCACCCTCGTCTGAAGTGTCCTGCTCGGGAGGCTGTGTGTAGTAAATGCGGCAAGAGAGGTCATTACGCACGTGTGTGTAAATCATCAGGTTCAATTACCTCCTCTGACTATTCAGCCTTTAGATAGGGCGTTTATTGCATCAATTTCTGCTGCATTTGCTCATGGCCTAAACAAAGCTATAGTTACGGCCCAAGTTAATGGGTTGGAAGTGAAGGCCCTTATAGATACGGGCAGTACCGAGAGTTTTATAAGTCTTCAGTTTGTGAAGGAGAAGCATTTGAAAATTTCGCCTGTTACGTACCAGGTGTGTATGGCTCAGACGACTCTCACTTCACAAGTAGCTGGTTGTTGCCTTGTGAAATTGATTCTTCTAGGTAATACGTATACTGATATACGCCTATCTGTTTTGCCTAATCTCTGTGCGGATATTTTGATTGGTCATGATGTGCTTCAGTTACACGAGTCTCTTAGTCTTTCATTTGGAGGGACTAAGCCACCTTTTATCTATTTGTGGATTAACCTCTTTATCCATTTCTCCATTATCACTTTTTTCCAATTTGATGCCGGATTGTAAGCCAATTGCTACCAAGTCAAGAAGGTATAGCAGTCAGGATAGAGAATTTATTAATTCTGAAGTTCAACGTCTCTTATTGGAAGGAATCATTGAACCTAGTTGTTCACCTTGGCGAGCACAGGTAGTTGTCACGACTAACGAGAGACATAAGAAATGAATGGTGATAGACTATTCCCAAACTATTAATAGGTATACTCAATTAGATGCGTACCCTTTGCCTAAGATTGATGAGCTTATCAACAAAGTATCTCGGTATAAGGTTTTTAGCACTATTGACTTAGAGTGCTTATCATCAGATTCCTATTGTTAAGAAGGATCAACCATATACGGCCTTTGAGGCTGGTGGAAAGCTGTATCAGTTTTGCCGAATACCATTTGGTGTTACTAATGGTGTTGCTTGTTTTCAACGGGCAATGGATGCTTTTATAAGTGATAACTCTCTCTCTGACACCTTTTCATACTTGATTTGCCACACACTGTGATGTCATCTAAGGGTGGAGCATGATTCTAATTTAAAAAGATTCCTTCAAGCTGCAGAAAAAGTTGGTTTAACTTTTAATAAAGAGAAGTGTATCTTTTCGACCACTGAGGTAAATCTATTGGGGTATATTATCTCGGGAAACAAGATTAAACCAGATCCAGAACGTCTGCGACCATTGATTGATTTACCTTGTCCTACTAATTCTAAGGCTTTGCAACGAGTTGTTGGACTGTTTTCTTATTATTCTAATTGTATTGCAAATTTTTCACAGAAGATCCGGCCTCTTATTCGGGTTACGACATATCCTCTATCATGGGAGGCCAGGACGTGTTTTGATAATTTTAAAAAGGATATCCTTGGAGCAGTTGTGCATTCTATTGATGAGCAGGTTCCTTTTGTGATTGAGACGGACGCTTCTGATTTTGCAATTGGGGCTACTCTGAACCAAAATGGAAGACCTGTGGCCTTTTTCTCACGTACCTTGAACAATGGTGAAAAAAGGCATTCTTCAATAGAGAAAGAGGCGTATGCAATAGTAGAAGCACTGCGTAAATGGGGACATTATTTATCGGGGCGACATTTTACGTTGGTAACTGATCAAAAGTCTGTGTCCTTTATGTTTGATGTCAAACATTTTGGAAAGATTAAGAATGATAAAATAATGAGGTGGGGGATTGAGTTGGCATGTTACCATTTTGATATAGTTTATCGTCCGGGGAAGGATAATGTTGCTGCTGATGCGCTGTCGAGGGCTTATTGTTCTGTGATTCACGGAGATACGCTTATTAATCTTCACAATGCCTTATGCCATCCTGGGGTTACGAGGATGATGCACTTCGTACGCAGTAAGAATTTGCCCTTTTCAGTTGAAGACGTCAAGCGGATGACTTCATCATGTTCTATCTGTGCTCGGTGTAAACCGAATTTCTTTAAGCCTCAACGAGCTCATCTTATAAAGGCTACTTCTCCTTTTGAACATTTGAGCGTCAATTTTAAGGGGCCTCTTCCTTCAACTACTCAAAACCGATATATATTTACTGTTGTGGATGAGTTTTCAAGGTTCCCTTTTGCTTTTCCTTGCGCAGATGTATCAGCTGCTACAGTTATCAAATGTCTGACTCAACTTTTTGTTATCTTTGGGATGCCTGCGTATATCCATTTGGATCAGGGAAGTTCTTTTATGTCTTCCCAGTTGAAGGAATACCTTCAGAGTCGGGGAATTTCTACTAGTAGAACTACCCCGTATGATCCCCAGGGTAATGGACAGTGCGAACAATACAATGGGGTGATCTGGAAGGCAGTTATGTTGGCTTTGACATCCCGGAACCTTAAGAATACACAGTGGGAAATGGTACTGCCTGATGCCCTGCATTCCATTAGATCATTGCTTTCAACGGCTACTAATGTGACCCCCCATGAAAGGCTCTTTAACTATCCGCGGAGATCTACTACGGGATATTCGGTACCTTCATGGCTTACTATGCAGGGACCTGTGCTGCTTCGACGCCATGTTAGATTGTCAAAATATGATCCTTTAGTGGAGGAGGTGCAGCTGTTGGAGGCAAATTCCCAATATGCTCATATTCGATTCCAAGATGGGAAAGAAAGTACCGTTTCAATTAAAGACTTGGCTCCTTGTGGTGGCCAGCCCTCTTCTGAGGATATTAACAATAGTCATGATTCAGATAATGTGGATGCTGTTACAGATACTACGAATATTTCCAATCCGATTGCAGATAATTATACTTCTATTAGTCAGCCCTCGATGGATGTTTATGACCGTCCCAGTTTACCTCCTGATGGGATTTCTAATCCGGAAACCGTTGAGAATCGGGATCTGGATAGCCTTCCTGCAGAAGATACTTCTGTGTCTCCTGGTGTGGGAGGGCAAGGAATTTCACCAAGGTTAAGAAGGTCGACACGAACAAGATATCCGGTCGACCGATTGAAAATGGACTTTTAAATTGATAGTGGTGTTTTAAAATTGTTGAAATATTATATTATATTGTTAGTTGAGAGATACTTAATACTTATGTGCAATGTTACTATTTGTTGATGTCACTTAGTATTGTGTCATGTTGAATAGTTTTATTCTTGTCTGTGCATAGTTTTAGTTGTAAATAATTAATTATAAATTGTAAAGGTTATTTAGGTTGGAGTATATTTTAAAAGGAGGGGTGAATGTGGTGATTATTCTTTGTTAGTAAGAAGTATTGTGATTGGTTGTTTGTTTCCTGCCTTGGGATATATGCTGTAATCTCATTGGTAGTTGATGTCATGTGATTTGTGGTGGCCATCTTAAATTCAGTTCTTTCTAGCTTTGGTTGGGACTGGGTGTGGAAAGATGTGCTACAGGATTTTAAAGTTAATAAAGCCTAGATTAGAAAGGCAAATCTATTCTTTATTTCAAACACCAAAGTGGATAACCTCGCATTTATCCACATTATATTGCATCTACCATGCTTCTGCCCAATCACCCAACCTGTCCAAATCATACTGGAGTTTCTCGGCATCCTCCTCACAGCACACACATCCACCCAGCTTTGTGTCGTCTGCAAACTTGGAGATATTAGATCTAGTTCCCTCGTCTAGATCATTAATATATATTGTGAATAGCTGGGGTCCAAGGACCGATCCCTGCGGTACCCCACTAGTCACTGCCTGCCACTCGGAAAAAGACCCGTTTATTCCAACTCTTTGCTTTCTGTCTGCCAACCAGTTCTCTATCCAAGTCAATACCTGCCCCCAATCCCATGTGCCTTAACTTTACACGCTAATCTCTTATGCGGGACCTTATCGAACGCCTTTTGAAAGTCAAGGATATTGACTCAGCGAAAATGAAGGAACGGCGATATATGTCCACGTCAAGATTTTTTTTTAGTTGTTCTCAGATGTGTGTGTTGCTGGCAAGGCCAGCATTTATTGCCCACCCTAGTTGCCCTGAGAAGATTCTTGAACTGCTTTTTGTGTTTTGGTACAACTGAGAGGCCAGTTCAGAGGGCATTTAAGAGTCAACCACATTGGTGTGGGACTGGGGTCACATAGGCCAGACCAGGCAAGGGTGGCAGATTTTCTTCTCTAAAGGATATTGGTGAACTAGTTGGGTTTTTCCAACAATCTGCAGCTTCATGGTCACTTTTACTGATACCAGATTTTCTTATTTATTTGCAGATTTTTAAAAACTGAATTCAAATTCTCAAACTGCCATGGAGAGATTTGAACCACATTCTCGGGATGATTAGTCCAGGCCTCTGGATTAACCATGGCACCTCTACTTGATAATGTTGGGCATCTGTTCAAGTGATGTCAAAGTCATTAGCTCTTTAGCTGTGGAACCTCTGATAATGGATGGCATGCTTTTAGCGTCTTCTCCAGTGAATACAGTACTTCCAAGAATAATTTAATATATTAACTGCTTTTAGTTCATCCTGTTTCAACTCCATTTGTATCCTTAAGAAATCTCAACCCTTCTTTGATAATACTGGAAGTATTTCTTACTTTGCATTTGGCTTCTGTAGGTGTACTCATTTCTAGTTTCCTCTTTTCCCCTCTGACTACATTTTTTGGAAGTGCCTGTATTCATCCCAATGGGGTTCCTCCCTTTTCTTCCTATAGATATTGTACAGCTTCTTGTTTTTCTCTTCATATCATCTTACTAATTCATCTAGTCATTTTTCTTTAATCTACACTTATGAACTCTTGGTATGTAGTCATGCTCAGTAGTGTGTCCATATAGAGGTATTCCATTTATCCTTACTGAAATTTTATTGACCCCCCTAGTAAAATTGTTTAAGCTCTTTCCTTATGACTTTGAAGTTCCCCTTTTAAAGTTGTATACCGAGTATTGGTTTGCGGTAAATGATCCCAGATCATGTAAGATTTAATTATGGTATAGTCATTGTTGGCTTAGGGTGTTGTCTCAATGCATGTTACTTCTCATGCTTCCTTTAACACACTGGGTCAGTGCGGTCACTAGTGCAGATTCTAGACCACTTGGGTGTTCTGCTTGATGAAGTGTTCTGCTGCTCCACGGAACTTCAACTAACAGCTTGGCAAAATGGGCTGAACTTGCTGTTTGGAGAAGCTGAATTGCCAGCGCGTACTGGGAGTTTAACTCCGAGCTTCTGCTTGAGAATCCAACACTACCACTAGTGTTACAGTGTTAAGCAGAAATAATCAAATTAGCACTTACAATTCACACTGAATAGAATTGCAATTCATGGAAACCATTGTTTTGTGAAATGATGAAAAATATTTAGTGTTATATCAAAGATGTGAGTGCTAAATACAGAACTAATGTCTACACTTGGAGTTCAATAAAAACAATACCAAGAATGAATATTAAAACAATGTATTACACAGGGTACATGTAAGAACAGTAAATTGCACAAGACAGTCAGTGGAAAGACCGCTCACTCGCCCCTAAACTCAACAGGACATCTGTGGTAAATTCAGCATCCGCACGAGGAGATTAGTACCGTACTATAACCTTTGCAGTGGTTTAAAGAGTTAACAGCAAGCAGCCTGCTGTGCATGTGTGTAAGATGGCTCCAATGCAGATGACTTTATGAACTGATCTGAACTGGTGGAACTCTGTGGATGGTAGCGCGTTTCAATTGTACATTAATGCCAGGAAATGAACACACTGTAAGACTGGACCCTGTGTATGTGTTTATTATATAAGATGCTACCATGAGCCACCTGTGTGGTCTAAGACAATAAAACCAGCCTGCGGTATCTTTAACTAATGGTTTTTGTGGTATTTGTCAGCATTTGCTCATTGAATCCTGTAGGGAAACATTTGCTCATTCTTGCGTCTGTTAACCGTTTATTTTTCCATTTCTTGGTCCATTTTCTGTTTCCATTAGCTAACTGTGAAACAATTGAAGTTTGGTTTTATTTTGGATAATTGCCAAGTGACACTATGTGTGACCGCATCATGCTGGTCAGATTTGATATAGTTCTTTGACTTCCATATATTGTTTTGCAGACAAAGATATATTTGACCAAACTTGTAACAAAAAAAATTAAGCAATGCTGATAACACTCTGCAGTTCAGCCTGCCCTGGAAATGTGTGGGTGGAATAGCTGTGTGGGTGCATGCACGATTGACATTTTTCCATTTTTAATTATAACACGTACTTTTGCGCAGCCTTTCTGTGACTGCTGTGTGCTGTAACTGTTTTCTTAACTTTGTTTGGCTTCCTTACTCACAGCCTGATTGTTATGATCATTATTGCCATATTGGAAGAAAATAATTCTCTGTAAACATGTTAAATTGTGCCTGTAACAGCTAAAATACAAATATTCAAATAACGAGCAGGAAAAGACCAGCTGGTCCATCAAGCTTGCCCCACACTCATGATGGCTGAACCATCATGACAAGACACTTCCCATCTCCTGGGAGAGGCAAAAACCCAGGGTCAATAAGGAAAAAAAATGCTCTGGGAAATTTCTCTCCGACCCCCTCAGGCGATTGAAACCAGTCCAGGAGATTGCATGGACCACGTGCTATCTGTTAATCCATTTACCTTCTATATGATGGCCCGGATTTTGCGGTCGGTATGATGGCGTACTCTCATACCGCCTTTGACATGGACAGCATCCCGAACTTACGATCTGTCAAGTTCCAACTTAGGATTTGCTGGCACAGAGTTGGGCTAATTGCCCACCAACTGCCCAGCAATTACACCTGAAAATTTTACGGTTGATGCAAACAGGCGCAGGAGCATACGGGGATACCCGTCAATAAAAAATCTTCATTTTGGTGAAAAAGACACTTAAACAGGATCTAAAAAAAAATCAGTTCAGCAATGAATATTATTACATTTTATATGATATTGTTTTATTATGAAGGCTCCACAGCAATCTTACTTTCTCAAAAGCAAAATACTGTGGATGCTGGAAATCTGAAATAAAAACAGGAAATGCTGGAAATACTCAGCAGGTCAGGTAGCGTCTGTGGAGAGAGAGAGGGAGAAACAGAATTGACATTTCAGGTCGATGACTCTTTGTCAGAACTTCGGCAGAATCTTACTTTCTCCCTTTTTCCAAACTGGAACCAGCTGGCCGTGAACCATCTATAGCCAGGAGGGTAGACAAGTGACTTGCTCCCTGGCCTTTCTCCAAAGCGACTCCATTTGAGTCACTTAGAAGGCGTACAATCTGACTGGAGCACTGGCCCACGTGATCCCAGGTACGCTTCCGCACATGGTGCGCCCCTTGGATCCATGGGCCACTAAGCTGCGCTCAACTCTACAGCATCTGATGTCAGCTTTTCATTTGTGGCCTCGCTGCATTCGGTTTGGATGCCGGCGGGCGTAATCCTTAATTGCGCCGGTGACCGGTAAATCCGGGCCTATGTGATCTCTGGCCCAGTCAAGAACTGGCCCAGCTCCCTCTTGAAGGCGTGCAGAGTGTCAGCACCCACCACACCAGCCGGCATCACATTCCAGAGGCTCGCTATTCTCTTGGGAACAGGAAACATTGCCTAACATCCAGTCTATTCCGACTCGTGCATAGTTTAAAACCCATGTCCCCATGTCATCGCCAAAATAATAATGAAAAAGCCAGGAATTCATTTCTAAACGAGGTTCTCGCCTTGTAAATGTTGTGATTATCCTAGTGTGCTAGACCAGATTACACTTCCTGTGCACCGTGGCACTCTCGCTTACTCCAAAAACTTGGAGTGTCTCTGCGCACATATGGTGGTGTTGTGAGGTCCTGGAGAACCTGGAGCACTCTTGAGTGCACTGCATTTTACCCCAGCCTCGCACAAGATGAATTGACTTACCGGTTAAAAACGTCATCAAAGGGGCGATCTCTGTAATGTGACAGCAACTCCTAGTCTGCAGTGTCTTTATTCAGAATGCCGAATGGTTCAAAGCCCCTTTGGGATTTGCATGATTTATTTTAGCTGGCAGTCTTGATTCATATTCATAACTCTGCTACGGTTTTCCCCCATCATAAAGTAGCCAGGCATTTTTTTTTTAACCAGGGCCAGATCTCAGTGTCTGCTCCTAAACCCCCTTCCAATCTAACACAAATAATAGAAGCTAGAGCCTATTATAACAATACATTTCTAAGGTATACACTAGTGTTATCAGAATACTAGGTGCAAGTTACACATGGGTTTTGCTCTTGCTTGTGCATTGTACCAAAATCCAGCCTCTTCAGCTTGAGGTGCACAACATAAATGCCAGTTTGATACTGAGAAGCAGCCTTTAATTATGTGACAGACTTCAAAAGTCATCTCCCAAATCACCTCTGGTTCTTTTTTAAATGGTAGAATACTGCCGCTGAGTGCAACCCACAGTCCTCATCTATTTTAGTTGAGTATATGCAGGACAGCTTTGGATTTGCATCAGACTGAAAAGTTCTAATGTTTTAATGTTCTGTCTACTATCTATTTTACAGCATAGTTGAGAGAATTTACTGGGACGATACGCTTTTTATAACATTTCTTTCGAGACAGTATTTTAATCACCTGAAAGCAGGTGATTAAATCCTATTGATAGAATCTAATTCATCAAAGTAGATATCGTTTTGTTTTCTTTAAGTATATGTCCACATGACCTTTGAATCAGATCAGTTTATTGTTTTATTCGATTTGGTTTGAGGATGCCACAACTCATCAAAACCAAACCACAATTTGGTACTTCAACTACCATCCGTTCTTCATTGCTACCATAATCAGAAATGCCCCTCAAATCGTTGCACCTAATGACATCTATTGAGTCATCGGACAAGACAATTCTAACATAGCATCACTGACCTTCCCCCTAGATCCCTGATGAGGCTGGCTCTTCTCTGAAGGGTGTTTCAAGCTGAGCGGTTCTGAATTTTGGCACAGGGTACTCTGGGTCTGAAGAAATCGCTCAGGTTACAGAGCAACAATAGTTTCATTGTTTGGTTTTGATGGGATGTATAGCAAAAAAACTGTTTACAACAGCACATTGTTCTCCTAAGAAGATCTTTTATTTTTTCAGGGTATTTATAGTGGATGCACCATGGCAAGGATTTAACACGAATGCTAGGTTAACTTGGCTCTTTACCCCTTTGTCGAATGGCATAGTGGTTAGCACTGTTGCCTCACAGCGCCAGGGACCCGGGTTCGAATCCGGCCTCAGGTGACTGTCTGTTTGTGTGGAGTTTGCACATTCTCCCCGTGTTTGCGTGGGTTTTCTCCGGGTGCTCCGGTTTCCTCCCACAGTCCAAAGATGTGCGGGTTAGGTTGATTGGCTATGATATATTGATCCTTAGTGTTAGGGGGATTAAAATATGTGGGGTTACGGGGATAGGGTGGGATATGTGTTGGTGTAGGGGTTACGGGGATCGGGTGGGATATGTGTCTGTGCAGGCTCGATGGGCCGAAATGGCCTCTATCTGCACTGTGGGGTTTCTGTGATTCTGTGTGATATATTGGGTGTTCCAATCCACATAAACAAAATTGAATATAGGGCTTGCCAGTAGCTAAAGTAGATTGTTAGAATGTTGGATTCTCAACATTGAGAGAGTTTGAATCCCACATTTGACTGTCATTTAGATACCAACTTCCTGTAGAGGTGAGTTTACCAGTCATAGCTAGGCCACCTGTAGGGGAAGTGGGAAATGTGGTTGGGAGGTCTGTACCTACAATGCTCAGCTGGAACTCCTTATGAGCTGATCAAGAGTGCTGCTGATGAGATGGGGATGGTTATCAAAGGAAATGGTTTGTAGTAGAAAGGAGGAATTCAAGATTGCTCTTCCTTTCCAGTCTAAAAGAAATCATGTAGATACTTACGTATTGTGTGTGTCAAGAAAGGTGTTTCCAGAAACCCACCTCCAGTTCTTGAGAAAAGTGCTATAGCTGAATTTCTAGTTGTGATCTGGGAAGCAGCTTGAGGTTTATTAAGGTATTAGCTGTGCTTAGTAAACGTGCAGTAAGTGCTTTTATGAACTTATAGCCAGTTCCTTGGTCATGGCTGTGAATATGGCTGTAGAACTTTTTATCATGAGCAAGTTGGCAGAGGGCAGCAATGGGAACGGCACAGGTGTGGGGGGTGGGACTGGTGGTCAGGGAGAATAAAGAGGGCACTGTGGCTATCTGTGGTGTGAGAGAGGCAGCAGGAGGGCTTGGGGAGAGGGAGCAATCAGGAATGTCAGACAAGAGACCCAATTTTTACAGGCTTCTGGCTGGCAGCACCATGAAGAACAGTGCCACAGTGCCACCTAATTGGAGACAACTGGGAGGACTCAATCAGATACACTTAAAATTAGTCATTATACTTGCAACAGATAAGCATGACAGAAGTAGCATGGTGGAAATTAAATGTACTGTTTGCAAGACTTTTCATATATAGATATATAATTTAATATGTATGTGTATCTATTTGTCACGTAAGCAAATTTCTCTGTCACCCTTCACAAGGAAGAGCAAGAAAATCTGTCATTTCCTGATATTTTCTTCTGACCTTAGAGAGAATTTAAGGGTTTACCAGCACCTGGCAATCTACAGAGAAACTTTTCCAACAAAAGAAAATACCCTCTAATTGATCTCCAGATGTCCCCAGGAGCAATTCGTCTCAAAATGACCTCCACCTGTATCGAGACAACAGCTAAACCTTGTGGCCTTCAATAAGCACACCAATTATGAACACTTCCTCCTCGGCAACAGAGTAATACATTGTGTATTGGTAAAACACCCACATTTCATACTTGAGATAATCAAATCTGAACCTTCCCATGTGTTATCCTGTACTCTAGCGTATCTATTTATTCTATATGTATAATGCATTAAATTCTCTGCACTTGTGGGTGTAGATTTTCAGGTGGCAGTGTATATGTGGGAGGACAAGTTGATAGAAGCTGTAAAAAAAAAACATAGGAAATCCTGGGTTTTATAAATAGGAGCAAAAGTAAAGAGGTAATGCTAAATTATACAAATCAATGTTTAAGCCACAGTTAAAAATATTGTGGTCCTGTTTTGGGCTCCTAACTTTAGGTTGAATGTTCAAGCCATGGATGGGGTACTGAAGGAATTTAGTAGGATGATATTGAGGATGAGCAACTTTAATTATGGGGAAAACAGAGAAACCAGAGCTTTCATCATTAGACCAATAAAGGTGAAGATAAGGTCTGATAGAGGCCTTCAAAATTATGAGGGGTTTTGGTAAAATGAATAGGGAAAAATGATTTCCACTGGCCAGTAAGTCAAGGCAGCATTTGATCGAGTGTGGCATCAAGGAGCCCTAGCAAAACTGAAGTCAGTGGGAATCAAGGGGAAAACTCTCCATTGGTTGGAATCATACCTAGCACAAAAGAAGTTGGCTGTGGTTGTTGGAGGTCATTCATCTCAATCACATGACATCACTGCAGGAGTTCCTCAGGGCAGTGTCCTAGGCCCAACCATCTTCAGCTGTTTCATCAATGACCTTCCCTCCATCATAAGGTCAGAAGTGGGGATGTTTGCTGATGATTGCACACTGTTCAGCACCATTCGAGACTCATCAGATACTGACGCAGTCCGTGTCCATATGCAGCAAGACCTGGACAATATTCAGACTTGGGCTGACAAGTGGCAAGTAACATTCGCACCACAGTGCCAGGCAATGACCATCTCCAACAAGCGAGACTCTAACCATCTCCCCTTGACATTCAATGGCATTACCATCGCTGAATCCCCCACTATCAACATCCTGGGGGTTACCATTGATCAGAAACTGAACTGGACCAGCCATATAAATACTGTGGCTACAAGAGCAGGCCAGAGGCTGGGAATTCTGCGGCGAGTGTCTCACCGCCTGACTCCCTAAAGCCTTTCCACCATCTACAAGGCACAAGTCAGGAGTGTGATGGAATACTCTCCACTTGCCTGGATGAGTGCAGCTCCAACAACACTCAAGGAGCTCGACACCATTCAGGATAAAGCAGCCCGCTTGATTGGCACTCCATCCACCACCTTCAACATTCACTCTCTCCACCACCGGCGCACTGTGGCTGCAGTGTGTACTGATGTAAAAAGGAGTCTCACACATCAAGGAACTTTAAAGTAAGCTTTAAGCAACTTATAATTATACTATATACAAGAGCGGTCTTCACCATGCCTCTAGGAGAAGCCCTTTTACCATACTGAGCAGTTCAGTATTTATACTAGTCCAAACACAGGAAGGGACGTATGCACAGGAAGTGATGTGCACATAACTTCATCCGGTAGTTATTTATTATTATTACATTCTTCCCTCCTGCGAGATTAGAAGGCTGTGGTCTTCCTTTTATTCCGCAGCCGCCGAACGAGGAAGAGTCGCACCCGTTTGGGTTCCCGTCGTAGAGGGTCTCTGGTCCGCTTACATGCTGTTGGCCATTGGTCAGAGTCTGTGTGGCCTGGGTTACCCTGTGAAGGGTCGGGGAGATCATGGCTTCGTGTACGAGCCCCAATAGGTGCAGAGTTGGTCTGTCTCTGTTCAGAGGGAGGTGCAGAGCTGGTCTGTGGCGGATCAGTACTTTGGTGCGCGGTACTGGGAGGGTCGCAACTTTGAGTACGGGGTTCTACCGGCACCAAGCTAGTTGGTGTCAGATCAGGATCCTGGAGAGGGGTACCCGGTAGGTTCCAAGAGGCTCCTGGTAAAATACCATCACTCGATGTCCCACTAGGTCCTGGTGGGCAGGGAGCCAGATCCCGTAATGATACGGTAGATTCTCGGCCGTCGGGATATCGTATGTATGCATAGGTGGGGTTGGCATCGGTTAGTTCAACCTCGTCTACAAGAGGGTCATTTTTAGATGTCCGAACGTATCTTCGGAGTAGTACAGGTCCAGGAGTAGTTAGCCATGATGGGAGGGATGTCCCATAAGATGAGCGACGCTGGAATCCAAAGAACCGCTCATGAGGTGTAGTATTTGTGGAAAGAAGGGACCGTATAGAGTGCAATGCATCCGGAAGCACTGCTTCCCATTGCTGGTTTGGTAGGCCCCGAGATCTTAAAGCAAGATGTATGGAATTCCAGATGATACCGTTATACCTCTCTACCTGCCCATTTCCGATGGGATGATATGGCGTCGTTTTGCTTGTAGCAATTCCCCGTTCTGAGAGGTAGTCCTTGAGTTCCCTTGACAAAGGATGGACCCCGATCCGAGTGAATGTAAGCCGCCATGCCACAGAGAGAAAATACCTGCTCAAGGCAGCAGATTACTGTGGACGCCAGCATATTGGAGCAGGGGAAGGCAAACAGAAAACGTGAATATTCATCAATCATGGTGAGCAAATATGTGTTCTGAGTTGAAGAGGGCACTGGGCCCTTAAAATCGATGCTAAGTCGTTGCATCGGTTGGGTTGCGTGTATGAGCATACCATCTGAGGGGCGGAAGAACTGAGGTTTTAATTCTGCACAAAGCCGGCATTCTGAGCACATTTTCTTTACATCTCCAGTAGAAAAAGGGAGATTCTGTGATCGTATGAAATGTAGCATGCGCGTAACGCCAGGATGACACAATCCATTGTGGACATCGATGAGAGTAGAGGACGACATAGTGGAGCAGAATGCTCGTGTGAGGGTATCTGGGGCCACATTCTCCTTGCCAGGTCGATAGTGAATGGTGTAACCAAAAGAGGCCAGTTCCATCCTCCAAAGCTGTATTTTATTCTTAATTTTGGTTCGTTTTCGATTATCGAGCATGAAGGCGACTGATCGCTGGTCCGTGATTAATGTAAAGTGCTGGCGAGCTAGGAAATGGTTCCACTTCCGTACCGCCTCTATGATGGCTGTGGCTTCCTTCTCAACCAGAGGATAATGTAGCTCGGCACCTTGTAAGGTCCTGGACATAAATGCTACAGGACGACCTTCCTGATTTAGAGTAGCCGAGATCGCCACCTCCGAGGCATCACATTCGACTATGAAAGGGAGATTCTCATCGATGGAGTGAAGAGCCGCTTTCTCCAACTGTTTTTTGAGAAGGTTAAAGGCTGCAACAGCCGCTGTTTCCAATGGAAATGATCTAGCATGCAGCAAGGGTTGGATTTTGTCTGAAAAATGAGGAATCCATTTAGCGTAGTATGCAAACAGACCGAGAGCCCGACGTAGAGCAGCCGGATTCTTAGGTGACGGGAGCTCTTGGAGCGGGCGAAGTCTTTCTGGGTCTGGCTTAATGATACCATTGCCTACGCAGTAGCCAAGGATGTTGATGGTCGGTTGCGACTCAACAGATTTAGATTCATTCAAAGTTAAGTTACGGTGATGGAGGGCATCCCGAAATTTTTGGAGGTTGGCGTCGTGTTCCTGTTGATCGTGACCTGCAATAGTAATGTTATCAAGATAGGGAAAAGTGTCCCTTAAGTTTTCCTGCTTAACCAGGCCATCCATTGCCCGTTGGAAGACAGCCAATCCATTAGTAACCCCGAATGGGAGGCGCCGAAATTGGTACAGCCGTCCATTAGCCTCAAAGGCCGTGTACTGCTTATCTGAGACCTTCAAGGGTACCAGATGATAGGCACTTTTTAAATCGTAAGTTGAGAACACTTTGTATTCGGCCAGTTTATTAACCATATCATCAATGCGTGGCAATGGGTAGGTGTCCAAGTCAGTATATTGATTGATGGTTTGCAAATAATCAATGCATAGTCGTTGTTTTAGAGGGTTCTTGACGATGATGACTTGAGCCCGCCAGGGCGACGAATATGGTTCGATGATATCCTCTGCTAAAAGTCGAGAGATTTCAGCCTCAAT
Organism: Somniosus microcephalus; assembly: GCF_052327205.1. Classification (NCBI taxonomy): domain Eukaryota; kingdom Metazoa; phylum Chordata; class Chondrichthyes; order Squaliformes; family Somniosidae; genus Somniosus; species Somniosus microcephalus. The sequence goes on along the minus strand of NC_140998.1, from coordinate 51,727,481 downwards.
AAAAGATTGGTCTTCCTGACTAAAGCGCCGCGATTTCATTATTATTGGTTTGTATCGAGGAGGAATACTGGCAAATAATGAGGGTTCATCAAGTGAAGCTGCTGATAATGCACAAAACGGTAATTTAGACAGTATATTAGAAATAGTAAGTCCAGGTTTGGATCCGCCGAACTCAATGGTGAGTTTCTTATGCTGTTTTTGAAAATCCAGCCCTAAGATGAGATCACTACATAAGTCCTTGAGCACCGAAAGTCGGGTGGAGGGATACATGCAACCATTAAGTGTCATATCAATAATACAAAAGCCAGAGATTCTGGTATTAAGTGATGACTGAGCCATCGCAATTGCCTGGTCCGATGGGAAGATATGTAGTTTCAATTTCGCAACAATCTGTTCTCTAATGAAGCTATCAGTACTTCCTGAGTCAATTAAGGCATCTAAGGTATGCCCATTAATTGAAACTTTTGTAGCTGCATGAAACAGGTTCTGTGGGCAAGCAGCTGTAATTGGTGTGGTTGCACAGAGAGTGGCTGAAACTCTAGGTGTGCTTCTTCGGGAGAGAGCTCGAGAGGAAGCTTGATAGGTCCTAGCCGGAGCATCTTGATAGGCCCTAATTGGGGCAGTTCGGTAGGCCTTAGCTGGATAGGCCCTCGTAGAGGCTCTTGATTGGCAAACTTTTGCAAAGTGTCCCTTTTTATCGCAATGACTGCAGATCGCATTGCGCGCAGGGCAGAATTTCCTAGGGTGAAAAGAATCTCCACAAAAGAAACATTCCTTCCTAGATTGCCAAGAGGCTGCTAAAGTGGGGTCATCCTCCTCTTCATCAGGATTAGATTCTTCCATGATAGGGTTCACCTGAGGCCACTTGAATCGTCTGGTTGCAGTTACAGCAGCAGATCGAGATCTGGGCAGCTGATAGAGATCTGCATTTTTCTTTGCCAAATCCAGAGAACAAGCCAGGTCAAAAGCCTTTTGTAGCTCAAGTGTTTTACTCTCTAGTAGACGCTGGCGTATAAATGGAGAGGCAATCCCGCAGATGAAAGCATCACGAATCATTTCTTTGCAGTACAGCTCAGCCGAGGCTGCCTGAAAGTTACAATCTATGCTGAGCCTGCGAAGTTCTTGAAGGAATTCAGTAATCGATTCCCCTGGCCCTTGTCGGGCTGTGGCCAGTAGATGTCTAGCATAGACCTCATTTGCGGTCTTGGCATATAGTTTTTTAAGTGCCTGGATCACCTCATCGTAATTATCCCATTCATCAACATATTCAAACACTGTTGGGGTCACATAGTTGATACGTATCCTCAGTTTAGTAGAAGCATTCGCTTTACATTCATCAAGAAAATTCTCAAAAGTACGGTACCAATGCTTCCATACCCTGCCAGCTCCTGGTGCGTTTGGATCCAAGTCCAGACGAGTAGGTTTAAGGATGTTTTCCATGATGGGTGGTTCCCTGGATCCTTAACTCCGAGTTTGTCCGAAGGTCTAGTATTTGTGAGTGTAAATACTAAGTTGCTTAAATTGATGTAAAAAGGAGTCTCACACATCAAGGAACTTTAAAGTAAGCTTTAAGCAACTTATAATTATATACTATATACAAGAGCGGTCTTCACCATGCCTCTAGGAGAAGCCCTTTTACCATACCGAGCAGTTCAGTATTTATACTAGTCCAAACACAGGAAGTGACGTATGCACAGGAAGTGATGTATGCACAGAGTTCACAGTTCACAGGAAGTGATGTGCACATAACTTCTTCCGGAAGTTATTTATTATTATTACATGTACCATCTACAAGATGCACTGCAGCAACTCGCCAAAGCTCCTTCAACAGCACCTTCCAAACCCGTGGCCTCTACCACTTAGAAGGACAAGGGCAGCAGACGCATGGGAACATCACCACCTACAAGTTCCCCTCCAAGCCACACACCATCCTGACTTGGACCTGTATCGCTGTTCCTTCACTGTCGCTGGGCCAAAATCCTGGAACTCCCTTCCTAACAGCATTGTGGGTGTACCTACACCATATGGACTGCAGCGGTTCAAGAAGGTGGCTCACCACCATCTTCTCGAGGGCAATTAGGGATGGGCACTAAATGCAGGCCTAGCCAGCGACGCCCACATCCCATCAATGAATTTAAAAAAAAATAACTAGGGCATAAACTTAAGGTCATCAAAAGAACGAAGACAGGTTAGGAGAACTATTTGTGTTGTCAAGATGTAGAATGCAGAAAGTTAGCATGCAGGTACAGCAAGCAATTAGGAAGGCAAATGGCATGTTGACCTTTATTGCAAGGGGGCTGGAGTACAAGAGTAAGGAAGTCTTACTGCAATTGTACAGGGCTTTGGTGAGATCACACCTGGAGTACTGTACACAGTTTTGGTCTCCTTATCTGAGGAAGGACATACATGCCTTAGAGGTGGTGCAACGAAGGTTCACTAGATTGATCACTGGGATGAGAGGGTTGTCCTGTGAGGAGAGATTGAGTAGATTGAGCCTATACTCTTTGGAGTTTAGAAGAATGCGAGGTGATCTCATTGAAACATATAAGATTCTGAGGGGGATTGACAGGGTAGATGCTGAGAGGTTGTTTTGCTTGGCGGGAGAGTCTAGAATTACAGGGCATAGTCACAGGATAAGGGCTCGGCGATTTAAGACTGAGATGAGGAATTTCTTCCCTCAGAGGGTTGTGAATCTTTGGAATTCTCTACCCCAAAGGGCTGTGGATACCGAGTCATTGAGTATATTCAAGGCTGAGACATAGAATTTTGGAATCAAGGGATATGGGGATCGGGCAGGAGAGTGGAAATCACAGAAATCACAGAAACCTCACAGTACAGATAGAGGCCATTTCGGCCCATCGAGCCTGCACCGACACATATCCCTCCCAATCCCCGTAACCCCTACACCAACACATATCCCACCCTATCCCCGTAACCCCACGTATTTAATCCCCCTAACACTAAGGGTCAATTTTTATCATAGCCAATCAACCTAACCTGCACATCTTTGGACTGTGGGAGGAAACCGGAGCACCCGGAGGAAACCCACGCAAACACGGGGAGAATGTGCAAACTCCACACAGACAGTCACCCGAGGCCGGATTCGAACCCGGGTCCCTGGCGCTGTGAGGCAACAGTGCTAACCACTATGCCACCGTGCTGCCCTCAGTGGAGTTGAGGTTGAAGATCAGCTACGATCTTATTGAATGGCGGAGCAGGCTTGAGGGGCCGTATGGCCTACTCCTGCTCCTAATTCTTATGTAATGTGTGAAATAGTGGTGGAAGCAGAATATATAATGCTTTTAAAGGAAAAGTGGATGTATATTTGAAAAATAAAAAATGTAAAAGGGTACTGGGAAAGGACAGGGGAATGGAACTAAGTGGAAAGCTCTTTAAATAGCCGGCATAGACATGATAGATCAAATGTCCTTCTGTGTTTAATGCATGTTACGTATATTTCACTATATATAATGTACATATTTCAATATGGTGCAAATGATACTGTACAGACTGACTTTGAATGTTTTTCCTATGTTTTTGTGGTAGAAGTGGGACATTGAAGTAGTACTTTGATAGACTGGATGAAAATTCTCTACTCTTAATCCAATTGGACCACATCGACCACATTTTCTCTAGACAGAGGCAGCATTATTTATCATTCCAATTTTATCCAACCATTATCATCAGCAATAAAAATTAGTGGAGGTGGGGAAAGTCGGGCACCAGATAACTTTGTGCGCTGGTGATGTGTTTCTTTGCCACTGGTCTGGTAACGACACTCACTAACCTTCAGAAGGACACTTGTTGGTTTTGCAATTTAATAAACCTTCAATTATTGAACAATTGAATTTATAGCCAAATGATGTGCCGAAGACCTCTCAGAAAATGTTACTGCACATCCCATTAACTGGTGAAAGACCGTGGGCTCCTGTCCACTTATTAATAACCTTTTGGACCGATTATGCAGTTCCGTTTTCACTGATTTGTTGAAATCTTTTGGGTGGTGGTTGTAGAGGAAGGAAGAAAGGCAATGTGCTAATGAGTGGAAAATTTTAATAATTTGAAATGTCTAGAATTCAGTATTCTGCCTCCTATGCGACCATAGTGTCAAGAAGCTGAAAAAGTGTAACAAATTACACAGTCTGTTTTAAAACGCTGGAAGTAAGCTTCTTTCTGTTTAAATGCGCCTCAGGTGGCAGGCTATGGCTGAGAGCACCAGACATGCATGTAAGTCTCTTAGCTTCTGAAAATGATTGCACCTATTATCTGATATACATATTTTCTCTGTATAAATTGCGTAAGCTTTAGATTGTGAGCGTGTTCTGACATGGTGCAGCACCTTAATCCTTAGATAAACTAAGCCGCACATGTTTCAGCGCATTTGACAAAACAATTGCTCAGCAATGCAAAAAAAAATCTAATTTCTTAATAAAAAAAAAAGAGACTTTCACATCTATCAACACAAGTACAACTGTCGAATGTTACAATCTCTTATTCTATGACTGATATAAGAACAGGTTAATGCAAAGCAGTTATGAAGCACAGTCTGGCTACTAACAGTCATAGGATGCTCTGCAATCTTCATACCAGAACAATGTTCCCACAATGGTGGTGCGGGGGAGGGGGGGAAAAAACGATTATTCTGTCCCTGTGAAGGGATGGAAAGCTGTAAGCTTGAGGACTGGGTGTGAACTAACAGCCAAACTGTCTTGCAGCTTGTTTATACTGATCCAATTCAAGTGCTGAAGATTTAAAACTCCTAGTCCAATTGACTGATCTTGTTCACATTATAATCTCTGTGGGTTGTTTCCATTGTGCCTACGCACTCTGTACAGTGACCTCTTTGAAGCCCACGTGGAACATTTTTTTTTACCAATCTGTTAGCTTTATTTTTACACTGCTGCCTCCGATTCATTGAAAAATAAATAGTAACCTATGAGGTGATAGTTCTTCATCTGGGAACCAGTTTGGCACACAGAATTGACATTAGTCATTTTTGATAAAGAAGTCACATTTGCGCAAATGAAAACCGAAAACGCTGGAAGGACTCAGCAGGTCAATTAGCATCTGTGGAGACAACGGACACAGACCCTTCTTCATAATTTGTGCAAACATTGAGCTCACTCAACATCGGAAGCAAAATGTTAATGGTTATCAGGTGCCTGAACAGCTTGCTCCTCGTGGAGGATTTATTTTTAATATTGTACGCACCTATCTGGCTGTGCACCAGCTGGCTGAAAGATTGTTCAGGAGAATCTTTCCCTTCAGTAAAATGACCCAGTTATGCTGCAGGTACCAGTGAAAGCCATCAGCACCAAGTAATACTGTTGCCTCTGAAATGCCTCTCCCGTGCTTTCAATTTAGTGGGCTCTTTGCTAACATTAAAAAGTTATAGAAGTGTTTAGAAAGTTTATTTCTTTTGCACCTCCCTGGAGATGATTTCACACAGCTTCTGTTTACTGAATCGCCCATCTCCCTCCCTGTCGCAGTCCATCTGGTGCTGAAATGCTCATCCATGCTTTTCCTGCCCTCCAGCCTTGACTATTTAAAATTCTGATCCTTGTTTTCAAATCCCTCCATGGCCTCGCCTCTCCCTATCTCTCTAACCTCCTCCAGTCCTACAACCCTCCAACAACTCTGCGTTCTTCCAACTCTGTGGCCTCTTGTGCATCCCCCACTTCCTTCACACCACCATTGGTGGCTGTACCTTCAGCCGTCTAGGCCGTAAGCTCTGGAATTCTCTCCCTAAACCCCTCCACCTCTCTCTCTCTCTCCTCCTTTTAAAACCCTCCTTAAAACTTGCCACTTTGCCCAAGCTTTTAGTCACCCGTCCCAAGTTCCTAAAATCTCCTTTTTTGGCTTTGTTAAATTTTGTCTGATTACCCTCTTGTGAAGCGCCTTGGGATATTTTCCTACGTTAAAGTCGCTATATAAATGTAAGGTTGTTGTTTACTGAATCAGGCTGAGATCACTGTAGCTACATTGCAGATTTGACACAAAAACTGCAATATAACTGGCAAAAATAATAGAAGTCAGTTTAAAGGATGAGAGTTATGTCTCGCAGTCATTTACTGTCTGCACCAATGCTATGCTGCTAAAAATATTGTCCCACCCAGGATGCTGAGCTCATACAGTAGGTTCAGAAAGACAAGTGTGGGCAGAACTCATAAACTAAATAAAACAATTCTTATTGTATGATTCAATGTATACGTACAGAACAATAGCAAAATACTGTGGATGCTAGAAATCGGAAATAAAAACAGAAAATGCTGGAAACACTCAGCAGGTCAGGCAGCATCTGTGGAGAGTCAAACAGAGTTAACCCTTCACGTCGATGACTTTTTGTCAGAACTGGAAGATATTGGAGATGAACAGCTTTTAAGCAAGTACAGAGCCAGGGAAAAGGGAGAGGTCTGTGATAGGATGGAGGACAGGAGTGATGGTGCAAGGCAAAAGGAGGTGCGAAAAGTATAGAACCAAAAGCTGGGTCCTGAGGAGGGGTAAATGGTTACAGCAGAATAGCCGAGGGGTAGGGAAGTGTGGAGGATCTGATTGATGCTGCGCGCTGTCTGAATCCATGTGAATGAACGTGTGTAGCGCGCGCCCCGCCCCCTGCGTGCCCATTTTTGCGCACAATCAGCTTTCTAGGCCCTGGTGTTTATTGTGCTACTGTTGCATTACAGTCCTTTTGGTTTGTCAAAACATTCATGAATAAGTTTGATTTAAAACGTTACATGGTGGGCCTGATCCGACATCCTGACACTTGACACAGGTCACATTCCTGGGGTAGAAGTTTCCTGGGCGTAAAACGAGCGCAATGTACACCAATCTCTGGCAGGAGGTCCGGCACTTAATCTGTGCCAGCGGCATTTGCCACCGCCATATTGGTTTCACTTTTTAGGGGTTCCTGGCGATCGCCTGAAATCAGTGTTGGATCAATTTAAATACGCAAAGAAGGGTCCTGCGCCTGTTTCGGGACCCTTCTGAAAAATGCATAAAAAACTAGGCAGAGTATGCACGGTACAAGCTCCAACTAATTGTTCCAGTTCTACTGCGGCCTAAAGAGTGATCTTTAAAGGGACCATTGGAGGTTGCTGAAGAAATGGTCGGGAAAGAGTGCCTCTCCCGCCCCACAGCGCTATGACCCAGTGCCTGCCCGCACTCGGCCCTCCTGCATTTCCCTCCGCCCGCCTCCCAGGACTTACCGCTGATGCAACAGGCCCAAATTTGATCCCTGACATCGGGTGAACTGCCTCCGGTGGCGGGACCAGGTGCCTCTATTATTAAAATGAGGCCCGAGGCCCAATTTCGCATAAGCCATGGACCCCGACTACAAACTCTGAGATCCCGAGCGAGGAGCCGACCGTTCAGACCCGAGGCTGTTTGTTGCCCTGAGGAAGGAGTCGAGGCTGCAGCTTACAGCTGTGCTCTGCTTCTCTCCGTGCCGTACACTGCTTCCCTTTGTGTCGGGCGCTGCTTCCCTCTTCTCCCAGCCCGCCTTGTACGACGACGATTGGAACTTGCGATGTTAAATTGAAGCGTGCAAATTTCCGTGGGCCATGAGAATCCTCGGTCTCGGTACCCTTGTTCCCCATTCGCCCACTAGTGGAAACAACCTTTCCCTGGTTATCCACAGTAAAGTCCCCAGCTTTCACTCACCCTTTAATTGACTGGCCCTCTCTCGGCGCCGCTCCCACTCATTTTGTTCTTTTTTTATAGTAAACCAAATGACCTGTAAATTAACTAGAACTTGAAATGAAACTTAGCAAATCAAATTAAAATCACTTTGCCCGCGGCGACGATGCACTCCAGTCCCCGCGGCGCCCACCGGTCTCGGAAGGCTTCAAGTGTGCCGGCGGACACCGCATGCTCCATCTCCAGGGCCACCCGGGCGTGACTCATTTTGTTGTTGCTGCTGTACATGGTTCTGCAGGAAATGCTGAGCCCCACGGCCACACAACACCATCTATTACCCAGTCCTCCCTTCCCCCGCCAAGCCCCAATCTCTCAACCCCTATTCCCCAGTCTCCTTTTCTCTCGACCCCCTAATCTCATGCCCCCGAGGCCCTGTTCACCCTCTTCCAGTCCAGCCCAAACACGCACCTCTCCCCGCTCCGTGACGCGCTCTCCTACACCAGCCGGTTCCTTTCCCGGTCACCCCGAAGCGGGTGCCAACTCTCTGCACTGGTGGGAGGGTGATGTCACAGAGCGGGAGGCACAGAGTCCGGGAGGTACAGTGCCTGGGAGATGCGTGTCCAGTTGCCAGAGGGCATATAGCTAATGTCAATGCCCAGAAACATCTGGATGCTTTCATGGGTGATAAGAAGTCGAAAACACCTGTGTCTTTTAAGAATAAATGTGCAAAAGCTGCTGAATTTACTGCAAAGTATCCTGTAGTTCAGAGGTATACTCGATTGCTTGCTGTACCTGCATGCTAACTTTCTCATCCTTGTTTTCCAATTCCTCCCTGGCCTCACCCCTCCTTATCTCTGTAATCTCCTCCAGCCCTACAACCCCCAGAGATATCTGCGCTCCTCCTATTCTGGCTTCTTGAGCATCCTTGATTTTAATCACTCCACCGTTGGCGGCCGTGCCTTCAGCTGCCAAGGCCCTAAGCTCTGGAATTCCCTCCCTAAACCTCTCCGCCTCTCTACCTCTCTTTCCTCTTGCAAGATGCTTCTTAAAACCTACCTTTTTGACCAGGCTTTTGGTCGTCTGCCCTAATATCTCCTTACATGGCTCGGTGCCAAATTTTGTTTGATAACGTCCCTGTGAAGCGTCTGGGGACATTTTACTACGTTAAAGGCACTATATAAATGCAAGCAGTTGTTATTGTAAGTACCGTAGGCTGAGAACCAGCCTGCAAGATCATCAGGCCTAGTTTGTCATACACTTTTGACAAGCAATGAATGCATCTTTTTTTAATTCTCAGTAAAGAAGACCGGGCACTAGGACCATGCGGAACCTTTCCCTAACTTGCAGGAGTTGTTTATAAAAAAAAACTGAAGGTTAAAGCGAATTTATCATGGGTGGTGGGGGGATGGTGGGTGACTCGGTGTGCTGCTGCCCAAGTGAAGTGTGCGGTGACTTACACCTTCAGTTTCCCACTAAATATCTGATCTCCACCTTGGCATCAAGGGAGGCACCAAGCGGAAGGTAGATGCTGCCCCACCGGGAGAGTGAGAAAGTCACTGTCACTTGTTATCGCTCCCTCCCAGTGTGAGTTTGAATAGAATGGCATATGTTCAGTCCACAGTATGCCAAGTTGTTTCCATTTTACCTTCTGTGGTTTAAAGACTTAATCACCAATAAAGCTGGATACATTTTACTGATTATCGATGTTGATGTGGACTCTGCCAGTGGATCAACAATCACTGCCCCTCTACTCATCTGTATCTAGAATGTCCGTCCACTTGCAAACCAAGCCCTTGCCATCCATGGCCTTCCTGTGAATGGTTGCATTGACATCACGGCCTTGACGGAAACTTGGCTCATGGATGGTGACACCTTCCCCTTAACTGAAGCCTCCCCGTCTGCCTATACCGTCCACCACCTGCCTAAACTGCCATGGTGGCAGTGTGGCCCTTATCACCAAATCTCTTCACATTGGTGCATCCCCCTTCTCCTCTGGCACATTCTCCTCCTTTGAGCATCTCGCCTTGTTCCACCCCTCTTGCCTCTCCTTAAAAATCCCTGTTCCCTGCTCCATCTCAAGTTTTTAACCGAGATGTCCTCACTCCTTTCCTTCCTCAGCCAATGCACCGAGTGATTTCTCATCCTCCGTGATCTCAACTCGCCTTGCTCTCGCTCCTCAGACTTCACTGCCCTCCTCACGTGGAACCTGTCATCATGTCTTCAGATGGTGTCGCCAAGGGACTGCATGTAGATGAGAAATAAAAAGGGCCCAAGATCCTTGGGGGGACTCTGGAGGTAACAGCGTAGGGGTGAGGAAGAGAGGCCATTACTGGATATACTCTCTCTATGAGGAGGAGAGAGGTGGAGAAGCAGAAGGGTTTAAGGAGGGAATTCCAGAGTGCGGGGCCTTGGTAGCTGAAGGCAAAGCTGCAAATGGTTTGTAGGGCTAGAGGAGGTTAGAGATCGGGAGAGATGAAGCCATGAAGGGATTTTCGACACAATGAGAATTTTAAATTTGAGGTGTTGTGGGACTTACGAGGCAATGGTAGATGGGCTGAGGTAGGAGCCGAGGCAAGCATATGGAGGTGTAAAGCAGGCGGTGTTTCTAATTAGTTTTTGTCTCGTCTTTGTCTAATATTTGTGATGTTCTAGTGGTGATTTTTGTCTGGTTGTGCTGGTCGGGTGATTTGGTGTATGTTTCATTGGGCGTGAAGAGACAGGGTGGCAATAAATCCATTTTCATATAGGATTAATTTGCCAGCAAAGCTGCAGGAGCTATCAATCTGTAAGATGTTTATCTGGTGCTCGCAGGAGGTTCCTCAATAATGTCATGGTGACATTTTTGTGTGTTTTTCTCTCAATACGAGCCTACCAGCATCACATTTGAAGCTGAGGGTTCTCAGTCTTCATCATTACTCATAAATGGGACATTTAAGAGGCCTCTTTCATGTGGCTGGCAAAGCATACATCATCAGTTGCAGGATATGTGGCTGACCTGTGACCGTTTTAGTGCAATAATTCCACTGTGTGATAATTTGGTGAATCTCTGTACGTTTTGTCCAAATGGCGTCATTTTGAAAGCTGTCTTTCACAGCAAGCTTTTGCAGAATGGTTTTGCATACCCACAACTGGTGCACGTGCCTTGGCAGCCAAAAATCTCCCGTACAAGGCAGATTTCAGTAAAATTAACCTGATTATTAATAGAAAAACAAAATACTGCGGATGCTGGAAATCTGAAATAAAAACAGAAAATGCTGGAAATACTCAGCAGGTCAGGCAGCATTGGTGGAGAGAGAAAACAGAGTTAACGTTTCAGGTCGATGACCTTTCCTCAGAACTCATGAAAGGTCACAGACCTGAAACATTAACTCTCTTTCTCTCTCCACAGATGCTGCCTGACCTCCTGCTGAGTATTTCCAGCATTTTCTGATTATTAATAGAATGGGAGCTAACTGGATGGTGGTCCGGCTAATTTTTCAGAAAGACAATGCTGGGGGTTTCCTGTCTTAGTTGTCAGAATAGATCATTGAGATATGGCCAGTGTGAGAAGGTTAGTGAGATCTGATCTTTTAATCTGAAGCTTTTGTTGCATTTGCAGGATAGGCTCGGGTTAATTGCAATACCTATCTCTAGCTGTACTGCAGTGAAGATAAAGCCTGGCCTGCAAAAGGTCTGCTAATGTGCAAGTCCTTTTCTCTGTAGGTTATTTGTTTTAAACAGGGTGACATTTAAATATGACCGACCCGTGGAACTGAAGGAGGGTTTATAATGCTGCAGAATCCTGTAGAATCCAGAACAGTCGGCAAGACAGCCTTTTAAATGTCAATGGAAATGTGCTATTCAGGTTGGACAAAAGTCTTTCCTACTATCCAGTTATCCCTTTAAACTGAAACTTTGCCACAGCATCTGTGATGCTGCTGATGTCAGTGATGTGTGGATCATAAATGTGGTGTGTTTTAATGCCTTTTAGCATTCTGACATTAGTAAACATTAGTATTGATTTCTTTGTGGGTTCAATGACGAGACATTTATGAAAGAGAATGTCTTTTAATCTAAAGTTTGTTCAACTCTGGTTAACAGCCTTACAGGAGACACCATGCTAGAAATCCATCTAAAAACGAAACTAAAACTAAACTGCTTGTCTCTGTCACATGCCCTCTGCTGGTCAGGCATAAGTAATCAATCAGGCAACTATGCTGGTAAGGCATCATAATCAAACGGGCAAATACCATCACTATTTGCTGATATCATTACATCTCCCTTTCTTAAAACAAAAGTATTTTACTTTTAACTAACAACATGTTTTCTTTGTATTAATCTGCATTTTAACTGTAACACTTAATGAACTTACATTATCATTATCGTGATCAAGGTTTTTTAACCTTGCTTTGTGTGTTCACATGAAATATGTAAATACACTAGAACTTGAAGAAAGAATAAGATAACATTACTTCCTTCTATAACAATAGTCCTTAAACTTGCTCAATGAGTCTCTCAGGAGGCTTCACGTGTCTTGAGGATTTTCTGATTGATTGTCCTTGAATCTGAGTTGTTGCCTCAGATGATGGTTTCTCAGCTGTGTGATCAGGTTGTTCAACAGTATCAGTCTTTTGACTTGCTGTGGCTGGTCCCATGAGAAGATCCCGACGATTTCTTCTCAGAACAGCACCCTCATCTGTCTGGTGTATGATCTTGGTTGAACTTCACTCAGGACATTTCCCTTCTGAGTCCATATGTTTGTTTTGTCTTTGAACCTTACTTGGTCACCAGTGTGGAGTTCAGGTAGGTTTTGTGTTCCTCTGTCATAGTAGTACTTTTGCTTTTCTTTCTGTTCTTTGAACTTCCTCACTTTCTCCCCCTCTTTTTTGTTTTCAGGAGGTTCTCCGGGATGGGTAGGTTTGACCTTAGCCGACGTCCCATCAGGAGTTGGGCTGGTGACATACCACACCCGAGCGGCGTTGTGCGGTATACAAGCATGCTCTGGTAGAAGTCAGTTCCACTGTCTTTTGCCTTGTACATCAGTCTTTTCACTGTCTGGACCGATTTTTCCACTAGTCCATTGGACTGTGGAAAGTGAGGACTTGACGTTGTGTGGACAAAGTCCCACTCTTTGGCAAAGTGTCGGAAACTTGCATTGTAAAACTGGGGTCCATTGTCTGTGAAGACCTCGCTTGCCACGCCATGTCTGGAGAATATGGCTTTCATACATGTTATCACAGCATCTGCAGTGGTGGTGTACAGTCTACACACCTCTGGATACAGGGAGTAATAGTCTGTGACTACAAGATAGTCCTTCCCTTGACATACGAATAGGTCAGCGCCTACCTTCTGGTAAGGTCTGTCTGGCGCTGGGTGTGGCTTTAGTGGTTCTGCAGGATTGCTTGCTTGATATTTCAGGCATATTGTGCAGTTTGACACCTCATTTGTCACATCTTGGTTGATTCGTGGCCAATACATCACCTCTCGTGCTCTTTTCTTACACTTTTCGATTCCCAGATGTCCTCCATGGATCCTTTTTAGCATCTCTCTTCTCAGACTCTTTGGGATAACTATTTTACTTCCTTTGTAGATGATGTCTTCGACCACTGATAGTTCCGCCCTGCAGTTCCAGTACTCTGCTATGTCAGGTGAGCAGTCTTGCTTCATGTTGGGCCATCCATCCAAGATGCTTTTCCTCAGTCGTCTCATTGTTTCATCTTTGTTTGTCTCAGTCTTTATGAGCTCCATTTTTGCATCTGCTATGGGCAGTGCACTTGTGATCATGTCCACGTAGGCGTTCACTTTTTCATCCATTTTGGTGTTTGCGGGCTCACTTGGGTCAGCAGCTCTGGACAACGTGTCTGCTGTATACATCAGCTTACCCGGTGTCTACGCAACATTCAGTGTATAGCGTTGCAGCCTGATCATCATTCTTTGTATTCTAAGCGGACAGCTATTTAGTGGCTTTTGGAACAATGGAATCAAGGGCTTATGGTCAGTCTCTACACTGATTGCTTGTCCTGCCACAAACTGGTGAAATCTTTCACAGGCGTATGTGATGCTGAGCAGCTCCTTTTCTATTTGAGCATATCGCGTCTCCGCATCTGTCATTGAGCGCGATGCATATGCAATAGGTTGCCAGTAGTCATATTTTTGCAGAAGAACGGCACCGAGCCCACTCTGTGATGCATCTGATGATATCTTGATGGGTCTCGCTGGGTCATAAAACCTCAGAACTGGTTCCTCTGTGAGCAGTTTCTTTAGATCGCTCCATGACTTCTCATGCTCACGATTCCATTCCCATTCTATGTTCTTTTCAGTTAGTCTTCTCAGTGGCGCCATCTTTTCTGAGAGGTTGGATATGAATTTACCCATGTAGTTGATCATTCCATTAAACCTCTGCACGCCCTTTTTGCATTGTGGCTTTGGCATATTCTCAATGGCGGACACCTTTCTGGGATCTGGTCTGATGCCCTCACTGCTAAGGATATCTCCCACGAATGTCAGTTGTGTCACCCCGAGCTGGCATTTCTCTCTATTCAGCTTCAGGTTTGTTTTCCTTGTTGCTTCCAGCACTTTTTTCAGTCTCTCGTCATGCTCAGTTCTCGTGGTTCCCCATACTATGATGTCATCCATTGATGTATCAACTCCCTCCAGGTGCTCATAGATCATGTGGATAGTTTTGTGATACACTTCAGGAGCTGAGGCAATGCCAAATGGTAACCTTAGGAATCTGTATCTGCCAAATGGACTGTTGAACGTGCACAGTCTTGAACTTGCTTCGTCCAGTTTCATCTGCCAAAATCCTGATGATGCATCTAACTTGCTGAAATACTTTGCATTTGCAAACTGTGACATGATTTCATCACGTGTAGGAAGCTTGAAGTGCTCTCTCTTTATTGCTCTGTTTAGATCTCTTGGATCCAGGCAAATTCTGAGCTTTCCATTCTTTTTGTCCACAACGACGAGGGAACTCACCCACTCAGTTGGCTCATCTATCTTCTGAATCACGTTCAGGCTTTCCATCCTGTCCAACTCTGCCTTCAGTTGCTTTTGAAGAGCAAACGGAACTTTTCTGCATGGATGTATGACCGTTGGCATACTTTTATCTACTCTGATCGTGTGTTCTCCTGGAATGCAGCCTAGACCCTTAAATAGGTCGTTGTACTCTTTCATGAGTTCATCATAGACTGTTTCTCCTTCGCTTTCCACAACGAGGACTCTCTTTACCAGGTTCAGTCTCTCACAGGCTTTTAAACCTAGTATGGCTTGCACATCCTTTGGCACCACGATTAATGCTAGCGTGTGCTCTCTGTCCTTGTGTGTCACTTTGACAATGCATCTTCCTTTCACTGGTATATCAGTACCTGAGTATCCTGTCACTTTCACTTTTTTATTCCATGTATCTTTGGTCTGGGTCTAATTTTCTTAAAATCAGTCTCTGATATCACATTAACTTGTGCTCCAGTATCCAATTTAAATGGAATGTGTATGTCATTCACTTTTAGTGTCAACATCCAGTCTCTTTTTTCTTCTTTGTTTTCAGACACAACATCCACATAGAACTCCTCTATCTCGCTTTCATCTACTGCATGGACCTTGCTTTGTTGCGCTTGGTTCTTACAGCAATGGGCATAATGGTTGTTTTTGTTGCAACTATTGCATGTTTTACCATATGCTGGACACTTTTTTGGTGGATGCTGTGTACCGCATCGACCACATGACTTTCGATTGCCCCTTTCATTTTTGTTTGCTGGCCACGCCTCTTTTTTCACATTGGCGCTCTTTTCGTTAAACGGTTTGTGTCCGTTCATTCTCACTGCATCCACATTGCAGCTACTGTCACTGAACAGCTCCTTTGCCTGCAACTTCACAGTCTCTGTAGCCCTACACAGTGCTATGGCTTTTCCCAGGTCTAGATCTTGCTCTCTTAGCAGTCTTTCCCTTAGACCATTATCTGGAATACCACACACCAGTCTGTCTTTTATCAGCGAGTCTGTGAGTCCCCCAAATTCACATGATTTGTTTCGGTTTCTCAGTTCAGTCACATACTGATCAATAGTCTCTCCCGTTTTCTGTACACGTGAAAAATCTATGCCTCTCAAACGTCACGTTACGTTTAGGTATGCAGTAGGCCTCAAACTGTTCCATTATTTTATCTAGCTTCATTTTGTCTCCATCAGCAGCAAATGTGAAGTTATTATACACCTCCAGCGCTTCATCACCCACGACATGTAAGAACACTGACGATTTCTTTTTATCACTTTTCTCGTCAGCTCCGATTGCCGCTAAATACAACTCCAAACGTTGTTTGAACCTTCTCCAATTTTCAGCCACATTACCTGTCAACTGAAGCTTCGCCGGTGGGTGTAAACCTTCCATTTTTCACTTCGTTAGCTATTCTCCAATGGTAAGTAACGATGTTCTCTTTTGGCTTGCTAATATGTGGAGAGCTGATTTAACTTCAGATTTTTCCTCTTCATCTCTTTCAATCACTTCTGACACCATGTATTGATTTCTTTGTGGGTTCAATGACGAGACATTTATGAAAGAGAATGTCTTTTAATCTAAAGTTTGTTCAACTCTGGTTAACTGCCTTACAGGAGACACCATGCTAGAAATCCATCTAAAAACAAAACTAAAACTAAACTGCTTGTCTCTGTCACATGCCCTCTGCTGGTCAGGCATAAGTAATCAATCAGGCAACTATGCTGGTAAGGCATCATAATCAAACAGGCAAATATCATCACTATTTGCTGATATCATTACAACATTGGCACTGCAATTGGATTTAGTAGTGGGACACAGTTGCAGTAGGACAGTGAGGAGGAGGAGGGGTGAAGTACAGGCCGTGGCCCTGAGTTTCCACGGCGCTCCACAGATTCTTCTGACTTCCCATTTATAACTTCACAGCAAGCCTAGAGAAATGGCACAAATGGCTGATTTTCACCTGTGATTTCAGCTGTATTTGTGATGTTCTGGGGCAAGGAACCACAATAAACGAGAAAACCGTGTCACATAATTCAATTATAACACCTAACTTCTTATTCTTTGGCACAGAGAATAGTTATATGTATGTGTCTGTAACATGTGTCAATTTGTTCCAAACATGCCTCAATTCTAAAGTGTGGCAATTTCTCCCAACCTGGCCTTTTCCTGCCATTTTGGATCTGACTGTTGGAAGTGTGAAAATGTGAGAACTGTTCAAGATGGAGCGATCCTAATCAACCATGTGGCGCAAGATCCTGACAAACACGCACGCCTACCATTCCTTATTGCCAACGAGCCAGCCTCCACAGTAACATCCCCAGGGATCAGATCACTCCTCCCTTGCCTGACTTCCAACTAACAGGCACATTATTTACTCTTATTTCCTTCCTGCCAAGAAATGGAAAGTTACTCCATCTTACACACACTCACTGTTTCTCACTCTCTCACTCGTCCACTCGCTCACACTCACTCTCTCTCTCTCTCTCTCTCTCTCTCTCTCTCTCTCTCACACTCTCACTCTCTCTCTCTCTCGCTGTCTCTCACTCGCTCTCTCTCGCACTCTCTCACACACACTCGCTCACTCTCGCTCTCTCGCTCGCTCTCGCTCGCTCTCACTCGCACTCTCGCACTCGCTCTCTCTCGCTCTCTCTCGCACTCTCTCGCACACTCTCGCTCACTCGCTCTCGCTCACTCCTCTCGCTCTCGCGCTCTCTCGCGCTCTCTCGCGCTCTCTCACTCGCTCTCACTCGCTCTCACTCGCTCTCACACTCTCTCTCACTCGCCCACACTCTCTCACTCTCTCTCTCATTCTCTCTCTCTCTCACTCCGTCTCACACTCGCCCACCTCTAGACACGCACAATTTTTCCTACAGGGGTCACTGGATGCCGATCAGTAGGGGGAAGCCTGGCTGATTTTTTTTTTCTAACCCCTCTCCTTTTGCCCTAACTCATTATCCTGGGCTCATCACTTCCCATACTGAGATCAACTAACTTAGAAAAGAGAAAGACTTCCATTTCTATAGCGCCTTTCATGACCTCAGAACATCCCAAAGCTCTTTACAGCCAATGAAGTACTTTTTGAAGTGTAGCCACTGTTGTAATGTAGGGAATGCGGCAGCCACTTTGCACACAGCAAGCTCCCACAAACAGCAACGTGTTAATGAACATCTGTTTTAACTATGTTGATTGAGGGATAAATATTGGCCTGAACACTGGGCTCCCCTGCTCTTCTTCGAAATAGTGCCGTGGGATCTTTGACGTCCACCTGAGAGAACAGGCGGGGCCTCAGTTTAACACCTCATCTGAAAGACGGCACCTCTGACAGTGCAGCACTCCCTCAGCCCTGCACTGGAGTGTCAGCCTAGATTTTTGTGCTCAAATCTCTGGAGTGGGACTTGAACACACAACCTTCTGATCAGAAGTGAGAGTGCTACCCACCGAGCCAGACTTAGCACAGGCTCTGTATCAAACCTGAGACCTCCTGGACTATGCATGGCTCAACCACTCATTGAATAAACATGCTAAGCCACCGTTCCAAAATTTGGATATGGCATCATTTTATTTGCCCCCCTCCACCAACCGCCCCCCCCCCCCCCTTCCTTCCTGTCGAGGCCTAAATCCTGAGGCAGAGAGCACAGGCAAGTGGCCTGGTTGAAACCTTGGGCAATGCCACTCTTTGTCCAGCTACGAGAATGGAAATGATGAATGCCTAACATTAAGTCTCACTCCAATTCTCTCTCCCCAAAACAATCTGGCTGAGATTGGGAATTCAGCAGAGATAGCAATTGTGCTTTCCCAACCTGTGCTGCTCCATACTGATGTCCCTGTGCCCTGTGCAGCTGTAATGGGAGACTGCAAGTCTGAAATGGCCCACACTGGAGTTCCTCAAAGTTATACAAAAGCAAAATACTGCAGATGCTGGAAATCTGAAATAAGAACAGAAAATGCTGGAAATACTCAACAGGTCAGGCAGTGTCTCTGGAGAGGGTGACAGTGTTAACGTTTCAGGTCGATGACCTTTCGCCAGAACTGGAAAAAGTTAGAGATATGACAGATTTTAAGCAAGTACAGGGGCAGGGAAAGGGCGGGGGTCGGGGGGAGGAAAGTTATGTCTAAGGAGTCGGTCAGCATTGGTATTATTGTGGCTCAGCAAAAAGAATTTGCTTCAAGATTGCTCAGATTGACCTGGGGTTGGGGCAGGGGAGAAGAGCATTTTCTTCAATCCAAAGGCTGCCCTTTAGAGCGGCACTGACCTCGAAGCTGTAGAGAGGGGGTCACACAGTTTATTAAGCCAGCTGCAGAATCAGCTGGTAGACCTGGCTGCAATATGTCTCACAATGTATGCTTGGACCAAAGTTCAGCACACATTCTTTGTATCTGAGTGCAATCACTGCTGGTTAAAATCTGCTATTTCATCCAATTTTCTGACCAGTTTATCAAAGGTTATTTCTGGAAAGAAATATTGTTTGGACGGACAATGGCAAGGAGACGTTGTTTGATTCTAATAGTAATCTCCAAACCATTATTTTTCTGATTTGGTCTTTGTGTGTAAAAATAAAATCAGAAACAGAAATCCATTTTTTTATCAAAAGTTGAAATTGGACACAAAATCAAATGGCTGAATCAGAAAAATAATTTATTGGCAATTACTCTTAGTCTGCAGATTCTTTCCAGCCACTGATTATTTGGAAATAATTGTAAACTAGATAAAGATGGGGAACCTGCACATACTTAAATTTAAATTCATCAACATTTAAAAGGGCTGAAACATGAAGTTGCTTTATTAGTGGTGATTTGTATTTATGACAAATGATGTAATTGGATTGTTTATGTCGCCACAATCATATTTCCATAAGGATGTAATTATTTAATCTATATCTAGAATATTAAAAGTGTAGCACAAACCACTTTGCATGCAACAGATTGGATGTCACATCTGCTGCAGCACAAACCTTTCAGGCACCCGAAATGACTTCTCCAAAAATTATGTGTGAACTGAGCTTTACTAATCTGTTCTTGAGATGTGGGCCTCACTGGCAAGCCGGCAGTTATTGCCCACCCCTGGTGGCCCTGAGAAGGTGATGGTGAACCTTCTCCTTGAACCGCTGCAGTCCTTGTGGTGAGGGTGCTCCCACAGTGGTGTCTGGTAGGAAATTCCAGGGTTCTGATCCAGCAACGATGAAGGAATACCCAAATCAGGATGGTGTGTGACTTTGAGGGGGACGTGGAGGTGATGGCATTCCTACAGCATTGATGCTTTTGTGCTTTTTGGTGGTAAAGCTTGCAGGGGAGGGAGGGAGGTGCTGCTGAAGTAACATAGAAGATAGGAGCAGGAGGAAGCCATTCGGCCCCTCGAGCCCGCTCCACCATTTAATGAGATCATGGCTGATCATCCAAATTCAGTACCCTGTCCCTGGTTTCTCCCCATATCCCTTGATCCCTTTAGCCTCAAGAAATATATCCAACTCCTTCTTGAATATATTTAATGAATTGGCCTCAACTGCCATGTGTGGCAGAGAATTCCACAGGTTCACCACTCTCTGGGTGAAGAAATTCTTCCTCATCTCAGTCCTAAATGGCTTACCCCTTATCCTTAGCCTGTGACCCCTGGTTCTGGACTCCCCAGTGAGTTGCTGCCATAGATCCTGTGGGTGAATGTTGAGTTCAGTGGTGGGCACCGATCAAGTGAACTGCTCTATCCTGGCTGATGTTGAAGTTCTTGAGCGTTGTTGCGGCTGCACCCATCCAGTTGAGTGGTGTCTTGATTTGAAATTTTGTAGATGATATGTGTTGAGGGGGTCAGGAAAGAAGCCACTGGTTGCAGAGTGCCCAGCCTCTGTCCAACTCTTGTAGCCAAGGTATTAATATGGCTGGTCCATTTCAGCTTCTCGTAATGGTGACATCCAGAATATTGAAGATGGGGGACTCAGCGATAGTGATGCCACTAAAGGTCATGAGGAGGTGACTGCGCTTTCCCTTAGAATATAAGAACATAAGAAATAGGAGCAGGAGTAGGCCATTCGGCCCTTCAAGCCTGCTCCGTCATTCAATGAGATCATGGCTGATCTTCTGCCTCAACTCCATTCACCGGCCCTATTGCCATATCCCTTAATGCCCTTACTAGTCAGAAATCTATCGATCTCTGTTTTGAATATACCCAATGACTGAGCCTCCACAGCCCTCTGGGGTAGAGAATTCCAAAGATTCACCATAACTCTGTGAAGAAATTTCTTCTCATCTCAGCCCTGAATGGCCTACCCTTTATCTTGAGGCTGTGGCCCCTGGTTCTAGACTACCCAGCCAAGGGAAACATTCTCCCAGCATCCATCCTATCAAGCCCTGTAATAATTTTGTATGCTTCAATGAGATCTCCTCTCATTCTTCTGAATTCAAGAGAATATAGGCCTAGTTTACTCAATCTCTTCTCATACGACAGTCCCGCCATCCCAGGAATCAATCTTGTGAAGCTTTGTTGCACTCCCTCTATGGCAAGTATATCCTTCCTTAGGTAAGGAGACCAAAATTGTACACAGTACTCCAGGTGTGGTCTCACCAAGCCCCTATATAATTGAAGTAAGACTTCTTTACTCCTGTACTCAAATCCTCTTGTAATGAAGGCCAGCATACCATTTGCCTTCCTAATGGCTTGCTGCACCTGCACATTCACTTTCAGTGACTCATGTACAAGGACATCCAGGTCCCTTTGAGCATCAGCATTCCCCAATCTTTCACCATTTAGGAAATACTCTGCCTTTCTGTTTTTTCTACCAAAGTGGATAACTTCATATTTATCCACATTATATTCCATCTGCCATGTTCTCGCCCACTCACTGAGCCTGTCGAGATCCCCTTGAAGCCTCTTCACATCGTCTTCGCAACTGCCACTGCCACCTAGCTTTGTATCATCAGCAAATTTGGAAATGTTACATTTAGTTCCCTCATCCAAATCATTGATATATGACTCCCCCCCCCCCCCCCCCCCCCCCCCCCCCCCCGCTGGCGTGGAGCTAATCTACAGAACAAACGGGAAACTGTTCAACCTCCGTCGCCTCCAGTCCAGATCCAAGGTCGTCCCATCCTCTGTCATCGAATTACAGTATGCAGACGATGCTTGCGTCTGCGCACACTCTGAGACCGAGCTCCAAACCATTGTCAACACCTTCACCAAAGCATACAAGAGCACAGGCCTTACACTAAACATCTGTAAGACAAAGGTCCTCTACCAACCTGCTCCCACCACACAGTACTGCTTCCCGATGATCAAAATCCATGACGAGACCTTGGACAACGCCTACTGTCAACAAGGACAGACGTCGATGACGAAGTCCAACACCGCCTTCAGTGTGCCAGTGCAGCCTTCGGTCGCCTGAGGAAGAGAGTGTTTGAAGACCAGGACCTGAAACCCAGCACCAAGCTCATGGTCTACAGAGCAGTAGTGATACCTACCCTCCTGTATGCTTCAGAGACATGGACCATGTACAGCAGGTGTTGTGTATGTACGTTTAAGAGAATAACTGGTCTCAGACTGCAGTACCGGCAGTGACCACCCCTGTATAAAAGGCGCTAGTGAGCCTCTGTTGTTTCAGTTTCACTATTGACTTCCACCAGTAAAGACTTATTTTGTTCCACTCCTGCTGTCCGTGTCTCAATCATTCACGGACGTAATACTGGTGACGAGCAGATACGAACCTACCTACAGTCTGCACCACCTCCTGGGATCCATTCCTACAGCGAAGTGAGCAGAGGTCGAGGCCAGAAAGAAAAAGTAAGAGGCAGTAGAAACGGGCGTCGACCGTGGGCATCCGCCCTGTGTTGCAGAGTTGAAGATTGCTGGAGAAGCTGTCGGATGCGGGGCCTGGTTCCTGTCGACGGTGCTTCAGCTAATCGGGTTGGTGGCAGGTAGTGCATTGATCCTTCCTGGGCTGCAGCGGTCGCGAACTCGAGCAGGTGGTTTGCAACGGGGCCGAGCAGCGTTGTCGGGAAGAAGAGTGAGAGAGGGTGGAGCACACAGGGCACGGCCGGTGCTACGAAGCCGGGCTGCGTATAGACCCGCGAAGAGGGAGGCAAGAGTCCCACAGGGTTGTTCCATGACGGGAAAATAAACAAAAAAAATATATATATTAAACGCGCAAGAAACCGTGGAAAGCAGCGCTAACAACAGTAGGGAAGAAGACAAAGCGCGGGAGGCGCCATTTTGTTAAATCGGGGAAGAAGGCAAAGCGCGGGAGGCGCCATTTTAGATTTGCAAGATGCCGAAGACTGGCTGTATCACTGCTTTTGATAATACAATAAAGGACTGGACCACGTATGTGGAAAGAGTCGAGGTATATTTCGAGGCAAACGAAATAGCGGAGGAGAAAAAGGCATCGATATTGCTAAACTTAATGGGCGCTAGAACGTACGGCCTATTGTGGGACCTGATTACTCCAGCCAAACCGAAGGCGAAGAGTTTTAACGAAATTGTTGCTGTCCTACAGGAACACCTAAACCCTGCACCGCTGTTGATAGCAGAAAGATTAAAATTTCACAGGAGAACTCAGCACAAAGATGAGAGCAATGCTGAGTATCTTACGGAACTACGCAAGCTATCAAAGCACTGCCAGTTCGGAGCAGGACTGGCAGATACCCTATGGGACAAATTTGTCTGTGGACTCCTGAGTGAAGGAACACAGAAGAAGTTACTCTCAGAGAAAGAGCTGACGCTAGATAAGGCTTTCAGCGTGGCAGTATCGTATGAAGCAGCAGCCAGGGGAGCTGCAGAAATTCAACAAAAACCACAGGAATACGGCACCCACGAAATAACACGGGGATTTGCAAAATGTTATCGCTGTGGCAGAACTAACCATGACCAGAAGGACTGCTGGTCCAAAGACAAAATATGCAGGCAATGCGGGAAGATGGGACACATTGCACGAGTTTGCAGGTCTGGGAAGAAGACCAGCGACAACAAAAAGGCTACGAAGGAACCGTACAAGAAAGTACAAAAGATGACGGACAGTAGTTCCGAAGGCCAGATGAGCGATTGTGAATCCGGGAACAGGAGACTAAGCTGTCTCAAACTTCACAATGTAATCGCAAAAGAGGATCACCGAACCATTTGGGTCACCCTCACGATAGCAGGGTCCCAAGTTAAAATGGAATTGGATACAGGATCAGCGCTAACCGTCATAAATCGACGAGACTACGAGCGGCTATTTTCACACATACCCTTGAGAGAGACATCCATCGTCTTGACGACGTATACGGGGCAAAAAGTATACCCCAGAGGAAAAATAAGGGTGCCTGTCGAATACAACGGCAAGAAAATACGGAAATTGTGTCTCTACATACTGCCAAATGGTGGACCACCGTTATTGGGATGGGAATGGATCAGGAAGATAAACTTAGATTGGCACTCCATTCATGCAATGATGGTGGAAGGTAAAAAAGATGAAGACGTCACTCCTGGACGATTGTCAACAATCTTAGCTAACGCCAAAGAGGTAATTCAACAAGAACTGGGCCCGCTTAAAGGCGTAACCGCCTCGATAAAAATAGAAGAGAATGCAGTTCCCAAGCTTTTCAAAGCAAGACTGGTACCATATGCAATTCGCCCAGCCGTCGAGGCAGAGCTGGAGAATCTGGAGAAGGCGGGCGTGTTGTCTAAGGTCGACTGGAGCGAGTGGGCGACACCCATCATTCCTGTCATGAAGAAAACGTTAAGCAATAAGTCCGGGGAGCCAAGGAAGATTCGCATCTGTGGGGATTTCAAGGTGACGGTGAACCCAGTCCTTCACACAGTACAATATCCTCTTCCAAGGATAGAAGACATCTTCGCCTCACTGTCTGGAGGGAAGCGTTTTACAAAAATTGACCTAGCACAAGCATATTTGCAGATGGAGGTTGAAGAATCCTCTAGGAAGTACCTCACGATAAACACTCACAAAGGTCTTTACCAGTATCATCGATTGGTATTCGGAGTAGCATCAGCTCCGGCGATATGGCAAAGAGCGATGGAACAAGTCCTGCAAGGGATTCCGGGGACTCAGTGTTACTTGGACGACATCCTTGTGACAGGTGAAGATGACAGTGAACACCTTAACAACCTAGAACAGGTGCTCACTAGACTACGGGAACATGGGCTGCGAGCCAACCGCCCCAAGGGCGAATTTTTTAAGAAACAGATATCGTATTGTGGCCACGTGATTGATGAAGAGGGGTTACATAAATCCCCTGACAAAATTGAAGTGGTTGTTAAGGCCCCAGCGCCTGAAAATGTGTCGCAACTGAGGTCATTCCTCGGGTTGGTGAATTACTATCATAAGTTTTTGTCGACAATTCTGCACCCACTGAATGCCCTGCTAAGAATGGGGGTAGCATGGAAATGGAGCGATGATTGTAAGCGTGCTTTTCAGAAGAGTAAGGACTTAATCACTTCAAGGGAAGTATTGGCTCACTACAACCCAGCACTGCCGATCAGACTGGTGTGTGCTGCGCCTCCCTACGGCATTGGGGCAGTACTGTCACATAAATTCCTTGATGGTTTAGAGAGGCCGATAGCTTTTGCGTCACGCTCGTTAACTTCTGCCGAGCGTAACTACGCCCAGATTGACAGAGAGGCCCTCAGCCTAGTGTGGGGGGTGAAGAAGTTCAATCACTACCTGCACGGTCAAAAATTTACTCATCAACCTCTTGTCTCCATTTTCAACCCTCAGGGCGTACCGATCATGACAGCACAATGGCTGCAGAGATGGTCCCTTTTCCTAGGGGCACACCAATATGTCATCGAGTACAGGGGAACTAAACAGCATGGGAATGCTGATGGATTGTCACGTCTACCGTTGCCGACGGTGGAAGAAGAAGACCTTGCAGTGGATCCAATGGAGTTATTCCACTCGACCATAGTCGAATGTCTCCCTGTGACGAATGCAAACATAGAAAAGGAAACACGGAATGACCCGACACTATCACGGGTCTATGATTTAACGGTGAAGGGATGGCCAGCACATGGCGAACCACTGCTGCCAGCATTTTCGTCAAGAAGAGAACAGCTGTCAGTGTGCAGAGGAACCTTGATGTGTGGATCCAGAGTAGTAATTCCACCTAAGTTGACGGATAGAGTGCTCAATGAGCTTCATGAGGGTCATCTGGGTGGGGTAAAAATGAAGAGCTTAGCCAGAGCGTTTGTGTGGTGGCCGGGAATCGATAGAGAAATCGAAGAGATGACCAAGAGCTGTGCAGGATGCCAGAAGGTCCAAAACGCCCCACCACAAGCTCCTCTGCATCCATGGGAGTGGCCCTCATCCCCATGGCAAAGGGTGCACATTGATTTTGCTGGTCCCGTCATGGACTCGATGTTTTTAATTGCGGTGGATGCACATTCAAAGTGGCCAGAGGTAATAAAAATGTCCTCAACCACCATGGAAAAAACTATCGCAGTTTTACGAACCATATTCACCAGGAATGGGCTGCCTGAACAGATTTGCTCTGACAATGGACCACAGTTTGTGTCTGAAGAGTTCCGGAGGTTCTTAAAGAACAATGGTGTTAAGCATTACACATCTGCCCCATATCATCCAGCCACTAATGGATTGGCCGAGAGGTTTGTCCAAACATTCAAGAAGGCTATCAAGGCAATGTGTAATGAAGATATACCCCTACAACACAAGGTGGACAACTTCTTGTTTGCCTACCGGAATGCGACACATGCGGTTACCAACCAAACTCCAGCCATGATGTTCTTCAATCGAAGACTACGATGCCGCTTGGATTTGGTTAAGCCAAACGTCCGAAGAGATGTGGAGAACAGGCAGTTTCAGAATATGAATGAAAGGCCGACCAGGAGTTTAAAGATAGGTCAACCAGTTTTGGCCCGGGACTACCGCACTGAGAAATGGCAGCCAGGAACGATTTGTACACGACAAGGACCTCTCATGTATACCGTGGACGTTGGGGAGAGCATTGTAAGACGACATGCTGACCAGATTCTAGAGTCACTGGAAAACGTCAACTCCACACCACGATCTGATGCACCTAGTAATGAAATTGACGTTCCAATTGCAGCTATCGCAGAACCGGTAATATTGGAAGCAGATGAACCAAACAACGACATTGATCCCGACTCAACATTGCCAGAAGAACCTGATACCCCAAAGAGGCGTTATCCAGACAGAATCAGGAAGCCTCCTCAAAGACTGAACTTATAATTGCTTAAACTTAACCAATGTATCTAGCAACAGTAATTGTGATTGTAATTAGTTATCATTTAGTTGTTAAATGAATGTTATGTACTGTTTATCTAAAAGGGGAGGAATTGTTGTGTATGTACGTTTAAGAGAATAACTGGTCTCAGACTGCAGTACCGGCAGTGACCACCCCTGTATAAAAGGCGCTAGTGAGCCTCTGTTGTTTCAGTTTCACGATTGACTTCCACCAGTAAAGACTTATTTTGTTCCACTCCTGCTGTCCGTGTCTCAATCATTCACGGACGTAATAGCAGGCATCTCAAAGCATTGAAGAGGTACCACCAACGCTGCCTCCGCAAGATCCTGCAAATCCTGCAAATCCATTGACAGGATAGGCGCAACAACGTCAGTGTTCTCGCTCAGGCCAACATCCCCAGCATCAAAGCTTTGACCACGCTCGATCAGCTCTGTTGGATAGGCCACATCGTCTGCATGCCCGATACGAGACTCCCAAAACAAGCACTCTACTTGGAGCTCCGACATGGCAAGAGAGCCCCAGGTGGGCAGAGGAAACGCTTCAAGGACACCCTCAAAGCCTCCTTGAAAAAGTGCAACATCCCCACCGACACCTGGGAATCCCTGGCCCAAGACTGCACAAAGTGGAGGAGAAGCATCCGGGAAGGCGTCGAACACCTCGAGTCTCTTCCCCGGGAGCAAGCGGAAGCCAAGCGCAAGTAGCGCATGTCAACCCAAGCACCCCACCCACCCGCCCCTTCAACCACCGTCTGCCCTACCTGTGACAAAGACTGTAGGTCCCGCATTGGACTCCTCAGTCACCCGAGAACTCATTTTTAGTGTGGAAACAAGTCACCCTTGGTTCCGAGGGACTGCCTAAGAAGAAGATGATATGACTGTTACCTATCCATTGTCAGCCCACATCTGGATGTGGTCCAGGTTTTTCTTTAGGCTGGCATGGGCTGATTTATTGTTAGAGGAGTTGTGAATGAAGCTGAACACTGTCAGTGAACAGTCCCACTCCTGACCTTGTGGTGGCAGGCAGGCTGTTAATGAAACAGTTGAGGATGGTTGGGCTGAGGAACTCCTGCAGTGATGTCCTGGGGCTGTGATAATAACCAGAACCTTTGTGTCAAGTACGGAGGGTTTCCCCTTTGACCCCCATTGACTTCAGTTTTTTTAGAACTCCTTGTGCCATACTCGGCCGAATGCTGCCTAGGTGTCGAGGACAGCTACTTTCTCCTCTCCACTGGCTTTCAGCTCTGTCCATGCCTGGATCAAGGCTGTGGTGAGGTCTGGAGCGGAGTAGTCCTGGCAGAGTCTGAACAGAGCATCAGTGAACAGTTTATTGGTGAGTAGGAGTTGCTTGATGGCATTATTGATGACAGCTATCATCACCTTTACTGATGATTGGCAGGAGGTTGACAGAGCAGTAATTGGACAGGTAAGATTTGCCCTGTTTCTTTGTGGATTGGACATACCTGGGGGTTACCATTGATCAGAAACTGAACTGGACCAGCCATATAAATACTGTGGCTACAAGAGCAGGCCAGAGGCTGGGAATTCTGCGGCGAGTGTCTCACCTCCTGACTCCCCAAAGCCTTTCCACCATCTGCAAGGCACAAGTCAGGAGTGTGATGGAATACTCTCCACTTGCCTGGATGAGTGCAGCTCCAACAACGCTCAAGAAGCTCGACACCATTCAGGATAAAGCAGCCCGCTTGATTGGCACTCCATCCACCACCTTCAACATTCACTCCCTCCACCACCGGCGCACTGTGGCTGCAGTGTGTACTATCTACAAGATGCACTGCAGCAACTCGCCAAAGCTCCTTCAACAGCATCTTTCAAACCCACGACCTCTACCACTTAGAAGGACAAGGGCAGCAGACGCATGGGAACATCACCACCTACAAGCTCCCCTCCAAGCCACACACCAACCTGACTTGGACCTGTATCGCCGTTCCTTCACTGTCGCTGAGCCAAAATCCTGGAACTCCCTTCCTAACAGCATTGTGGGTGTACCTACACCATATGGACTGCAGCGGTTCAAGAAGGCGGCTCACCACCATCTTCTCAAGGGCAATTAGGGATGGGCACTAAATGCAGGCCTAGCCAGCGACACCCACATCCCATCAATGAATAAAAAAAATCAAAAAAAATCTTCCACATTGTCTGGTAGATGGCAGTGTCATAGCCGTACTGAAACACCTTGGCTAGTGGAGCAGCTAGCTCAGGCGCACAGATCTTCAGCACTACTGCATGTGCCAGAACCCTTTGTCAGCTGATCATCCATACATGTTACTAGTTTGATCCTGTAAAATTTGCATTATTTTCTCAATGGAATTCCTTGTACACTGTTTTACCAACTGGAGTGGACAGTGACATTTTCAGATAAACATTATCTCTACATTAGTGGTATTCAGGTGTGATCTCACACTTGGCCATGTTAGGCCGCTCTGGATACTGAAGGGGGCAAAACAGCAAGGTTGTAATGGGGGGGTGGTGGCTACACCAGACTGCATTGTAACTAGGGAGGTGTGATATCAATTGTGTCAGCAGTAGGCAGTTCAAGGGTAAAATGGCCCCAGTGGAAGGTGTGCACTCTGGCAGAGGTTTATCAGCTGCATCTGAGAAACTGGAAGAACAGGCTTCACTTCTCCTTCACCCTCAACTCAAATATTTAACATTCTGTGTATAAATGCAACCAGTGAGGGTTCTGAAGGCTATTTAGAGTAATGAGTATTCAGAGCAGTACTGACAGGGGTTGGGTAGGGTAACTGACCTTTCTGCTTTAGTTCAAGTGATTTAACTTATCTTCAGCTAATTATATAAAAGAGAACTTGGCAACATAAAATATGGAATGAGAAAATGCCATTACCAAGCCCACTTCTTTCAATAGACCATACTTAATTTACATTGAAATGGATTTCCCCCACTTCAATCTTCATATTTAATGTTACAGAAACCTGACCACGTGATTTCCTATTTTTAAAAATTTAGAACTGAAACTTAGTTGCTTAACAAAAATATTCCTTCAAATGCAATGCTTGCCTTTTTTTTGCAGTAGAGTTCAAGCTGCACTTGGGATTTCCTACATTACAACAGTGACTATACCTCAAAAGTAGTTAATTGGTTGTAAAGCACTTTGGGATGTCCTGAGATCGTGAAAGGCGCTATATAAATGCAAGTTCTTCCTTCATCTTTTTGTTCTAGATTAAGAACAGATCTAGCGGCTCAAAACTGGGCATCCATGAGGCGCTGTGGGCCATCAGCAGCAGTAGAATTGTATTCCACCACAATCTGTAGCCTCATGGCCCGGCATATACCTCATTCCTCCCTCATCAGATTACCAACCTGGTTCAGTGAGTGTAGAAGAGCATACTGGGAGCAGCACCACGCGTACCTGAAAATGAGGTGCCAACCTGGTGAAGCTCCAACACAGAACTAAACTATAATGGGCCAGAAATTCCAGGCCAGAAGCGTGAGTGCGGTCGGCTTACTCACGCTTCTGGCTGTTGGAAATGCCGGCGTTCAGCATGAACAGCGCATGCGGGGAGCGCCGGCATTTCCAAACCTCGAGCGCGTGCGACTGCACAGGCAGCGCTTGCGCAGTGAACTTCGTGGATTTCATTCATGAAATCCGTGAGGTTAAGTCCTTAGAAGTTACACTGGAAAAAAAGCAAGTGTAAAGTGGTTCATTGGCTGCGGAGGAAGATATATTTTATCGTGGAGCTTTTGAAATGCAATATTTTTGTTTGGGAAAGGGAGGCAAGTTATTTTAAGAAATTTTAAGTAAGTTTTAAAGTTAAAATTTTTTTTTTTTTTTTTTTAAATGGGTTTTCAGAACGGTAGGTAGAAGGAGCAATTGTGGCTGTGTGAATGGAATGTGAGAATGAGTTATGTATGTATGTCCACATATATTCCTTTACGTATATGTATGTATGTTTTATATTCCTTTACTATGAATGTATGTTTTTAATTATGATTTTCCAATAAGTTACTTTCTCTGAAAGTCATAATTAAATAATACATTCATACACCTAAGTAAAGGAATATATACATAACACGCAAAGGAATATATACAGACATACATACTTTCAGAAGCTCCACGATAAGAAATATCTTCCTCCGCAGCCTCTGTAGCAACTGTACCCATGCTTTTTTTCATGTGTAAGTTGTAAGGACTGGACCTCACTGAAAGCATTAATGAAAGCGGCGAATTATACTGCGCACGCGCTGCCTGTGCAGTCGCACGCGTTCTGCCTCTGAACCCCTTCGTTCAGAGGACAGGAAATGCCGGTTTTCCCCACATGCACTGTGCATGCTGAAAACCGGCATTTCATCCGGCCAGATGCGTAAGTACCCCGACCGTACTAGCGCATTTGGAAGGGAATTATTGGGCCAACATTTTACATGTCAATAAAATAAAAAATTTAACACTTGCACGACTTGCCCCCTCGCATCTGCGACTGAGAGTCCAAGGAGGTGCATTGCGCAAGAGGTCATCATCGCACATATCCTCACACTGTTCCCTTTGGGGAACTGTATGAAGTGGTGGAAGGATTTATGGCCTTGATTAACGCTCATTCCGTGACCGTAACCATCTTTGAACCAGCCATTAGGGTGGTTAGTCCTATGGCGGGAGGGTTTTACGGGCTCCCACAACCCATCTGAGGGGGGCGGGGGGGGCCACCAACACCCACGGACGCAAGTATCCCGCTGGATGTCCACCCAGAATTTAAAGTTGGAGCTCCGACTCCACTTGCCGGGACTGTCTGGAGTGGGGTTCAAAACCCTACTCCTTCTGGCCCAGCGGCGGGGATGCTTACTGCTACGCAAAAGGCCCACTCCGCACAAAAGGTGACACCCATACGTTTCCTGCGCCTTTTCCCTCCCCGTGACTGGAGCCCTATGCTGCCATTTCACGTTGCTAATCGGATTGGGCGTTTGTCATAGCGGTAGGATCCCTGCCGCTGGGCCAGATCAGGGTAGGGTTTCGAACCCCGCTCCAGACAGTCCCGGCAAGTGGAGTCGGAGCTCCGGCTCTAAATTCTGGGTTGACATCCAGTGGGATATTTGCGTCCGTGGGTGTGGGTGGCCCCCCCTCCTTGTATAGCTTGTGGGAGCCCGTAAAACCCTCCCGCCATAGGACTAACCGCCCTAATGGCTGGTTCAAAGATGGTTACGGTCACGGAATGAGCGTTAATCACGGCCATAAATCCTTCCACCACTTCATACAGTTCCCCAAAGGGAACAGTGTGAAGACACGTATGACGACGACATTGCTAAATAAATAAATGGAATTAAAAAAATTCTTTTAGGGCTTTTAAAAGTCTTTAAATTGCTTTAATTTTCTTTAAAACTACTTCAGATTACTCAAAATAATGTAAACATTTTAAAAAGTTTATAAAAGTTACCAAAATCTTCAAAAACTTCCAAAAACCTATTTAAACTGCTGCTTTGCATGTAAAAAAGCAAAGCAGCTTGATAGAAACATTGGGGGCGTGTCCAGTGAAACTGAGACCTCAAGGGGCGTGTCTCACTTACACTGCACGCTCCTGGGTCCGCGCTGGCTGCACTCCTGGGCGGCGTGACGTCATACGCTGCCCGGGAATGTGCTTTCTATTTCTCCAAGTTCAGGCGTCCCAGAAGCTGATCGGCAGGAGCGCGGGGTAAGTGCAAATACGGGGCTTGCACGCGCTGCAAGCCCCGTTCTGGAATTTCTGGCCCAATGCAATTTCTCTAACCCTATTAGCAATAGTGCATGCTGAACAGTCCAAGCAGCATGCTATGGACAGAGCCAAGCAATCCCACAACCACAGATCAGGTCAAAGCTCTGCAGTCCTGCCACATCTAGTTGTGAATGGTGGTGGATAATTAAGCAACTAACAGGAGGAGGAGGGTCCATGAACATCCCATCCTCAATGACCTCAGCAAGTGAGTACAAAAGACAAGTCTGAAGCATTTGCAACTATCTTCAGCCAAAAGTGACAAGTGGATGGTCCTTCTCAGCTTCTGCCTGAAGTCCCCACCATCACAGATGCTAGCCTTCAGCCAATTAAATTCACTGGCACCGACCGAAACTTGCCCAGGTATGTCCTGTCCACAAAAAGCAGGACAGATCCATCCAGAACAAAGCAGTCTGCTTGATTGGCACCCCATCTACCAGTTTAAACATCCACTCCTCTACCACTGTTGTACTGTTGCTGAATTGTGTCCTATCTGCAGCAAGTCACCAAGGCTGCTTTGACAGCACCTCCCAAACCCCTGACCTCCACCACCTAGAAAGATGAGGGCAGCAGGTGCATGCGAACACCATCAAATCCAAGTTCCCCTCCAAGTCGCACACCATCCTGACTTGGACATATATCGCTATTCCTTCATCGTCGTTGGGTCAAAATCCTGGAACTCCCTAACTAACAGCACTGTGGGAGTACCTTCACCACATGGACTGCAGCAGTTCAAGAAAAGACCCACCACCACCTTCTCCAGGGCAACCAGGGGTGAGCAATAAATGCCAGCGATCATTTATTCATGTCCATCACCATTCTTTACTCCTAGGTCCTTCGTTGTGATGGCAGAACCTAGCCAATGTTCCTTTTATGAACCAAGATCAGCCCTTCAATAAAAAAGTCACCTTGCAGTTGAGAAGTTTGATGTCTGCTACTACACAAAGTGTTTAGCCCAAGTCATACGGTACTGGTGCACTAACACACCCCTCTATAGAGTGACAGGCAGATATTTGTATGCCAGGTTCTTCAGACAGTGTAGCTGAGTGGTCATAGAATTGTGCATTTTAAAGAGATGTTTCATTTTATAGGATTGGGACTACTATTCATGTGGAGGATCAATACAAACATGGACTGATTGGTCTGAATGGCCTGTTTCCAAGTTGTGTGTAATTTCTGTGTAATTCTATAACTTGATTTTGCACTGAATATCTTCATTGGGGGTAATTAAAAACATCACTAAAAAGCTGCAGTCATCCACTATGTCACATTTATTTAGGCTTGCTTCTGGGAGAAGGAATTAGTGAGGCGTGCTTCGGGTTGCCCAAGAAGGATTGGGGAGCAGCCTCAGCCTACATTTCCTTGACAGAAAGAACTTGCACTTTCAAGTGTAAAATGTACGTGCGTATTTACTTTAGCATTGTTGCAAAGCAGCGCCATCATTCAGAAGTAGTGATGAGTCTGCTAGTGCTTGACAACGTGTGAGATATAACTATTGTCTATCACCTTCGCGCAAACCCATCAAAGACGCAAGTTTGTGCATTCCACCTCAGAAACCGTGAAGCCAAACGCCAGCTGAAAGTAACCTGGTGTGGAGCAACACTGACGCATTACGAGCACCCTATCGACTTAGGAGTCACCCTTGACCGATGCCTCACCTTCAAGAACCACATCGAGAAGACAAAGGCAAAAGTGAGCGCAGGAAACAACATCCTGAATAAGCTCACTAACACAAGATGGGGAGCAAGCCCGAAAACATTGCGAACCAGTGCACTTGCTCTTTGCTATTCCACTGCCGAATACGCCTGCCCTGCATGGGAAAGGTCTACTCATGCCAAGAAGATGGATGCCGTTCTGAATGCAAGCTGCCGATTTATCACAGGTTGCTTAAAACCAACAGCCTATATATCCTGGCGGGTATCGCTCCCCCTGATATAAGAACGGTAGCCAGCAAGAAAGAGCGACTCCGTCAAACATCAGATGAGAGGCACCCTCTGCATTGTCACACACCTACACCCAGCCGCCTAAAGTCAAGGAAGAGCTTCATGAACAGTGTTGTTCCATTACAATCAACCTCATCTGAAGCCCGCATCGCCTTGTGGAAAGACCGGCTCGCCAGTCTTGAACAACCCCCAGCGATGGAAATTTTACCTGATGAAAGCCTTCCCCCAGGAGCTAATTGCAACTGGGCAACCTGGAAGTGCCTTAACAGACTTAGGACTGGTGTAGGTTGCTCAAAGGTGTCACTAAGCAAATGGGGATATTCAACCAGCCCGACAACTTGTGAATGTGGAACTGAGGCACAGACTATGCAACATCTCCTGCAATGCCCATCGTTAGAGGAACCCTGCACTGTTGCAGATCTTGCCGAATTCAACAACGAGGCGCAAAAATGTGTCCAGTTCTGGCTGGGCTATGTATAGACTGACCGTGGACACGATAAGAAGAAGAATTGTATAATATAACAGGTGGCAGACCTGGTTTTTAAAAATGTTCAGAACCGCCATCCCCGCAGCACTTTTTAAACCTTATACGGAGGTGATTTGAATGTTCAGTGAGTGTAGAGGCTGCCAGTTACGCTGTCTAAGCATTTAAATTTTAACCACTCGGCGCGGACCTCTGCACATTTACACAAGCACACCAATGTCCCGAGCGCTCTGCTGGGCAAGAGAATTGCAGCTTGAGCCAGACAGTGCAGCTGAATGAGATCAAGAAAGGGGAAATGCCTTCATTTCCTCATTTCTATGTTTTTCAAAATGTGATTAAGATCTTTTGACGTTTTGGTCACACAGTATTTGGAAATGAGGCAAGATCACCATTGTTCGTTGAGAAAAATGAGTTGAGTTTATTTTTAAATGTATACATAATGAATGTAAAATAATCATTGAATAATGTAATCACATCCGCTGTGTTTGCTCATGTTTTCTAATGGTGAGATTGGACTTGAGATTTTCTTTTGAATCCGCATTCTGCATATTTTTTTTACATAATTGTGGTATATTTGCCAAAGTTTATTTAACAGAGGGAAATAGAGGGGAGACGTGCTTTCTCGCTTTACATGAGTCCATTAATTTTGCAAATGGAGAGAAATATGACCCCCTTGTTCGTTTCCAACACATCAAATTCAAAGAGACCAACAGACTGAGACACTTTCATTTTCATTTCAGTTTCAATAATTTCGGTTACTTTAAACACAGAACCATAAATATAGACACAACGGCCTCGATTTTAACTCGGCTGCGGGCTATTGGCTAATTGATTTCCAACGTGTGGGAAGCCTTTGCAAATGGGTTTCTCATGACTGAAAGGCCCCTCCGATTACGTCCTCATTGCTGCTGCATTTAAGGTCCACAGCAAGCCTTGCTTCTTCTGCAGACTGCCAAACTTTCTCCATTTGATGGCACAGGAACCTGCAGGAACAATGGCCAGCGGGAGGCCAAGAGCAGCTCCTAAGTTTGACGAGGCAGCACTACAGGCATTGGTGGATGGGGCTAGGGCCCACAGGGAGGTCCTGTTCCCTTCATCAGGGAGGAAGAGGCCTCCCACTCAGACCAAGGCTGTGTGGATACAGGTGGCTGGTGAAGTCAACTCCTTGGGGCTCACACGGCGCACCTGGATGCAGTGCAGGAAAAGATTCCATGACCTTTATCGCACTGGAAAAGTAAGTATGAAGTTCCCATCACCCTCAATTTGATCCCCATTGCCTTTCCTCACCAGCACACAGCTTTAGCAATCCCTTCCTCCACATCCCACTTGACACTCACATCCATGCAGCCTTACCCATTCCCTCTCTCTCTATGCTCACATTAACAGAACTATTCCACCATGCAGCTCTCACACTCCCTATCACTCTGATGCTTTGAACACAACTGACAACACACAGGGAGGGCCCTTGGTCTTGCAACCTCACTCCATCTTTGTCTCCTTCTAAGTATCTATGCTATGCAATCTCTACACTCACTCCTTCATTCTCACTCAACCGCCACTTGTCTCCCTCATTGCAGGAAAAGAGAGCTCACAATAAAAGGGAAAGAGCCAGGACAGGAGGAGGCCCACCATCATTAGCCCAGCTCACCCCCTGGGAGGACGCCGTCCTGGAAATTGTCGGGGTTGAAAAAGATGCGCACGTTGGGGATGGACAAACGGGTGCATCACAGCAAGCTGGCGACAGAATAGTTTTCCATCTCATTGACATTGCATGAGTCGCTGATAATGATTCTGAAGCTATAATAGATGGACTTATGATCATCTGCAATATGCAATGTGCATGTAACCTTGACCTCACATCTCTAACTCTTTCGATGGTCCTGTGGGGGAGTAAAGGAGAGCCCCCATCCCCACTGTCCAGGAGGAAGAGCCTGAGCTTCAAGACTTCTCAGCGGAATCTGCAACCTCTGAGGGCGTAGCGTCAGCAGAAATAAGAGCACCCAGCACCAGCGCAGACACACTCACCTCGGTGGGACCTTCGGGACATAAAGTAGTGTTGTCACCTGGTGTATCACAGCTCACAAGTGAGCATCAGCAGATTGTGGTGACAGGGACAGCAGTGGAGAGTCCTCGTCGGAGGGCGCAGGACTCTGCCAGCTCGGCTCAGCAGCATGTCGACCCTCTGCCTCTGGGTCCATCCATAAGATCAGAGGTGATGGAACTCCATGCACAGATGCAGGAGTCTCTGGCAGGTTTTGTCTTTAGGGTCGCTGCGAGTGTGGAGCGAATGGAGGAGTCCATAGCGAACATGAGCAGAGCCTTTGTGGAGTCATTGGCGCATGAACGCATCAACACGGAAAGGATGGCTACCTACGTGGAAGTGATTGCTGCCTCCGTGGTAAGGCTGGCTACGGTAGAGGAGAGGAGGACTATGGCCATGGAGGAGGTTAGTCGCCAGGGTATGGAAAACATGGTGAGTGTTCAGAATAGAATGACATCTCTTGAGGAGCGATGGGCATCTATTGAACATAGAAACCAGACCTTCATGGAAGTTGTAGTGTATGTAACCGTTCCACCTTTATTGTAGTGTATGTAACCGTTCACCTTTAAGAGAACCGTTCCACCTTTAAGAGAACTATTTTAAGAGTTGCACTACTTTATCTTGGCTGCTGTATACTGTAATACTGGCGGTGACCACACCGGTATATAAGTGCTGTGTAATGATTTATTGGGCAGTTCCGCCCTGACCTTCAACTAGTAAAGACCTGTTAAAGTTTACTCTTGTGGTCTGTGTAGTAATTCGCAATATAACACACAGACTTAACAGAAGTCCTTCTGAGTAGGACTGCCAGTGCAAATACAGGTCCCCATCGCCCCCCTGATGTGCAGCAAGGTGCTCTCCAGCCACGTGCAGGCGCGGAGGGGGAGCTGACCCATGAGAGGGAGGTTGGTGGCAGACCTCAAGGAAGTGGGGGTTCCTCTCCAGGCGCTCACACTTCCATGCCACTGCAGAGCCCTCGGTCAGAGCCCCACCGGAGTCCACACCCACGTGAGATAGACGTCTCCACCCCTGCGCAGCCGCAGGAGCAGCAGACTGTTGATGAGCCCTCACAGGCTCGCCACCCCAGAGGATGCCTGCCAAAGGTGTCGAGATAGGAGCAGCAGGAAAGTGAGCAAGGGGCCTCCACATCTGCTGAAGCCACAGGGGAACCACGATGTAGGAGCATGCGTAGGAGGAAAATGAAGCACAAGTAGTCACAAGGGTAGTCACTTGGGTGAAATTTTATGTATTGTTAAAAAAAGCCAACAGATGAATTCTGTCAATAAAAAGTCTGATGGCTACTGCTGTATTTGTGGTGTGTGTCATTACGCGAATGGGACTTTCACATTGAGGGCTCAGGATTACTTGCAATTGTCAGTATGCTGGACAAATTGCTAGGAATCTGCAGTGTCTTGGCCATTGTCGATGCTCAGGTAAGAAGCTGCGAGGCAAAAGTGCTTGATTGGCTAGGCTAAGCAAATCTGGCCAGGATGAGTGCATTCCTTGCATTCCGGGCAACAATGTTCTGGCGTAATGCTGCTGCTGGTTGTTGGTCCTCTGCAGGATGGTCGTTTTTGCCCTCCTCCTCCTCATCATTGTAATGATCAGTAACATGTCATTCTAGAATGGTACACTAGGTGGAGCTGTATGTTTAGTAGGGGGCTACCCACAAGGCACTAGTCAAGATGGATGCCTGTACACTAGTCCACATGGCTGAATAAATGACTAGCTCAAGCTAGCTGTTCATAATGAAAATGTCTATTTATTTATGAACATAACATGGTACCAGCATTGGTAATATCTGCTGAATATTGTGAAACGCGACATGGAGATTTTGAAGCCACCGGAGGGTTTGAAACTCACGGGGAATGTCGACTGCAATTGGCGGACTTTCAAACAACAATTCGAACTCTACATTGATGCCATCGGGTTCGGTACGATGCCAGACGCAAGGAAAATAGCATTACTGCTCACGGTTGCAGGCCCACAGGCGATAGAGGTATTTAATACATTTGTATTTGATCAAGAGGAGGACAGAGAAAAAATGGACGCTGTGCTAAAGAAGTTTGATACACATTGTTCTCCCAAAAAGAACGAGACCTATGAGAGGTACGTGTTCCGTTCACGGACACAGCAGCAAAATGAGACTTTTGATAGCTTTGTGACCGATCTGAAACTGAAAGCATAGACATGTAATTTCTCTGAACTGAAATCATCCATGATTCATGACCAGATTGTGTTTGGTATTCATGATAAAAAGGTCAGGGAAAGTCTGTTGAGAGAAACCGAACTAACATTGGAGGATGCTGTGAAAATATGCCATGCCAGTGAGCTAGCTCAAAAGCACGCAAAGACTTTCAGTGAAATTAGTAATAATGCGACTGTAATGAGTGACTGTGCTGCTGTCGGTGCTGTGTCCTACAAGGGGAAGAAACATGGGCAGAACAGAAATGCAAAGCAATCGGAGGATGGAATTTTTAATTGTAAACGCTGTAGTTACCAGCACCAGCCAAGACAATGCCCAGCGTTTGGGAACATGTGCACAAAATGTAATGGAAAGAATCACTTTGCCAAACAATGCTTTTCAAAAGTAAAAACAAAGAAAGGCCAACAAGTCAATGTGATTGAGGACACTGATTTAAGTGAGACATTTCTTGTAGGAATGGTGTCATGTGACAATATCGAAAAGGGTACAGAAAATGTGCAGCCCTCAGGAATGGACAATGCTGAACATAAAGTTAATGCAGTAAAAGAGGACAAATGGATGATGCCACTGCAGGTAAATGGAGCATTAGTTACATTGAAACTAGACACTGGGGCAAAAGCAAACTTACTCCGTATGAGTGACATTAAAAATATGAAAGAAAAGCCCAAAATACAGAAAAAGTCAGTACTACTGAAGAACTATAATGGACAGAAAATAGATAGTTTAGGTGTATGCAGACTTAAAGTGATAGTCAAAGACAAAGTGCATCATCTCATGTTTTCTGTTGTGGCTGAAGGACTTGATTCACGACTAGGTGACAAAGCTTGTGAGGACTTAGAACTGGTCAAGAGAGTCTACCGTATAAACTGTGCCATAAGCAGACCAGATGACTCAGTGGATTCTGTAGTGAGTAATTTCCAGGATGTGTTCAAAGGATTTGGAGTTTTACCTTTCACTTACAAGATCCAGCTAAAGGAGGATGCTCAGCCAGTGGTACATGCTCCACGGAGAGTTCCAGCACCCCTGCGTGACTGGCTCAAGAAAGAACTGGACAGAATGACCACACTAGGAGTCATCAGGAAAGTCGAAGAGCCAACAGACTGGGTTAACTCCATGGTATGTGTGAAGAAAAAGAATAATGATCTAAGAGTATGCATGGATCCAAAGGACTTAAATGCAAACATAAAACGTGAACACTACCAGATTCCCAAGCGAGAAGAAATCACCAGTGAAATGTCAGGTGCCAGATACTTCACAAAGCTCGATGCCTCACAACGATTTTGGCAACTAAAACTGGATGAAGAGAGCACCAAATACTATACCTTCAATACACCATTTGGCAGGTATTGTTTCCTCAGAATGCCTTTCGGGATAATATCTGCATCTGAAATCTTTCATAGAGCGATGGAACACATAATTGAAGGTCTGGAAGGAGTTCGGGTCTATGTTGATGACATCATCATCTGGGGCTCCACACTGATAGAACACAATGAGAGACTGACTAAAGTGCTACAGAGCATACGCCGGAATGGACTGAAGCTCAACAAAGCCAAGTGTCAGTTTGGCGTCCAGGAAGTCACTTTCCTAGGAGATAATCTATCTGGTAAAGGAATAGAGCCAGATATGGAAAAAGTAAATGCCATACTCAAAATGCCCTGACCCACTGACAAAAAAGGAGTGCTACGCATCATGGGGATGATAAACTTCATTGGAAAGTTCATTCCTAACTTGTCAGCCAAGACAGCCTGTCTGCGAGACCTGCTACATAAAACAAATGAGTTCGCATGGACAGAAAGACATGAACAAGAGCGGATGAACCTCAAAACAGTGCTGACAACCACACCTGTACTCACCTTCTTTGACCCAACAAAGAGAATCAAAGTGTCAACGGATGCATCAAAAGATGGCCTAGGCGCGGTCTTGCTACAAGCAGAGGGTGAAGATTGGAAGCCTGTTGCCTGTGCCTCCAGGTCTATGACTGATTCTGAGTGTAGATACGCCCAGATTGAAAAGGAATGTCTAGGCTTGGTAGTTGGACTAGAAAAGTTCCATGGCTACATATATGGACTTCCCACCTTCACAGTTGAGACAGACCACTGCCCACTGGTTGCCATCATAAAAAAAAAAAAACCTGAATGAGATGTCTCCAAGGATTCAACGACTCATGATGAAGCTGCAAAGATATGACTGAACTGATCTACACACCAGGCAAACACATAGTGTTAGCAGATGCACTATCCCGAGCACCCACAATGAGTCATGTGAGCTCCACTGAGGAAGATGTGGATGTTCATGTGAGTATGGTCACTGCTGCGCTGCCCGTGTCAGACACAAAATCAAAGCAAATAGCAGAAGAAACAGTAAAAGATACAGGGGGAGAACTTGGGTAGGTAGCGCTACCTGTTGGCGCCTAAAGAGGACAGTCAGTGGCTGTAGCGCCACTGGCCGCGCCTCCCGCGATATTCAGCGGGGGCGCTAATGGTGGCGTTAGCCTGTTGCGCTGCGCCGCCACCGATGACGTCATCGGTGTGTGCAGCACCCCATTAGTGCCCCGATCGCGATATTTGGTAGCGAACGCCGCTGTAACGCCGTTCGCTACCCGCACCCGGTTCACGGGGCCTTGCTGTGCCGGCAGTGGTGCAAGTTAAGGTGGAGGTGCGGGGTGGCCGCTTTTTTTGGCGGCCGCCTGCCAGCACCTCCCTCCCCGGCCTCCTGATCTCCCCCCCCCCCCCCCCCCCCCCACGCGGCATTGCCGGCTGTTTCCCCGAGAGCCCGGCACTTCTCCTTGGTGCTGGGCTCTTTTGCCGGCAGTCGCGATTGGGGATCGCGCTGTTGCAGGCCCCTCCCCCTTAACAATGGGAGGAAGGCCTGCAGTACCGCAGTGTGCTGTGCCGCAGCGTGTGGCGCAGCGGCACGTTGCGCTGCGATATTCAGTTTCAACGCCCTAAGAGGGACGCGGAGCGCCTCTAGCCTCGCCCCGTCTCCCTCTAGGTGCGCTGAAACTGAATTTCTGGCGATCGGTATTACTCCGAACGCTGCGCAAAAATCAGTGCCCAGGCGAACTTGGCGCCACTTTGGCACCTCAACCGAATTTCTAGGCCACAGTGTTACAAACAGTAATAGAGAACATTCATCATGGTTGGCCAAAAGGTTCCTGTCCAAAGTACTATCACATCAGGTCAGAGTTAAGTGTCGCAAGTGGACTATTACTAAAACAGAACAGAATAGTCATTCCACAGGCTCTACATCAAGACATGCTCAAAAGGATTCATGAGGGACACCTCGGAATTGAAAAATGCAAAAGGAGAGCAAGAGACACTGTTTATTGGCCTGGCATAAATAAGGACATTGAGAACATGATAGGCATATGTGAGACATGTCAGAAACACCAAAACAAACAAGCAAAGGAACCAATGATAGTAGCTGACTTACCAACAGCACCATGGCAAAAGGTTGTTATGGATCTCTTTCATTTGAATGGTAAAGACTATCTAATAGTGATTGACTACTATTCTAACTATCCTGAGATGGCACTGCTCTCAAGCACATCAGCAAGCAGTGTCATAATGCGTGTGAAATCCATCTTCGCCAGACATGGAATTCCCAGGATTGCCGTTAGCGACAATGGTCCGTGCTTCAACTGTAAGGAGTGGCAACAGTTTGCAGCACATTATGACTTTCAACACATCACATCCAGTCCTTTGTATGCTCAGTCGAATGGTAAGGCAGAGAAAGGTGTTCAAGTTCTCAAACAGCTACTGAAGAAAGCAACAGAAAGCAAGTCTGATCCTTATCTCGCCCTGCTGAGCTACCGAGCCTCCCCTTTAGACTCTGGTTCTTCACCTGCTGAACTCCTAATGGGTCGCAAGTTGTGCACCACGCTACCCTGCTGTGCAAAAGAAAAGCAGAGTAAGGAACTGAGACAGAGACTTCAACTGTTAAAGCTGAAACAGAAATCACACTATGACAAGTCATCCAAAACTCTGAAACCATTGACAAGGGATGATGTTGTCAGGATTGAGGATCCAGATGCATGGAACAGGAAAGCTACAGTTCTTGAGGAAGTAGGACCAAGGTCATACACTGTTAGAACTGAGGAAGGACAGATTCTCAGGAGGAACCGCCGTTCCCTCCTGAAAACACAAGAAACTATCCAAGAGCAAATCGATGACCATGCCGCAACTGAATCTTGTCACTCACCACCAGAACAATCTAACACAAACGCACATACAGGCTCTCATGAAAACACCTTTCAATTGGGCACTTTGCAGCCTGCTGGACTCAACGTTGAGTTTAACAATTTCAGATAATTATCCCTACTCCCATTTTTCATGCAGTATGATTTTTGCCATTCCCATTTGCAACATTTTATCTTTCCTGCCTCTTACAAAAGCACAGGGTATTCTTTCTACTCCTTCCTCCCCTCCTAACCCCCCCCCCCCCACCGTCTCTGCACCTGCTTAATATCTGTTACATCTCCAGCTTTTTCCAGTTCTGATGAAGGGTCCCAGACCTGAAATGTTAACTCTGTTTCTCTCTCCACGGATGCTGCCTGGCCTGCTGAGTATTTCCAGCATTTTCTGTTATTTCTCATGAAAACACATCAGACTTACCTGTGCTGAGAAGATCCACACGTGAAGTAAAAAAGCCTGATAGACTTAATCTTTGAGTACAAATAAAACTATAATAAAAGAATGAAAAGCTTAGAGTTCATAAAGTAAAGCTTTGAAAATGTGTTGACTGTTGTGACGATGTTTATGTCGTTATGATTGATATTGATTTTGTTTAACCTCTAAGGAAGGGGGATGTAATGATCAGTAACATGTCATTCTAGAATGGTACACTAGGTGGAGCTGTATGTTTAGTAGGGGGCTACCCACAAGGCACTAGTCAAGATGGATGCCTGTACACTAGTCCACATGGCTGAATAAATGACTAGCTCAATCTAGATGTTCATAATGAAAATGCCTATTTATTTATGAACATAATAACAATCATCATCTGAGGAGGGTATGTGAGGAGCCACTTGGTCCTCAGGAATCTGCAAGCCATGACGCTGTGCCATGTTGTGAAGTGCACAGCAAACCACGACGATTCTGGAG
Organism: Somniosus microcephalus; assembly: GCF_052327205.1. Lineage (NCBI taxonomy): Eukaryota > Metazoa > Chordata > Chondrichthyes > Squaliformes > Somniosidae > Somniosus > Somniosus microcephalus. The sequence goes on along the minus strand of NC_140998.1, from coordinate 51,683,190 downwards.
ACCCTGGCTGCTGAGTACTGTAGGGCTCCACCTGATCTATCCAGGCATTTGAAGTGCATCTTCAGCAAACCGATGGTTTGCTCAATAATGGATCTGGTGGAAATGTGGCTGGAGTTGTAGCGCTCCTCAATGGCGTCATTAGCCATGTCCTCCGGGGATAGCCCTTGTCTCTAAGTAGCCATCCGTGAAGTTGGTCTGGTGGCCTGAATAGCGGAGGCACACTAGACTGGCGCAGTATGAAGGAGTCATGGCAACTGCCAGGGTACATGGCACAAAAATGCAAAATCTCCTTCTTGTGGTCACACACCAGCTGAACGTTAAGGGAGTGGAAGCCCTTGCGGTTGACAAAAATACCTGGATTGCGATGGGGTGCCCTAAGGGCCACGTGTGCAGTCAGCGATGCCCTGCACCCTTCGAAAGTCTGCCAGATGAGCTAATCCAACCGCTCGCGCCATCACACTTGCACGATCCTTGGTGAAATGGATGTGATTGTGCGCAAGGGCAAAGAGGGCATCGGTTACCTGCATGATGCAAGTGTGTGCGGCCGCCTGGGAAATGCCGCTGATGTCTGCTGATGATCCCTGGAATGAGCCGGAGGCAAAAAAAGTTGAGTGCGGTGGTGACTTTGATAGCCACTGGTAAGGAGTTTCCACCTGGTCCTCTGGGCAGCAGGTCTTGCTGTAGCATTACGCAGATGTCCGTCACTACCTCTCGCGAAAGTCGGAGCCGCCTTTGGCACTGCTGCTGAGGTAGCTGACCCTGTGTCTGTAGACCCTGTTTGGGGGGTATCTCCTGCGCCGACGGGCTTCCAGGCGCTGGCCCCTTCTGGCCTGTGCTGCCTCAGGTGGGTGAGCAGCAGCCTGTCACTCCTGCTGTTGCTGGTGCTGCTCTTGTTCCTGGTTCTGCTGCTGCCGTGCCTAGTGCTCGAGCTCCTCTAATGCCCAGAAGGGAAGGAAAAAAATGGCTCCCATGCTTCTGGCATGCCGCCGTTTGAGGAAGTGCTGAGTGAAGGTGGCAAGAGGGGTTTCCCAGGAGTTCACACTGGAGATGTGTGTGAGGCTCCAACCTTCCACAGGTGTGGTTAAGCCTGGTAAAGGTTGCCCCAGGCCTGAGATAAAAATCCTGCCACCTGCAAATGATGGCTGATCAAATCTCCTCTTTAATGGTTGACCTGCAGCTGATAGTCAGCAAGCCAATAGTGCTCACGCCAGGTTTCACAGGCATGATCCCCACTAGGCGTGTTTTACGTGGGTAAAGGGTTAAAAGTGCAAGGGACTGTTAAAATGGCATTATAGAGGCCATAGAGGCCATTTCGTGATGATTAAGTGCCTTAAAGACCAGTCCCGCCTGTTGGATGCGGGACGGATTCGAGACCATCAGACACACCTGAGTAAAAATGGCTCGGAGTCAGGAACCAGGCGGGGGGGTCCTGACTGCCAGTTTTTGCGATTTTAACCCCCCACATGCCTCCAAGCCCGCCTCCACGGCTCAGTTAAAATTGAGGCCAAATATTTTGTTGCACACATGGGGGTGAAATTCCTCTATGTTGGAACTAACGTGGGCCCCGATTTTAACTCCATGTGGATTCCCCATTTAGGCCCGAGTTAAAATTGTAGTCGGGTCTCAATGATCTCATCGGGCCATAATATGCATATGTAAAGAAGGGCCCTGTTGGCTCCGGATGCATGTTCTTGCTGCCTGCTCAGGAAAGCAGGTTAAAATTGCAGATGTTGCGATCATGGCAGCTTTTCGGACAGGTAGGAGCCAGGACGATTTTAACAGTCCACCTGCCAGGTTTCTGCTGAGCGAGTAGGGTTAAAATTGGAGAAATTAATGGGACTGAAAGCCGATAAATCCCGTGGACCTGATGGCCTACATCCTAGGGTTTTAAAACAGGTGGCTATAGAGATAGTGGATGCATTGGTTGTAATTTTCCAAAATTCCATAGATTCTAGAACGGTTCCTGTGGATTGGAAGGCAGCAAATGTAACTCCACTATTTAAGAATGGAGGGAGAGAGAAAGCGGGGAACCACAGACCAGTTAGCCTGACATCAGTAGTAGGGAAAATGCTAGAATCTATTATTAAGGACATGGTAACAGGACACTTAGAAAATAATAATAATAGGACTGGGCAGAATCAACACGGATTTATGAAAGGGAAAGGGAAATCGTGTTTAACAAATCTGTTGGAGTTTTTTGAGGTTGTAACTAGCAGAATAGATAAGGGGGAACCAGTGGATGTGGTGTATTTGGATTTTCAGAAGGCATTCGATAAGGTGCCACACAAGAGGTTATTTAAACAAAATTAGGGCTCATGGGATTGGGGGTAAAATACTAGCATGGTTTGAGGATTGGTTAACGGACAGAAAACAGAGAGTAGGTCATTTTCGGGTTGGCAGGCTGTAACTAGTGGGGTACCGCAAGGATCAGTGCTTGGACCTCAGCTATTCACAATCTACATCAATGATTTGGATGAGGGGACCAAATGTAATATATCCAAATTTGCTGATGATACAAAGCTAGGTGGGAATGTAAGTTGTGAGGAGGATGCAAGGAGGCTTCAAGGGGATATAGACAGGCTAAGTGAGTGGGCAAGGACATGGCAAATGGAATATAATGTGGAGAAATGTGAAGTTATCCAATTTGGTAGGAAAAATAGAAAAGCAGAATATTTTTTAAATGGTGAGAGATTGGAAAATGTCGGTGTTCAGAGGGACCTTGTACATGAATCACTGAAAGTTAACATGCAGGTACAGCAAGCAATTAGGAAACCAATGGTATGTTGGCCTTTATCACAAGAGGATTTGAGTATAAGAATAAAGATGTCTTACTGCAATTATATAGGGCCCTGATGAGACCATATCTGGAGTATTGTGTACAGTTTTGGTCTCCTTACCTAAGGATGGATATACTTGCCATAGAGGGAGTGCAACAAAATTTCACCAGACTGGTTCCTGGGATGGGGGGATTGTCCTATGAGGAGAGATTGAGTAGACTAGGCCTATATTCTCTAGAGTTTAGAAGAATGAGAGGTGATCTCATTGGAACATACAACATTCTTACAGGACTTGACAAGGTAGATGTAGGGAGGATGTTTCCCCTGGCTGGGGAGTCTAGAAACAGGGGTCACAGTCTCCGAATAAGGGGTCGGCCATTAAGGACTGAGATGAGGAGAAATTTCTTCACTCAGAGGGTGGTGAATCTTTGGAATTCTCTAACCCAGAGGGCTGTGGAGGCTCAGTTGTTAAATCTATCGATCTCTGTCTTGAATATATTCTTGAATATTAAGGGAATCAAGTGGAGTTGAGGTAGAAGATCAGCCATAATCTTATTGAATGGCGGAGCAGGCTCGAGGGGCCTACTCCTGCTCCTATTTCTTATGTTCTTAAAATCGCCTCCCCTGATCTGTGTCCTGGCCATTATTAATCCCTCATAATGAACACCTAAATAAACAGATTACCTGGTCATTATCATATTGCTATTTGTGGGACCTTGCTGTGCGCAAATTGACTGTCGCATTTCCATTACAACAGTGACTACACTTCAAAAGTACTTCGTTGACTGTAAAGTGCTCTGGTACATCCTGAGGTTGTGCAAGGCGCTATATAAATGCAAGTCTTTCTTCTTAAGTGTGCATTAATGTGCTGTAATTTTGTGTGTTATACACTTAAAAGAAAAAAGGGCCATATAATGTAATTTAATTTAATATACAGTTTGCTCGGAGAAATTTCATACTCATCGAGTTAGGAGGGAGCCAGGTGCCATTTTGCTCTTGCAGCAATCATACCAATACAGAGCTACTCACTAACATTGATTGGAGGCAACAATCCTGAGCATTAATTTGCTGATAGGTTGTTCACACACCTACCATGAAGCAACTCCCTGTGGTCTTTTAATCTCTTGCGCTCTCTCTCTCTCTCCCTTGTACTCTCATGTTGCAAATTCAAGCTGATAGACTCAGAGCAGCACATCTGCTGTGGGTCACGAATGATCCTTGCATTGACTCAGACATAGTCCTCGATCAAAACTGAGGTGTTATTTAATAGCAAGGAATGCGAGGGATTACTTGGGTGTTTCCAGCAATCATTTTAAATATCTTGGCAGGGTGAGGTTTTTTTAATATGGAAATTGGCCAAAATTACAAACCATAAATAGGGCAATATGAAGTCCAAGGTAAACGTGGCTTTCTGTTTTGGGGCCGTTTCTGTTATAGGCAAAAGTTTCGGACAAAATGACACAAATAATCCGAGGTGTGGGTTTGCCTCGTCATTTCTTAGACTTGCTTTTGTTTGGTCCCTGTCATGGGAATGAATGGTGTCTGCCCTCTCTTGCGGTATAGGGTGTGGTCTGCTAATGAGCTCTGTCTTTGGCATCTGATGGTGTTTGTTTGTTACTCACGGACTGATCTTCAGAGCAGCATTAGGGGTGGGAATCGTATAGGAACCCACATTCCAAGGGGGAATGGAGATGTCTGCAGCCATTGGCTAGCAGATCAATCGACAACAACTAATGGAAGGAAGAGGCAGGGCGGAAATGTGGCTGGAGGAGTTTAGGTGTTAAATCACATTCCCAGAACATGACCATCAAATAGTGCTGGTAGTGCAATCCACAATGCTAATTCTATTGAACTCACGCCAAACGACATACTATAATGTAACCCCTCTCTCGCCATTAGCAACAGGGTTTTCACATCAGTAAAAACAGGTAAATGTGTAATATGCTTAGGGATTGTAATTTTTAAAAGGTAATACTGAGGTAATTTTGAATCACAGAACATAAATTGGACTGAGGTGTGACTCCGAACTAAATAATGTATAACCATCCCTGCACTGTTTTAATACCAGGAAATGTGTTTTCTAATGAAAAAGAATTTAACTTCTGCTGTATTATTTTAATCGGCCAAAGGAGCTGGGTGTGGACTGGACAGACAAAGGTGTCATTCTGAGGGATTACATCTGCACTCCTTCAGAACAACTCCCACCTGATCCAAGTGTGACGTACACAGTGACGCCATCTCATCACCTTGTAGGCGTGTTGGGGATTGCTTCAAATAGAACCACTGCAAGTCCATAGTCACATAGTTTGCACTATCATGCAGCATTATAACACGAGGTGTATCAGGAACTGTGCTCGCCCAGAATAATTTTCCCCACAAGCAATATTTACATATGCCACCGAGTGCAGGGAAACAAAAACAAAAATCTAATCTCGAGGGCAATTAATTCTATGAACCAGGGGAGGGAAGACCTAAAAATACTGTAAACAGCACTAAACAGCTACAGCAGGAAATGGCATAGTTGAAGCATGTTTTACAATAAAGGGAAGTACAGCAAGCTGAAAACACAGTCCACTGCTGAAGGACATACCGCAGGTATCTGCAGGCACAAGAAGGCTGTCACGTGAATCGCATGAGTAGAGCTTCAGCTAGCAGATCACGAGCAGTCTGGATTGGCAATACACAGTGTCAAGTAGTTGTTTCCCATTTCGCTGAGTTCCCAGTCTCAGCTGTATAACTAAGAATGTGCCTCTGTTTAGTGCCTTTCTGTAAACTGAGGCAAAAATTGGAGAATGAGTCATCATTGGCTTGCTGTTGCTGCATGCCTCCAAGTGGTCAGCTAAAGAGTAACATTCCTGGGAGCAGGTAGTCCATCTGCCATTGCAGGGCATTGGGCATCTGTGGTCCAGAGGGACAAAAAGGAGTGTAAAATAGAAGGAAAGAACAAAAGACACGATTGCTAATGATGCACTTGGTCCCCGCCACAAACTCCATTTCCTACCCACCAACTCCATTCCTCTCCCTGGCAATTGTCTGAGGCTGAATCAGACTGTTTGCAACCTTGGTGTCGCATTTGACCCCAAAATGAGCTTCCGACCACATATCCGTACCATCGCTAAGACAGCCTACTTCCACCTCCGTAACATCGCCCAATTCCGCCCTGCCTCAGCTCATCTGCTGTTGAAACCCTCATCCATGCCTTTGTTACCTCTAGACTTGACTATTCCAGCACTCTTCTGGCTGACCTCCCATCTTCCACTCTCCTTAAATTTAAGCTCATCCAAATTTCTGCTGCCTGTATCCTAACTTGCAACAAGCCTTGTTTACCTATCACCCCTGTGCTCACTGACCTACATTAGCTCCCAGTTGAGCAACGCGTCGATTTTAAAATTCTCATCCTTGTTTTCAAATCCCTCCATCACCTCGCCCCTCCCTAACTCTGTAACCTCCTCCAGCCCTATAACCCTCCAAGATATCTGTGCTCCTCTAATTCTGGCCTCTTGCACATCCCTGATTTTAATCACTCCACCATTGGCAGCCGTGCCTTCATCTGCTGAGCCGCTAAGCTCTGGAATTCCCTCCCTAAACCTCTCCGCCTCTCTTTCCCCCTTAAAAAACCTACCTCTTTGGCCAAGGTTTTGGTCATCTGCCCTAATATCTCCTTATGTGAGGTAAGAGTGAATGCCCTTGACATCAAGGCAGCATTTGACCGAGTGTGGCATCAAGGAGCCCTAGTAAAATTGAAGTCAATGGGAATCGGGGGGAAAACTCTCCACTGGCTGGAATCATACCTAGCACAATGGAAGATGGTTGTGGTTGTTGGTGGCCAAACATCTCAGCCCCAGGACATCAATGCAGGAGTTCTTCAGGGCCGTGCCTAGGCCCAGCCATCTTCAGCTACTTCATCAATGACCTTCCCTCCATCATAAGGTCAGAAGTGGGGATGTTCGCTGATGGTTGCACAGTGTTCAGTTTCATTCGTAACTCCCCGGATAATGAAGCAGTCCATGCCCGCATGCAGCAACACCTGGACAACATTCAGGCTTCGGCTGACAAGTGGCAAGTAACATTCATGCCAGGCAATGACTATCTCCAACAAGCGAGAGTCAAACCATCTCCCCTTGACATTCAACAGCATTATCATCGACGAATCCCCCACCATCAACATCCTGGGGGTCACCATTGACCAGAAACTTAATGGGAGGCCACATAAATACTGTGGCTACAAGAGCAGGTCAGAGGCTAGGTATTCTGCAGCGAGTGTCTCACCTCCTGACTCCCCAAAGCCTTTCCACCATCTACAAGGCACAAGTCAGGAGTGTGATGGAATACTCTCCACTTGCCTGGATGAGTGCAGCTCCAACAACACTCAAGAAGCTCGACACCATCCAGGACAAAGCAGCCCGCTTGATTGGCACCCCATCCACCACCTTAAACATTCACTCCCTCCACCACCAGTGCACCGTGGCTGCAGTGTGTACCATCTACAAGATGCACTGTAGCAACTCGCCAAGGCTTCTTCGACAGCACCTCCCAAACCCGCAAACTTTACTACCTAGAAGGACAAGGGCAGCAGGCGCATGGGAACACCATCACCTGCAGGTTCCCCTCCAAGTTACACACCATCCTGACTTGGAAATATATCACCGTTCCTTCACCGTCGCTGGGTCAAAATCCTGGAACTCCCTGCCTAAAAGCACTGTGGGAGTACCTTCACCACACGGACTGCAGCGGTTCAAGAAGGCGGCTCACCACCACCTTCTCAAGGGAAATTAGGGATGGGCAATAAATGCTGGCCTTGCCAGTAACGCCCACATCCCAGCAATGAATAAAAGAAAAATGTGGCTGGGTGTTAAATTTTGTTTGAAAGTGCTCCTGTGAAGCTATTATTACCAGCCATAATACCTAACCTCCTATTAAGAATGTTTAAAATACACAACAGGTTGATCAGTATTTAAAATGGAAAAAAAAATGAATGCTTGGTTGTTTATCAGAACTCCATTTATTTTAGTGATATTGACTCACCCTCAATCCTCCTAAAGTTACTTAAAAATAATACTTTAATTTAAAATATTTCAATCTGTATGTGGAATATTGAAGAAGTAGCAGGAAGAGTAGATAAGGATAATGTAGTAGATATAATATATTTAATTTTCAAAAGGCTTTCAATAAGGTACCAAATAATAGACTCGTGACTAAGGTTAGAGCATGTGGAGTCAAGTAGCAGAATGGATAGCAAGCTGGCTACAAAACAGAAAACAGAGAGTAGGGGTTAAGTGTAGTTACTCAGATTGGCAAAAGTTGGGAAGTGGTGTTCCACAAGGACCGGTGCTGGGACCACTGTTGTTCACTATTTACACAAATGATTTGGACTCTGGAATTGTAAGTACTATTTCAGAATTTGCAGATGACGCCAAATTGGGGGGTATAGTTAGTACAGAGGAAGATTGCGACAAAATACTAGACGTTAATAAACTTGCAGAATGGGCGTGTAATTGAAAAATTAAATAGGGTAGATGTAGAGAAGATTTTTCCACTTGTGGGGGAGACTAAAACTAAGGGTCATAAATATAAAATAGTCACTAATAAATCCAATAGGGAATTCAGGAGCAGAGCTTACCCAGGGAGTTTTCAAAATGTGGAACTCGTTACTACAAGGAGTAGTTGAGGCGAATAACATCGATGCATTTAAGGGGAATCTGGATAAGTACATGAGGGAGAAAGGAATAGAAGGATATGTTGATGGGGTTAAATGAAGAGGGGTGGGAGGAAGCTCATATGGATAATAAACACGGGCATGTACCAATTGGGCCAAATGGCCTGTTTCTGTGTTTTACATTCTATGTAATGCTGCTATGCATGTGCAGGTTGCGTGTAATGATGGCGTGTACAAGCAAAGGCTTGTATCCGCTGGAGTTTAGAAGAGTAAGAGGTGACTTGATTGAAACATATAAGATCCTGAGGGATCTGGGCAGGGTGGATGTGCAGAGGATGTTTCCTCTTGTGGGAGAATCTAGAACTAGGGGTCACTGTTTAAAAATAAGGGGTCGCCCATTTAAGACAGAGATGAGGAGATTTTTTTTTCTCAGAGGGTCGTGAGTCTTTGGAACTCTCTTCCTCAGAGGGCGGTGGAAGCAGAGGCCTAGAAATTCAGTTGTTAGCGACAGCCGCTAGCGCCTTAGGAGAAACATAGAAACATAGAAGATAGGAGCAGGAGTAGGCCATTCGGCCCTTCGAGCCTGCTCCGCCATTCAATGAGATCCTGGCTGATCATCCAAATTCAGTACCCTGTCCCTGCCTTCTCCCCATATCCCTTGATCCCTTTAGCCTTAAGATATATATCCAACTCTTTCTTGAATATATTTAATGAACTGGCCTCCACCACCCTCTGTGGCAGAGAATTCCACAGGTTCACCACTCCCTGGGTGAAGAAATTCCTCCTCATTTCAGTCCTAAATGGCTTACCCCTTATCCTTAGACTATGACCCCTGGTTCTGGATTCCCCGGCCATCAGAAACATCCTTCCTGCATCTAGTCTGTCCAGGCCTGACAGAATTTTATAGGTTTCGATGAGATCCCCTCTCAATCTTCTAAACTCCAGTGAGTATAAGCCCAATCGACACAATCTCTCCTCATACGTCATTCCTGCCATCCCAGGTATCAGCCTGGTGAATCTTTGCTGCACTCCTTCCATGGCAAGAACGTCCTTCCTCAGGTAAGGCGACCAAAACTGCACACAATACTCAAGGTGCGGTCTCACCAAGGCCCTGTACAACTGTAGCAAGACATCCTTGTTCCTGTACTCGAACCCTCTTGCTACGAAGGCCAACATACCATTTGCCTTCTTAACTGCCTGCTGCACCTGCATGCTTACCTTCAGCGACTGGTGCACAAGAACACCCAGGTCTCTTTGCACTTCCCCTTCTCCCAATCTATTGCCATTCAAATAATAATCTGCCTTCCTGTTTTTGCCACCAAAGTGGATAACCTCACATTTATCCACATTATAGTGCATTTGCCATGTTTCTGCCCAATCAACCAACCTGTCCAATTCGTACTGGAGTTTCACGACATCCTCCTCACAGCATACCCTCCCACCCAGCTTTGTGTCGTCTGCAAATTTGGAGATATTACATCCAATTCCCTCGTCCAGATCATTAATATATATTGTGAATAGCTGGGGTCCTCGGACCGATCCTTGCGGTACCCCACTAGTCACTGCCTGCCACTCGGAAAACGACCCGTTTATTCCAACTCTTTGCTTTCTGTCCGCCAACCTGTTCTCTATCCAAGTCAACATCTTGCCCCCAATCCCATGTGCCTTAATTTTGCACACTAATCTCTTATGTGGGACCTTATCGAAAGCCTTCTGAAAGTCCAAATACACCTCATCCACTGGTTCTCCCTTATCTATTTTACCAGTTACATCCTCAAAAAATTCCAGTAGATTAATCAAGCATGATTTACCTGTTGTAAATCCATGTTGACTTTGTCCGATCCTGTCACTGCTTTCAAAGTTTTTTTTGATTCATTGATGGGATGTGGGCGTTGCTGGCTAGGCCTGCATTTAGTGCCCATCCCTAATTGCCCTTGAGAAGATGGTGGTGAGCCACCTTCTTGAACTGCTGCAGTCCATATGGTGTAGGTACACCCACAATGCTGTTAGGAAGGGTGTTCCAGGATTTTGGCCCAGCGACAGTGAAGGAACGGCGATACAGGTCCAAGTCAGGATGGTGTGTGGCTTGGAGGGGAACTTGTAGGTGGTGGTGTTCCCATGCGTCTGCTGCCCTTGTCCTTCTAAGTGGTAGAGGTCGCGGGTTTGGAAGGTGCTGTTGAAGGAGCTTTGGCAAGTTGCTGCAGTGCATCTTGTAGATGGTACACACTGCAGCCACAGTGCGCCGGTGGTGGAGGGAGTGAATGTTGAAGGTGGTGGATGGAGTGCCAATCAAGCGGGCTGCTTTATCCTGAATGGTGTCGAGCTTCTTGAGTGTTGTTGGAGCTGCACTCATCCAGGCAAGTGGAGAGTATTCCAACACACTCCTGACTTGTGCCTTGTAGATGGTGGAAAGGCTCTGGGGAGTCAGGAGGTGAGATACTCGCTGCAGAATTCCCAGCCTCTGGCCTGCTTTTGTAGCCACAGTATTTATATGGCTGGTCCAGTTCAGTTTCTGATCAATGGTAACCCCCAGGATGTTGATAGTGGGGGATTTAGCGATGGTAATGCCATTGAATGTCAAGGGGAGATGGTCATTGCCTGGCACTTGTGTGGTGCGAATGTTACTTGCCACTTGTCAGCCCAAGTCTGAATGTTGTCCAGGTCTTGCTGCATATGGACACGGACTGCGTCAGTATCTGACGAGTCTCGAATGGTGCTGAACAGTGTGCAATCATCAGTGAACATCCCCACTTCTGACCTTATGATGGAGGGACGGTCATTGATGAAACAGCTGAAGATGGTTGGGCCTAGGACACTGCCCTGAGGAACTCCTGCAGTGATGTCATGTGATTGAGATGAATGACCTCCAATAACCACAGCCAACTTCCTTTGTGCTAGGTATAATTCCAACCAATGGAGAGTTTTCCCCTTGATTCCCATTGACTTCAGTTTTGCTAGTGCTCTGCTATTACATCTTTTATAATGGACTCTAGCATTTTCCCCACTACCGATGTCAGGTTTACCGGTCTATAATTCCCCACTTTTTCTCTACCACCTTTTTTGAATAGTGGGATCACATTAGCTACCCTCCAATCCATGGGTACTGTTCCAGAGTCTATTGAGTTCTGGAAGATGACCAGCAATGCATCTACTATTTCTAGGGCCACTTCCTTAAGTACCCTGGGATGTAGATTATCAGGCCCTGGGGATTTATCGGCCTTCAGTCCCATCAATTTTCCTAACACCATTTCCCTACAAATACTGATTTCTTTCAGTACCACCCTTTCATCAGACCCGATGTTCCCCGGCATCTCTGGGAGGTTATTTGTGTCCTCCTTTGTGAAGACAGAACCAAAATATATATTTAGTTGGTCTGCCATTTCTTTGTTCCCCATTATAAATTCCCATGATTCTGACTGCAAGGGACCTATGCTTGACTTCACCAATCTTTTTCTCTTCACATATCTATAAAAGCTTTTACAGTCAGTTTTTATGTTCCCTGCAATGCTTACTCTCATTCTATTTTCCCTTTCTTAATTAATCCCTTTGTCCTCTGTTGAATCCTAAACTGCTCCCAATCCTCAGGATTATTGCTTTTTCTGGCCAATTTATATGTCCTCTCCTTGGATCTTATGTTATCCCTAATTTCCCTTGTTAGCCACGGTTGAGTCACCTTTTTTGTTTTATTTTTATGCCAAACTGGGATGAACAAATTCTGTAGCTCATCCATTTGGTCTTTGATTGTTTGCCATTGCCTATCCACCGTCAACCCTTTGAGTGCCATTCCCCAATCAACCCTACCCAACTCGCTCCTCAGACCATCGTAGTTTCCTTTATTTAAATTGAGGACCCTAGTCTCTGAGTCAACTACTTCATTCTCCATCTTAATGAAGAATTTGATCATATTATGATCGCGCCGACCCAAGGGGCCTCGTACAACAAGATTGCTAATTAATCCTTTCTCGTTGCATAATACCCAGTCTAAGATGGCCTGATCTCTGGTTGGTTCCTCGACATATTGGTCCAGGAAACCATCCCGTAAACACTCCAGGAATTCCTCCTCCACAGTATTGTTACTAATTTGGTTGGCCCAATCTATATGTAGATTAAAGTCACCCATGATGACTGCTGTGCCCTTATTGCACGCTTCTTTAATTTCCCTTTTAATGCCATCCCCAACCTTCACCTTACTGTTTGGAGGTCTATATACCACTCCCACTAATGTTTTTTTCCCCTTAGTATTTCTCAATTCTACCCATACAGATTCCACATCATCAGAGCTAATATCCTTCATTACAATTGTGATAATCCCTTCTTTAACCAGTAATGCTACCCCACCCCCCTTTCCTTTTTGCCTATCTTTCCTGAATATCGAATACCCCTGGATGTTGAGTTCCCAGTCTTGGCCATCCTTGAGTCACGTTTCCGTAATCCCAACCAAATCATATTTGTTTACCTCTATTTGCGCAGCCAATTCATCCACCTTATTACAAATGCTCCTCGCATTAAGACACAAAGCCTTCAGGTTTTTTTTTTTTAATGCTCTTAGACCTATTAGAATTATTATTTACTGTGGCCATGTTTGATTTAAACCGTTGATTTCTCTGACTGCCACTTTTGTTTTTCTCCTTCCTATCTTTTGCTTTTATCCTTGTTTCCCTTTCCTCTGTCTCCCTGCTCAGGTTCCCAACCCCCTGCCATTTTAGTTTAAACCCTCCCCCACAGCACTAGCAAACACTCCCCCTAGGACATCGGGTCCAGCCCTGCCCAGGTGCAAACCGTCCGGTTTGAACTGGTCCCACCTCCCCCAGAACCGGTTCCAATGTCCCAGGAACTTGAATCTCTCCCCCTGGCACCATTCCTCTAGTCACATATTCATATGAAGTATCCTTCTATTTCTACTCTGACTAGCACGTGGCACTGGTAGCAATCCTGAGATTACTACCTTTGAGGTCCTGTTTTTTAATTTATCTCCTAACTACCTCTATTCCGCTTTTAGGACCTCATCCCACTTTTTACCTATATCGTTGGTGCCTATATGCACCACGACAACTGACTGTTCACCCTCCCCTTCCAAGATGTTCTGCAGCCTCTCGGAGACATCCTTGACCCTTGCACCAGGGAGGCAACACACCATCCTGGAGTCTCGTTTGCGGCCGCAGAAACACCTATCTATTCCCCTTACAATTGAATCCCCTATTACTATAGCTCTACCACTCTTTTTCCTCCCATTCTGTGCAGCAGAGCCACCCCTGGTGCCAGGAAGTTGTCTGCTGCTGCCTTCCTCTGATAAGCCATCCCCCCAACAGTACTCAAAGTGGTGTATCTGTTGGAGAGGGGGATGGCCACAGGGGACCCCTGCACTACCTGCCTGCGCCTAGTACTCTGCCTGTTGGTCACCCATTCCCTTTCTTCCTGTCCAACCTCTACCTACGGTGTGTCCAACTCCGTAAACGTGCTATTCACGATGTCCTGAGCATCGTGAATGCTCCAGTATGCATCCAATCGCAGCTCCAGTGCCGCAATGCGGTCTGTTAGTAGCTGCAGCTGGATGCACTTCCTGCACATGTAGTTGTCAGGGACACAGGAAGTGTCCCTGAGTTCCCACATATTGCAGGAGGAGCATATCACGTGTCTGGGTTGTTCTGCCATGACTTACCCTTTAATTAATTGAATTTAAATTAAATCAATCAATCCCACTAATTACACTACAGTTAACTGGTTTACCAACAGTCCCCGCTACACCAGAGAGACCTTAGAAACTATAACCCACAGAGTTAAAGTTTAAAAAAAAAAGAGAGAAATACTCACCAACCAATCACTTACCTGCTTCCTGGTGATGTCACACTTTGATTACTTTTTACCTCTCTCCCCCGCTGTTGAATTGGTATGCCTCGCCTCACTGCTCACACCCAGGTCTGATGCTCTGGTTGGGCCTCGCTGCTCGCTGCCGGTTTTAAGCCTCGCCTCACCTCACTGCTCACACCCAGGTCCGATGCTCTGGTTGGGCCTCGCTGCTTGCTGCCGGTTTTAAGCCTCGCCTCACCTCACTGCTCACACCCAGGTCCGATGCTCTGGTTGGGCCTCGCTGCTCGCTGTCGGTTTTAAGCCTCGCCTCACCTCACTGCTCACACCCAGGTCCGATGCTCTGGTTGGGCCTCGCTGCTTGCTGCCGGTTTTAAGCCTCGCCTCACCTCACTGCTCACACCCAGGTCCGATGCTCTGGTTGGGCCTTGCTGTTCGTTGCCGGTTTTAAGCCTCGCCTCGCCTCACTGCTCACACCCAGGTCCGATGCTCTGGTCGGGCCTCGCTGCTCGCTGCCAGTTTTAAGCCTTGCCTCGCCTCACTGCTCACACCCAGGTCCGATGCTCTGGTTGGGCCTCGCTGCTCGCTGCCGGTTTTAAGCCTCGCCTCGCCTCACTGCTCACACCCAGGTCCGAGGCAGGAGGAGGAGAAGTGGGGCGCTAAATGGCTAGCGCCCGGGCGCGGCGCGATCTGCGCCTCTCGCGAACTTCACTTAAGATTTAGCGGCGGCGCAAAACCGCAGCGCCCACTCAGCTGCGCGCGCAGATCCTGACGTAATTTCATGGTGCAACGCCCTTGGTGCGCCCCGAACCGGAACTTCAGTGGCGCCGCCCTTCTGTGCGCCTGGCGCCCCCAGCGACTGGTAGAGGGGAATGGTTCCCAGTCGCTGCGGGGCGCGGGGGGCGCTAATTAAAGGGGACTCCTCCTGCAGTATAAGTGGCAGCCATTTTGTTCCACTCCTTTGTGAGAGACGGATATTTGGAGAGAGACAAAGGGAGAGAGCTTTCTGGTTTGACTTGGCGCTCGCACAGGTGTTTCTGGCTTCAGGCCAGAGCTTTGCACTTGGATTTAACTTCAGTGCCATAGCCTTGAATCGCCAAATATAATGGGGGCTGCCATGGGTGGAAACATTGGCTTACTGCATTGCATTCAAAGGGCTCAGAGACGCCATGAGAGAGTGCCAGTCATGGCCAGATGGAGAAGGGCCAACAGGCGTCGGCACAGGAGGCCTTACCCACCCAGGCTATACCGCCAGCAGTTTTCATATCTGAACATGTCTGAGGAGCAGTGTGTTCGGAGGCTGCGATTCAGAAGGGAGGTGGTCACTGAGATCTGCCACCTGCTTCGCAGAGATCTGCAGCCACAGCTGAGGAGCAGGACGTCTCTGTCGGCGGCAGTGAAGGTGACAGTGGCTCTCAACTTCTATGCCACCGGCTCCTTCCAAACCGCTACTGGGGACATTGCCAACATCTCTCAGTTCGCGGTACATTGCTGCATCCGCCAGGTGACCAATGCCCTTTTCAGAAGGAGACAACAGTTCATCTCATTCCCCATGACCCTGGACAAGCAGCAAGAGCGTGCAATGGGATTTGCAGTATTAGCAGGCTTCCCCATGGTCCAGGGCGCCATTGACTGCACGCATGTGGCTTTGCGGGCACATCTACAGAATGCCGAGGATTACCGCAACTGGAAGGGCTACTCAGGCATTGGAGGACCACCAGAGGAGGAGGAGGAGCACCAACATGGGAGGGAGGCACAAAGTGCAAGGGCCGTCCGTCGGCGGCTTATTGCAACTCAGTTCTCGGCCCCCTCTCAGGGAATGGCTTGTGCCAATGAAAGAAGATGAATGGAGCTGCTCCGCAAGCCCTCAGCTGGTCAAGGTAACAAATACTTCCAAAAGCAAGCATGGACAATGCGATTAAAGAAACTTTTTTACTGTACAAACTCTGTGCCCTTCCCGCATGACAAACGAATTCAGAGAAACCCCCCAAAAAACAGTCAGAGACAGAACTGGCTCTCCCAACCTTCAGAAAAAAGCAGTTAAATAAAATGACCATGATCCTCGGCCTTTATATAAAAAAAACAAACACAACAGTCTCGGCCTTCATATATCAAAAAACCTTCTCGGCTTCATATATTAAAAAAAACATTTGGCCACACCTTCTAGTTTTTCCCCTGCGAGGGTGATCCCCTCGCTTCCGCGAGTGGCCCCTTCCCGCCCTGCAGCTCCTCCTCAATGGGACCCCAGTGGCTGCAGCAAGGCTGGGGGAAGGCTGCTGAGGGTCAGATGGTGAGACGGCAGATGCCCTTGGGGATCGGCCTGGGCCTGGAGGGGCCGGCTGCTGACTGCTCCAACTCTGCTTGGGCGGCAGCAGTCTGTCCTATGGGTGGTGGCAGCTGCAGTGGAGGAGTGACAGTGTTGGCTGCAGGAATGCTGCCAACCTGACAGAGCACAGGCACTCCCTGGTCGGCTGATACACTGACACTCGCACGGGCCAGCACTGCAGCATGCGCAGCAATCTGCTGAAGCACAGACTGCTGGGCTGCTGCGGGGTGGCGAGGGCCCCACCGATGCCTGGCCGATCCAGCGAGGGTGGCAGCAGTTAGTGCCCGTGTGGCCCTGGTCTGTGTCTGCATCACACCAGCCAGTGAATGCACGGCACGACTGAGCACTTGGCTGGAAGCCGCCTGTGATGCAGCAAAGTCCTGCTGACTCCTAGCCTGTGCTGCCGCGAAGTCCTGCAGACTCCTGGCCTGTGCTGCACTGAATTCTTGCAGACTCCTGGCCTGTGCTGCCCCAAATTCCTGTACACTCCTTGCCAGTGACTCTATGGAGTCAGGCATCCTTGCCACTGCAGCCACGAGCTCAGTGCGCCTGCGCTCAGCCTGGGCGACAATTTCAGCAAAGAGCCGCACCTCCTCTGCGCTCACCGTAGCAGGACTCAAGGCCAGACTCATCCTCCGGGGAGAAGGCCGCCGAGCTTCCCCACCCCTCCCGCGTTGCTGCAGCCCGCTGGGCCCCGGAGCTTCACTCTCCTCAGACCCTTCCCCCCTGCTCCCTTCCAGGGAAGACATGTCCCCATCATGGCCATGGGCTGCCTCGGCTGAGGGTGTCACTGATGGGCCGGCTTCCTCTTCCTCCTCCTCAATTTCAGATTCAGACACATTGCCAGCTTGAGGGCCCGCCTCCTCACCTGGCAATTCACCATCTGAAAGCAGGGAGGCACAAGAGTTGCTTTAGAGTGAGGGCAGGGCGGCAGCGAGGGAGGCCTGAGTGCTGCTATGCACTGCATTAGTTCGATAGTGGCAAAGGATGCTGGTGTGAGGCGCAAGTGGAAAGAGAGAGGTCAAAAAGTTGATGACCTTACCATTGGTGCCCAGAACAGGGTTGGCATCTCCACTGGCGACGGGGTCAATCAGCCGGCCTGCCATAATGCGCTCCACACGCTGCTCCAGGTCGCTGAGCTGTTTGAGGTCAGGACGGCCTCCATCGGTCTGTCGCTGCTGCCTGCGGTTGTGGGCCAGCTTGCCCTGCAAGAGAAAGGACGGCCTCTAAGTACAGTGTGAAGCCCTGATATTGCCTGCACTGCCTCCCATGGTGGAATAGCCCTGACAGTGTCAAGCCCTGATCTTACCTGCTCTGCCTCCCATGGTGGAATAGCCCTGACAGTGTGAAGCCCTCATCTTGCCTGCACTGCCTCCCATGGTGGAATAGCCCTGACAGTGTTTAAAGTGCTGAATGTGCAAGTGATTTTCATGACAGTCCCATAGCTGCTGGATGAGGGCTGGGCATTGGGGCTTTCAGGTCCCTTTGGCCATAAAGTGAGGTGCACATGCAGGGATGAGGAGGATACTGGAAAGGGTACTCATCCTGACAACCCGAGTGAGGTTGTTGAACTTTTTTCTGCATTGCACAGGAGTCCTGCCAACCATGCTGTTGGAGGTCACCCTGTTTGCCACCTCCCTCCAGGCTTTTCGATACTCGCTGGGCAGCGGCCTCCTGCCACTATCAGGGAAGAGGACAGGTCGCCTGCGCTCCACTGCGCCAACCAGTACCTTCAGGGCACCCTTGCTGAAGTGCTGCACGCGCTCCCTAGCCTTTTCCATAGTCGTGGGCGTTGAACTGTTGAAGCAGCTATGTTCAGGCCTTGATTCAGGGCTGCAATGTGCAGGGTGTGGCAGCCAAACAAATCCACCCTCCCCCTTTAAGAGCTGACCGGCACCAGCATGTCTGCCTTCAATCAGCAACTCACCGCACCTGCGCTGCGCCCACCCTCCGTGGTAGCGCCCCGGCTCGCCGGCTTAGCGCCTTATGATAGTCGTGCATCGCCTGCTTTAGCGCAGCAGCAACCTCTTGGGACGATGCAACTGAATATCGGCGAAGGTGGCGCTAAGTTGCGCCGGGCGCTATATTTAGTGAACGCCCGGCTGTAGCGCCCCAAATGTGGCTATACTGAATTTCTAGGCCAGAGTCTTTAAATATTTTTAAGGCAGGGGTAGATAGATTCTTGGTAAACAAGGGGGTGAAAAGTTATCGGGGGTAGGCAGGAATGTGGAGTAATCAGATCAGCCATGATCTTATTGAATGGCAGAGCAGGCTCGAAGGGCCAAGTGGCCTACGCCTGCTCCTAATTCGTATGTTTGTATGTTCAGCTACACTATGGCTGTTGGGCATGTGATTGCTGTCTGTTAAAAGTTCCGATTTTAACTGGGGGAGTCAGTCTTCCGCGGGCGAGTCTGTTCAAAACGCACCTGCTCCAGAACAAAAGAGGCTTCTTAACTCCCAGGCTTTATTTAAATTCCACCCACTGACTTCCCACCTGTTCAGGCCTCACCCTCCTCACCCCCACCACCCTGCTGGAGAGAGCTGGGACCAGCATGTGTGCTGGGAACAATCGGGAGTATTGTAGGGAGGAGGCTCCAGAGTCGAGGTCGGGATGGGGCTTGAGGGGAGCAAGGGAGGCTGGGGAATGGGTGGCCAAGGAGAGAGGGGAGACGGGGGGGGGGGGGGTAGAGGTAATTGGGGCACGAGCGGGGTGGGGGAGGGAAGGCCACTGGAATGGGGCGGGGACCAGCATTTACTGTCGAGCTGGGAGCAGCAGCAGCGTAGTGAGTGGAATCAGCACCGTAAAAGGAGCAGCCAGTTAAGGGGCGAGTTCATTCTGGGGACTTTACTGTGGATAAACAGCGAGAGGTTATTTGTACTGGTGGGCGAATGGGAAACAAGGGGACAGAAACCGAGGATTCACATTGGAAGAACCAAGGGGGAAGGGAGAAGGAATGTTGTTGAACTGATGGCTATTGGGCCATGGGATGCTTCACTACAATTGTCTATTGAAATAGAGACTAGAACATCATTTAAAAGTGTATAGGCTAAATATTTGAAAAGGAATATAAAAGGATCTGGGTGGGAATGGGGTTGCATGAGACAGCTTCAGCACCGGCACAGGCACCGGGCGCCAAATGCCCCCCCCCCCCCGTGCTGTCATTTCTGTCATTCTATGAAATCTCTCTTTTTTATTGAGCCCGAACCCAGTAAGTGATTTAGAATTAAAAACAGAAAATGCTGGAAATACTCAGCCGGTCAGGCAGCATCTGTGGAGAGAGAAACAGAGTTAACGTTTCAGGTCGATGACCCTTCGTCAGAACTGGAAAAATCTGGAGATGGAACAGGTTTTTAAGCAAGTGCTTTAGAAATGTTGGTGCTAAGGTAAGTTTAAGATGAGAAATGCCCCAAACACAGAGCCCGCTGTCCTTTGTGTGTTCCCTTGATTTGGTTCAAGTCTGTTTGTGCGGCCGGTTTTGATGTGTGAGGTACAAGTCCAGATCAGCTCTGACTGAGGCTCCCAGTTCAAAGTTGTCAACGTCACACACAGCCAGAGTCCAAGGAGGTGGGGAGAGAGACGGGGCCTCTTGTTGGTTAACATTCCCACTCGTTTGATGTCTCATGGCTCTCTCTGGACAATGAGTATGTGTGGACGTGAGACTAGGAAAACGATTGGGCTTGGCCGTGATGCTCTCCATGACGGAATAGCCAGGATTGTGTTTAGAGCGCCTGCCTGCAGTGCTATGAAGCAGCAGGGGTTGCAAGCTTCCATCCCTAATTCACAGACTCCAAATCCTGATCCCAGCTGTGCTGGGGTGAGAAGGTACTGAGCGAGAGTGATCCGAAGTTGCTCTCCCAGCGGCCATTGTCAGTGCAGCATTGACAAAGGCCTGGGAGCAGAGTGCCGGCAGCTTTTCCATCTGGACCTGGTGGTCAGCAAGGGGAGACCTCAAGGGATGACTAAAGAACATGCAAAACAAACTCTTCACATAAAGGTTTTTATCCGTTTCAAGCAGCGGTATAATTTACATAGTAATCTACAAATCCCAGCGCAGTACACTTATCCAAGCCAAAGTTTGATATTGGATGTCCAGGGCTTTACTCTCTATGCGACTGAAGTAAAATAACACACATAAAGTTCTTCATTGTGTTTAAGACGAGCTTGGTAACAGGTGCCACACCATACAGGATTGCCAATTCACAGTCACAAGGAGTGGTTCAATTTCCCATTCCACTGAGCTCCCAGTCTCAGCTGTATGACTGAAAAGAGACACCTGTGTTCAGATCAAGACAACAGGGAACAGTACCATTTAAATGAGAATTAAAACTGAAATTGTGTATGAGAACCCGAGACATGAGATAAACACTGTTTTATGTTACCTTTTTATTGCACGATTTCTTTACTTTTCTCAAATAAAATGTATGTAATTCTATCCTATTAGGGATCATGACCTCAATTGGTACTACTGCTTTCTGATCTGTTTTTAGTATCTGCTTAGCTCAGCAGCATTTAATAAGAAAGCAGTGAGGAACAAGCTTTAAAACCCCTGGTCATTGAAGTTCAAAGTTTTGTTTCTGAATGGAAGCTGGAATTATATTAGTACGTGGGGGGAATGGTCAAAGAAACAACTCGGCACCTGTTTGACACTATGCTTTCTGGTGTGATCTGCAGGGACATTCTGACAACAGCAGGGCCCTGTGCAGTTGATACTGTGCTTAATAGCTGTGCGCAGACAGGATGTGGACTAACCCAGTAAAGTTTATCTTGGGCTACTTTCAGCAATCCTGTACAGTTCCTGTGCAAAAGTGATCGTTGTGTTTTAATTGTGTTTTGCAGGTACAAGATCAAGTCAGTCTCAAACTGTTTCAGACATGTAGCGATGCGCTTGATATTGTGCATGAAACCATTAGTAAGCATGTGGGATTGACCATAAGTCGTATCTGTTAAGTCCGTGAATGATTGAGACACGGACTAGCAGGAGAGAAACAAACAGAACTTTACTGGTGAAAGGCATAAACGAATCTAACAAAACAGAGGCTCTCTAGCGCCTTTTATACAGGGGTGGTCACTGCCGGTATTGCAGTCTGAGACCAGTTATTCTCTTAAAGGTACATACACAACAATTCCTCCCCTTTTAGATAAACAGTACATAACATTCATTTAACACTAATGATAACGAATTACAATCACAATTACTGTTGCTAGATACATTGGTTAAGTTTAAGCAATTATAAGTTCAGTCTTTGAGGAGGCTTCCTGATTCTGTCTGGATAACGCCTCTTTGGGGTATCAGGTTCTTCTGGCAATGTTGAGTCGGGATCAATGTCGTTGTTTGGTTCATCTGCTTCCAATATTGCCGGTTCTGCGGTAGCTGCAATTGGAACGTCGATTTCATTACCAGGTGTGTCAGATCGTGGTGTGGAGTTGACGTTTTCCAGTGACTCTAGAATCTGGTCAGCATGGCATCTTACAATGCTCTCCCCAATGTCCACGGTATACATGAGAGGTCCTTGTCGTGTACAAATCGTTCCTGGCTGCCATTTCTCAGTGCGGTAGTCCCGGGCCAAAACTGGTTGACCTATCTTAAAACTCCTGGTCGGCCTTTCATTCATATTCTGAAACTGCCTGTTCTCCACATCTCTTCGGACGTTTGGCTTAACCAAATCCAAGCGGCATCGTAGTCTTCGATTGAAGAACATCATGGCTGGAGTTTGGTTGGTAACTGCATGTGTCGCATTCCGGTAGGCAAACAAGAAGTTGTCCACCTTGTGTTGTAGGGGTATATCTTCATTACACATTGCCTTGATAGCCGCCTTGAATGTTTGGACAAACCTCTCGGCCAATCCATTAGTGGCTGGATGATATGGGGCAGATGTGTAATGCTTAACACCATTGTTCTTTAAGAACCTCCGGAACTCTTCAGACACAAACTGTGGTCCATTGTCAGAGCAAATCTGTTCAGGCAGCCCATTCCTGGCGAATATGGTTCGTAAAACTGTGATAGTTTTTTCTGTGGTGGTTGAGGACATTTTTATTACCTCTGGCCACTTTGAATGTGCATCCACCGCAATTAAAAACAT
This sequence comes from Somniosus microcephalus, assembly GCF_052327205.1. Taxonomy (NCBI): domain Eukaryota; kingdom Metazoa; phylum Chordata; class Chondrichthyes; order Squaliformes; family Somniosidae; genus Somniosus; species Somniosus microcephalus. The sequence continues at coordinate 51,660,545 of NC_140998.1, read as the reverse complement.
CGAGTCCATGAAGGGACCAGCAAAATCAATGTGCACCCTTTGCCATGGGGATGAGGGCCACTCCCATGGATGCAGAGGAGCTTGTGGTGGGGCGTTTTGGACCTTCTGGCATCCTGCACAGCTTCGATTTCTCTATCGATTCCCGGCCACCACACAAACGCTCTGGCTAAGCTCTTCATTTTTACCCCACCCAGATGACCCTCATGAAGCTCATTGAGCACTCTATCCGTCAACTTAGGTGGAATTACTACTCTGGATCCACACATCAAGGTTCCTCTGCACACTGACAGCTGTTCTCTTCTCGACGAAAATGCTGGCAGCAGTGGTTCGCCATGTGCTGGCCATCCCTTCACCGTTAAATCATAGACCCGTGATAGTGTCGGGTCATTCCGTGTTTCCTTTTCTATGTTTGCATTCGTCACAGGGAGACATTCGACTATGGTCGAGTGGAATAACTCCATTGGATCCACTGCAAGGTCTTCTTCCACCGTCGGCAACGGTAGACGTGACAATCCATCAGCATTTCCATGCTGTTTAGTTCCCCTGTACTCAATGTCATATTGGTGTGCCCCTAGGAAAAGGGACCATCTCTGCAGCCGTTGTGCTGTCATGATCGGTACGCCCTTCTGAGGGTTGAAAATGGAGACAAGAGGTTGATGATCGGTTAGTAGAGTAAATTTTTGACCGTGCAGATAGTGATTGAACTTCTTCACCCCCCACACTAGGCTGAGGGCCTCTCTGTCAATCTGGGCGTAGTTACGCTCGGCAGAAGTTAACGAGCGTGACGCAAAAGCTATCGGCCTCTCCAAACCAGCACGGTGGCATAGTGGTTAGCACTGTTGCCTCACAGCGCCAGAGACCCGAGTTCGAATCCGGCCTCGGGTGACTGTCTGTGTGGAGTTTGCACATTCTCCCTGTGTTTGCGTGGGTTTTCTCCGGGTGCTCCGGTTTCCTCCCACAGTCCAAAGATGTGCGGGTTAGGTTGATTGGCCATGATAAATTGACCATTAGTGTTAGGGAGATTAAAATATGTGGGGTTACGGGGATAGGGTGGGATATGTGTTGGTGTAGGGGTTACGGGGATCGGGTGGGATATGTGTTGGTGTAGGGGTTACGGGGATCGGGTGGGATATGTGTCGGTGCAGGCTCGATGGGCCGAAATGGCCTCTCTCTGCACTGTGGGGTATAGAGTCATAGAGTCATAGAGTTATACAGCACTGATAGAGGCCCTTCGGCCCATCGTGTCCGCGCCGGCCATCACGCCCTGTCTAATCTAATCCCATATTCCAGCATTTGGTCCGTAGCCTTGTATGCTATGGCATTTCAAGTGCTCATCCAAATGCGTCTTGAATGTTGTGAGGGTTCCAGCCTCCACAACCCTTCCGGGCAGTGAGTTCCAGACTCCAACCACCCTCTGGGTGAAAAAGTTCTTTCTCAAATCCCCTCTAAACCTCCCGCCCTTTACCTTGAATCTGTGCCCCCTAGTTATTGACCCTTCTACTAAGGGAAAAAGCTCCTTAGTATCCATCCTATCTATGCCCCTCATAATTTTGTACACCTCAATCATGTCCCCCCTCAGCCTCCTCTGCTCCAAGGAAAACAAACCCAATCTGCCCAGTCTCTCTTCATAGCTGAAGCGTTCCAGCCCTGGTAGCATCCTGGTGAATCTCCTCTGCACCCTCTCCAAAGCTATCACATCCTTCCTGTAGTGTGGCGACCAGAACTGCACACAGTATTCCAGCTGTGGCCTAACCAGTGTTTTATACAGCTCCATCATAACCTCCTTGCTCTTGCCTTCATTAGCCGAGGCATGGAATATAAGTATCCCATATGCCTTTTTTACCACCTTATCCACCTGTTCCGCCGCCTTCAGGGATCTGTGTACTTGCACACCCAGATCCCTCTGACCCTCCGTCTTGCCTAGGGTCTTAGCATTCATTGTGTATTCCCTTGCCTTGTTAGTCCCCCCAAAGTGCATCACCTCGCACTTTTCCGGGTTAAATTCCATTTGCCACTGTTCCGCCCATCTGACGAGCCCATCGATATCGTCCTGCAGACGGAGACTACCCTCCTCGCTATTTACCACCCTACCAATTTTTGTATCATCCGCGAACTTACTGATCATACCTTTTACATTCATATCCAAGTCATTAATATAGGCCACAAACAGCAAGGGACCCAGCACCGATCCCTGTGGTACCCCACTGGCCACAGGCTTCCAGTCACAAAAACAACCTTCGACCATCACCCTCTGCCTTCTGCCACTAAGCCAGTTTTGTATCCAACGTGCCAAGGCACCCTGGATTCCATGGGCTCTTACCTTCTTGACCAGTCTCCTGTGCGGGACTTTATCGAAGGCCTTACTGAAATCCATGTATACCACATCCACTGCGTTACCCTCATCCGCACACCTAGTCACCCCCTGAAAAAATTCAATCAAATTAGTCAGACATGATCTTCCCTTGACAAAGCCATGTTGACTATCCCTGATTAATCCTTGCCTCTCCAAGTGGAGACTGATTTTGTCCCTCAGAATTTTTTCCAATAATTTTCCCACCACTGATGTTAGGCTCACTGGCCTGTAGTTCCACGGTTTTTCCCTACTCCCCTTCTTGAATAATGGAACTACATTAGCGGTTCTCCAGTCCTCTGGCACATCCCCTGTGGCCAGAGAGGTTCTGAATATGTGTGTTAGAGCCCCCGCAATCTCTTCCTTTGCCTCACACAGCAGCCTGGGATACATTTCGTCCGGGCCTGGGGATTTATCCATTTTTAGGCCTGCTAAAACCGCCAATACCTCCTCCCTCTCGATGTTAATGTGTTCGAGCATATCACAGTCCCCCCGCCCTATTTCTATGTCTACATCGTCCCTCTCCATAGTGAAAACAGATGCAAAAAATTCATTTAGAACCCCTCCTACATCTTCCGGCTCCACACACAGATTGCCACTTTTGTCCCTAATGGGCCCTATTTTTTCCCTAGTTATCCTCTTACCCTTAATATACTTATAAAACATCTTAGGATTTTCCTTTATTTTGCTCGCCAGTGTTATTTCATGGCCCCTCCTTGATCTCCTAATTTCTTTTTTAAGTATCCCCCTGCACTTTTTGTACTCCTCTAGGGCTTCCTCCGTCTTTAGCCTTTTGTATCTGCCAAAAGCCCTCCTTTTTTTTCTAATCCATTCTCGTATATCCCCTGACATCCACGGTTCCCTGTGGTTTTTGGAACCACCCTTGACCTTTACGGGAACATGTTGCCATTGTATGATCTCAATCTCCCTTCTGAAAGCCTCCCATTGCTCCGATGCGGATTTTCCTACCAGTAGCTGATCCCAGTCCATTTTGGCCAGATCCTGCCTTATCCTATTAAAATCGGCCTTCCCCCAATTTAGAACCTTTATTTCCGGCCCATCCCTGTCCTTTTCCATGACCACCTTAAATCTCACCATATTATGGTCACTGTCACCAAAGTGCTCACCTACTAACACTTCTTCCACTTGGCCGGCCACATTCCCTAGAATTAGGTCCAGTACTGCCCCCTCTCTTGTAGGACCTTCTACATGCTGGCTCAAAAAGCTCTCCTGGATGCACTTTACGAATTCTACACCCTCTGTGCCTTTCACACTCTGACTATCCCAGTTAATATTGGGGAAGTTGAAATCCCCCATTATTATTACCCTATTATTTGCACATTTCTCTGAGATTTGCCTACATATCTGTTCCTCTATCTCCCCCTGACTGTTTGGAGGCCTATAGTACACTCCCAGCAAAGTGCTTGCCCCCTTCTTGTTTTTAAGCTCCACCCATATGGCCTCATTAGAGGAACCTGCTAATATGTCATCCCTTCTTACTGCAGTAATTGACTCCTTAATTAATATTGCTACACCCCCTCCTCTTATACCCCCCACCTCTGTCTTGCCTGAAGATTCTGTACCCCGGAATATTGAGCTGCCAGTCTTGCCCCTCCCTCAACCATGTCTCCGTGATTCTTCTGTGATTAAGGAATTTATGTGACAGTACCGCCCCAATGCCATAGGGAGATGCATCACACGCCAGCCTGATTGGCAGTGCTGGGTTGTAGTGAGCCAATACTTCCTTCGAAGTGATTAAGTCCTTACTCTTGTGAAAAGCACGTTTACAATCATTGCTCCATTTCCATGCTACCCACGTTCGTAGCAGGGCGTTCAGTGGATGCAGAATTGTCGACAAATTCGGCAAAAACTTATGATAGTATGTAACCCCTCTTCATCAATCACGTGGCCACAATACGATATCTGTTTTTTAAAAAATTCGCACTTGGGGTGGTTGGCTCGCAGCCCATGTTCCCGTAGTCTAGTGAGCACCTGTTCTAGGTTGTTAAGGTGTTCACTGTCATCTTCACCTGTTACAAGGATGTCGTCCAAGTAACACTGAGTCCCCGGAATCCCTTGCAGGACTTGTTCCATCGCTCTTTGCCATATCGCCGGAGCCGATGCTACTCCGAATACCAATCGATGATATTGGTAAAGACCTTTGTGAGTGTTTATCGTGAGATACTTCCTAGAGGACTCTTCAACCTCCATCTGCAAATATGCTTGTGCTAGGTCAATTTTTGTAAAACGTTTCCCTCCAGACAGTGAGGCGAAGATGTCTTCTATCCTTGGAAGAGGATATTGTACTGTGTGAAGGACAGGGTTCACCGTCACCTTGAAATTCCCACAGATGCGAATCTTCCTTGGCTCTCCGGACTTATTGCTTAACGTTTTTTTCATGACAGGAACGATGGGTGTCGCCCACTCGCTCCAGTCGACCTTAGACAACACGCCCGCCTTCTCCAGATTCTCCAGCTCTGCCTCGACGGCTGGACTAATTGCATATGGTACCGGTCTCGCTTTGAAAAACTTGGGAACTGCATTCTCTTCTATTTTTAACGAGGCGGTTACGCCTTTAAGCGTGCCCAGTTCTTGTTAAAATACCTCTTTGGCGTTAGCTAAGATTGTTGACAATCGTCCAGGAGTGACGTCTTCATTTTTACCATCCACCGTCATTGCATGAATGGAATGCCAATCTAAGTTTATCTTCCTGATCCATTCCCATCCCAATAACGGTGGTCCACCATCTGGCAGTATGTAGAGATACAATTTCCGTATTTTCTTGCCATTGTATTCGACAGGCACCCTTATTTTTCCTCTGGGGTATACTTTTTGCCCCGTATACGTCGTCAAGACGATGGATGTCTCTCAAGGGTATGTGTGAAAATAGCCGCTCATAGTCTCGTCGATTCATGACAGTTAGCGCTGATCCTGTATCCAATTCCATTTTAACTTGGGACCCTGCTATCGTGAGGGTGACCCAAATGGTTCGGTGATCCTCTTTTGCGATTACATTGTGAAGTTTGAGACAGCTTAATCTCCTGTTCTCTGATTCACTATCGCTCATCTGGTCTTCGGAACTACTGTCCGTCATCTTTTGTACTTTCTTGTACGGTTCCTTAGTAGCCTTTTTGTTGTCGCTGGTCTTCTTCCCAGACCTACAAACTCGTGCAATGTGTCCAATCTTCCCGCATTGTCTGCATATTTTGTCTTTGGGCCAGCAGTCCTTCTGGTCATGGTTAGTTCTGCCGCAGCGATAACATTTTGCAAATCCCCGTGTCATTTCGTGGGTGCTGTATTCCTGTGGTTTTTGTTGAATTTCTGCAGCTCCCCTGGCTGCTGCTTCATACGATACTGCCACGCTGAAAGCCTTATCTAGCGTCAGCTCTTTTTCTGCGAGTAACTTCTTCTGTGTTCCTTCACTCAGGAGTGCACAGACAAATTTGTCCCGTAGGGTATCTGCCAGTCCTGCTCCGAACTGGCCGTGCTTTGATAGCTTGCGTAGTTCCGTAAGATACTCAGCATTGCTCTCATCTTTGTGCTGAGTTCTCCTGTGGAATTTAAATCTTTCTGCTATCAACAGCGGTGCAGGGTTTAAGTGCTCCTGTAGAACAGCAACAATTTCGTTAAAACTCTTCGCCTTCGGTTTGGCTGGAGTAATCAGGTCCTGCAATAGGCCGTACGTTCTAGCGCCCATTAAGTTTAACAATACCGATGCCTTTTTCCCCTCCGCTATATTGTTTGCCTCGAAATATACCTCTACTCGTTCCACATACGTGGTCCAGTCCTCTAATGTATTATCAAAAGCAGTGATACAGCCAGTCTTCGGCATCTTGCAAATCTAAAATGGCGCCTCCCGCGCTTTGCCTTCTTCTCCGATTTAACAAAATGGCGCCTCCCGCGCTTTTCCTTCTTCCCCGCTGTTGTTAGCGCTGCTTTCCACGGTTTCCTGCGCGTTAAATATTCATTTGTTTTCTTTGATTATCTTCCCGTCATGGAGCGGACCCTCTGGAACACTTCCCTCCCTCTTCTGAGGTCCGAGCGCTGCCCAGCTTCGAAACACCAGCCGCGCCCTTTATGCTCCACCCTCTCTCTCTCTCTCTCTCTCCTTGCTTCCCGACTCGCTGCCCGGCCCCGTTGCAGCCCAGGAAGGATCAGAGCACTACCTGCCACCAGCCCGATTAGCTGGGAAACCGAGGAACCCAGCCTGGCTCTGGAAAGTCGCTCCTGCAAAGCCTTGAACCCGATGATTGATGGTCGACGCCCGTTCCTCGAGTTTCAATGGACTTTTTTTTTTCTTCTTCCGACCTTCAACGTCGTCGGAGCTGCTGCTGAGTTGCAGGTAAGTTCTTTCTACCTCGTCGCCAGTGTTAAGTCCATGAATGATTGAGACACGGACTAGCAGGAGAGAAACAAACAGAACTTTACTGGTGAAAGGCATAAACGAATCTAACAAAACAGAGGCTCTCTAGCGCCTTTTATACAGGGGTGGTCACTGCCGGTCTTGCAGTCTGAGACCAGTTATTCTCTTAAAGGTACATACACAACAGTATCCAAGACATTTAAGCAGGTGATGAAAGTTGGCACAGAACACCGAAGCTGTGATCCCTTCTTAGTGAGTTCCCAACCTCAGTTATGCTGCCCAGGTGAAAGCCAGGGGTTTCCCTGCACAGAATTTCTTTTGATCTTTCTCTCCCCCTTTCTCCTGTTGGAAAGCCCATGGCCAGTACAGCCACAATGGGCCGAATCATAGAAAGTTACAGCACGGAAGGAGGCCATTTCGGCCCATCGTGTCCACGCTGGCCAACAAAGAGCTATCCAGCCTAATCCCACTTCCCAGCTCTTGGTCCATAGCCCTGCAGGTTAGAGCATCCCAAGCGCGCATCCAAATACTTTTTTAATGTGGTTAGGGTTCCTGCCTCTGCCACCCTTTCAGGCAGTGAGTTCCAGACCCCCACAACCCTCTGGGTGAAGAAATTTCCCCTCAAATCCCCTCTTAAACCTTCCACCAATTACTTTAAGTCTGTGCCCCCTGGTTTTTGACCCCTCTGCTAAGGGAAATAGGTCCTTTCTATCCACTTTATCTATGCCCCTCATAATTTTATACACCTCAATAAGGTCTCCCCTCAGCATCCTCTGTTCCAAGGAAAACAGACCCAGCCTATCCAGGCTTTCCTCATAGCTAAGATTTTCTACTCCCAGCAACATCCTTGTAAATCTTCTCTGTACCCTCTCTAGTAATCACATCTTTCCTGTAATGTGGTGGCCACAACTGCACGCATGGCCGCCTTCTGTGCTGTATCATTCTATGATTCACTGATTCTGCTTGGCACTCCCACAGCTGAGACTGGAGGGTTTTAAACATAGGAGTGAGAATTTTATATTTGAGGCATTGGGGGTCCGGGAGCCAGTGTAAGTCAACGAGGGCAGGGGTGACTGGCAATCGAGACTTGGTCTGGGACAGGATACGAGCAGCAGAGCTTTGGATGTGCTGAAGTATATGGAGGGTCAAGGATGGGAAGCAGGCCAGCAGAGCATGTGAATAACCGTGTCTGTAGGTGACGAAGGCATGGATGACGATTTCAGCAGCAGACGGGCGGAGGTAGGGTCGGAGGCAGGTGATGCTGTCGAGATGGAAGTAGGTCATCTTTGTGATGGTAAGGTTATGGGGTCAGAAGCTGAGCTCTGGTCGAATAGGAGGCTGAGTTTCTGAACAGTCTGGTGCCGCCTGAGACAATGGCCAAGGAAGGGAATGATGTCCGTGGGGAAGGTACGGAGTTCAGCCAAAGACGATTGCTTCAGTCTTCTCGATGATTAGTTGGAGAAAATTGTGGCTCATCCAAGACTGGTCAACAGAGGGTTGGTCTCCTCAGGTAACAATATCAGGAATTCAAGCATGAGGACCACCTGTGCATGTGGGACTTACTGATGTGCAAATTCCCAATCTGTGCACCAGGTGTACGAGTTTGTAAAATGTACCCTTGTACAGAGAGCATTAGATGGTTGGAGGTGTGTTCAAAGGCTCAAGATTTACATCTTATCAAACTGCAAGCACGCAGCTTGAGTAATTTAAACAGCCTAGGAATTCACCCCCAGCCATTTCATTGTAAAGAATATGTCACCTTCTATTTCTTACCATCCCCAGCAATGTCCCCATTAAGCGCGCGCGGCCGCACGGTAATCTGCCAGGTACCGCGCAGGCCGCTCACAAGCTTTTCCATTTGAAATACTGCCCATGCGCAGGAATTTAAAGGGACCACGCATTGAAATAAACAGACCGCGCACAACAAAGACAATTTAGAGGGAACATTGATCCCCAGTCTAGTTTGCTGTTACCTCATATCCTTTGTTGTCACTTTTTTTCATGCAGCTGCTAGCTACCATTGTAGCTGTTGAATTTTTCCCATGGGGCTTTATGTCATGTGACTGAAGGGCTTAAGACACTAAACTTGGGGATGATGGGTAGGGAGTATGAGACAGGGGGAAAAAACACTTTAATGAAACATAGTACTGTACTGGTACTACTTTATGTCATGCAGTGAAAAACAAACCGAGCTTAGGGAGATGGAACAGGTTAGTTTAATAATTTATGGTCTAAAGTAGTGTAGAATTACTGTTTTTAATTCTCCTTGTTTAAAAAGTATCGAACATTCTGGGTTTCATATTTCTGCCTTAATGAAGTTGGTACAATTCTTGTGAACTCAGAAGGAATGAGGCTTATTACAGAAAGCATGTGAAGAATACAGATGTAATGTCTATAATCTATTGTTCTCAGACAATCTGAATGTAACTACACACTACAGCCTGTGCCAGTCCAGTGGTGCCCTTTCAGTTTGCTCAAAGGGGAAGTTTGCTCAGCTACCAGCTCCAGCCCAGTAGATCCCGACAGAAAAGCCAATGCTTTACGGAAACTGTACGGACTGTGATTGCTACTCGTATCTGCTTGTCCATTAATGTATCAACTGAAATTCTACAAATTGCAGATAAGCACTATAAATAAAAGCAGCTTGCTGAATAATTTGCGGGGATCTAATTGCATACTGCAGCCCATTGGCAACATTTCATCAGTTAAGGAAAAACCCAATGTGCTTGTGTGAGCTAATATTGAATAACAGCCTGCAATTTCCATAGAATGGGTCCATTGTTGGGGTAGTTGGCCTCTAATTGGTTCTTTTTTCAGCAGGCTTCACTCCACTTACAATTAAGCAAGGTTTAACTAAACACTTTGTTTAATGTACAGTAAAATTTGAAGTTACTGGTAGATAACCTACCTGTTAAAAGAGTGACGCTGGTTGTTAAGTCTGTGAGTTATTTAGTTAATTAACACACAGACTAATGAGTAACAATAAAAACAGGTCTTTACTGGTTGGAGGTAGGGACTATACTGAATACAAGATTACTGCACAGTGCTTATATACCGGTGTGTTCACCCCCGGTATTACGTCTACAGCAGCCTGAGAAAGTAGTACATCTCTTAAGGTGGAACAGGCTTAAGCTCTCTTAAGGTGGAACAGGTTACATACACAACACTGGTGACAGTATTCATGTTCATACTACCTGGTTCTGCTAGAAGGCCAGGTATGAGAGAGAGGACAGGAACTTCAACCTCCAGAGTTAAGTACATCAGATTACATTAAGCGGACTCTTCTGAAAGTTACCATAACCGCCATAAAATTGGTTTCCTCCTCTCCTTGAATGCCCTCATCAGAATAGTGGGGCAGCAAACCAAATTGTTCTGAGTCATCACAGAAATATGAGCGATCGGTCTCTAATCAGTTTCTTAGTCCCTACCATGGAATGAGGTTTCTGTTTTGTCTGTGTTCTCTTCTTAGTGGTCTATCTAATGCCTTCTTCACTATCAGTTCACCATCTGTAAATGGGCTAATCGATGCCTTATTCCAGGGATTAAGTTTGAAATACTTCAGTGTTACTTTAAATGCTGTATTTTGAACAATTCTAACATTTTGTTTATGTAGCAGTTCCTCCTAACATTTAGAACTACTATTTAATCTCCCATGATGTTCAGATTTTTCTTTAAGTTTGGGTGCTTACTCTCCATAGCTGTTCAAGGTGCTGTGATCGGTTCACTCTCACTCTCTCTCACTCTCACTCTCTCTCTCCCTCCCGCACTCTCTCCCTCTCCCCAACATGGCTGCCTTTGTGTTCTTGTGGGTATCTGGTCTGTGATGTCGTATGGTTAGCGGATGTTGGCATCTGATTAGACCCTGCTAGCCACAAGACAATCGTTAAGTTCACTACAGCACAAACCTTTTCATAATATCAATTTAGACAGGGGTGGAGGGTGGTGGCAGGGAGAGCTTCTGTTAGTGGGTTATTGATTTTAATTCCTGGACAGTTACAGGGCACATCGCTGCCAATCAGTATCAATGGGCGAATCCTTTTTGTGATGCTGCTAATGGAATTTATTGAAGGAAGGAACTGTGTTGACTTTCTCTTTGTCTAATGTACCTCTTAAGAAACACCTGCTAGTAAGGACAAGAATATTGTATCTGGACATAGAAACATAGAAGATAGGAGCAGGAGTAGGCCATTCGGCCCCTCGAGCCTGCTCCGCCATTTAATAAGATCATGACTTATCATCCAAATTCAATACCCTGCTTTCTCCCCATATCCCTTTAGCCTTAAGAAATATATCTAACTCCTTCTTGAATATATTTAATGAATTGGCCTCAACTGCCTTCTGTGGTAGAGAATTCCACAGGTTCACCACTCTCTGGGTGAAGAAATTCCTCCTCATCTCAGTCCTAAATGGCTTACCCCTTATCCTTAGACTGTGACCCCTGGTTCTGGACTCCCCTGCCATCGGGAACATCCTTCCTGCATCTAGTCTGTCTAGTCCTGTTAGAATTTTATAAGTTTCAATGAGATCCCCTCTCATTCTTCTAAACTCCAGTGAATATAAGCCCAATCAACCCAATCTCTTCATACGTCATTCTTGCCATCCCAGGTATCAGTCTGGTGAATCTTCGCTGCACTCCCTCCATGGCAAGAACATCCTTCCTCAGATAAGGCGACCAAAACTACACACAATACCCAAGGTGTGGTCTCACCAAGGCCCTGTACAACTGCAGCAAGACATCCTTGCTCCTGTACTCAAATCCTCTCGCTATGAAGGCCAACATACCATTTGCCTTCTTAACCGCCTGCTGCACCTGCATGCTTACCTTCAGTGACTGGTGCACAAGGACACCCAGGTCTCGTTGCACTTCCCCTTCTCCCAATCTACTGCCGTTCAGATAATAATCTGCCTTCCTGTTTTTGCCACCAAAGTGGATAACCTCGCATTTATCCACATTATACTGCATCTGCCATGCATCTGCCCAATCACCCAACCTGTCCAAATCATACTGGAGTTTCTCTACATCCTGCTCACAGCACACATGCCCACCCAGCTTTGTGTCATCTGCAAACTTGGAGATATTACATCTAGTTCCCTTGTCTAGGTCATTAATATATATTGTGAATAGCTGGGGTCCTAGCACCGATCCCTGCGGTACCCCACTAGTCACTGCCTGCCACTCGGAAAAAGACCCGTTTATTCCAACTCTTTGCTTTCTGTCTGCCAACCAGTTCTCTATCCAAGTCAATACCTTGCCCCCAATCCCATGTGCGTTAACTTTGCACGCTAATCTCTTATGCGGGACCTTATCGAAAGCCTTCTGAAAGTCCAAATACACCACATCCACTGGCTCTCCCTTATCTATTCTACCAGTTACATCCTCAAAAAATTCCAGTAGATTAGTCGAGCATGATTTACCTTTTGTAAATCCATGTTGACTTTGTCCGATCCTGTCACTGTTTTCCAAGTGCTCTGCAGGACCAAATCAGTTACCTTCAGCTGCCTAGGCCCTAAGCTCTGGAATTCCCTCCCTAAACCTCTCCACCATTCTCTCCTCCTTTGAGACGCTCCTGAAAACCCACCTCTTCGACCAAGCTTTTAGTCGCCAGTCCTAATACCTCCTTGCATGGCTCAATGACAAATTTTGTTTGATAACGCTCCTTGGGACATTGTACCACGTTAAAGGCGCTATATAAATACAGTTTTTTTTTTTAAAGACTGGACTACACTATACGTCTCAGAATGGTGGAGATAACCTTTGGACTGATTTACATAGGATTACATAGGACATACGGCACAGAAACAGGCCATTCGGCTCAAGCAGTCCATGCCGGCATTTATGCTCCACTCGAGCCTCCTCCCGTCTTTCCTCATCTAACTCTATCAGCATAACCCTCTATTCCCTTCTCCCTCATATGCTTATCTAGCCTCCCCTTAAATGCATCTATACTATTCGCTTCAACCACTCCCTGTGGTAGCGAGTTCCACATTCTCACCACTCTCTGGGTAAAGAAGTTTCTTCTGAATTCCCTATTGGATTTCTTGCTGACTATCTTATATTGATGGCCTCTAGTTATGCTCTTCCCCACAAGTGGAAACATTCTCTCTGTGTCTACTCTATCAAAACCTTTCATAATTTTAAAGACCTCTATTTCAAAAGTATTTGACTTGACTGCTTCAAGAGTTTTAATCTTGGACTTGAAGGCATATTAAGAGTGTAAGGCAAATTAAAGGTGTTGGCTAACTAGCAGTTTTTCCTCAATAACAACCCATAAAAAGACTTGAAAAGAAAACTTACATTTCTATAGCGTCTTACACGACCTCAGGATGTCCCAAAGTGCTTTAAAGCCAATGAAGTACATTTTGGAGTGTAGTCACTGTTATAATGTAGGAAACGCAGCAGCTAATTTGTGCGCAGCAAGCTCCCACAAGCAGCAATGAGATAATGACCAGATAATCTGTTTAGGTGATGTTGATTGAGGGATAAATATTAGCCAGGACACCAGAGATAACACCACTGCTCTTCTTTGAAATAGTGCCATGGGATCTTTTATACGTGAGAGAGCAGATGGGGCCTCAGCTTAATGTCTCATCCAAAAGACGTCCCCTCTGACAGTGCAGCACTCCCTCAACACTGCACTGGAGTGTCAGCCTAGAATTTTGTGCTTAAGTCTCTGGAGTGGGACTTGAACCCACAAACTTCTGATTCAGACGCAAGAGGGAAGGAGAGATGAAACACTCCTAAGCTGTATGTAAAATGATGATTTCCTGTTTCCTGGTAAATCTCTGGACACTTATTGGTTGAGATATACAGGCCTCCACAATGAAAACATCAGGAAACCACAGAAATGCTAACAATTTGTTTTATAGTTATTGTTGATACATTGTTAGGAGACCTTTGGTGAAAGGAACTAGAATGATTTTTAAAGAAATCAATACAAATACAACAACAACTTGTATTTGCATAGCACCTTTAATGTAGTATCATAGACAAAAATTGACACTGCGGCAAAGAAGGAGACATTAGGACCAAAAGCTTGGTTAAAGAGGTAATTTATAAGGAGCATCTTAAAGGCGCAGGGAGAGGTGGAGAGGTTTAGGGAGGGAATTCCAGAGCTTTGGGCCTAGATGGCTGAAGGTGCAGCAGCCAATGGTAGGGTGAAGGGAGTGGGGGATGCACAAGAGAAACGCAGAGTTCTTGGATGGGTGTAGGGCTGCAGCAGGTTACAAAGATGGAGATGGACAAGCACATGGAGGGATTTGAACATGAGGGTGAGAATTTTAATATCATGGCGTTGGTGGACGAGGAGCCAATGTAGGTTACCGAGCACAGGGGTAATGGGTGAACGGGACTTGGTGTGCGTTAGGATATGGGCTGCAGAATTTTAGATGAACTCAGGTTTATAGAGGTTGGAAGTTGGGAGGCCAGCCAGGAAAGTCATAGGGGGAGAAATTCAGTAGGTTGCGCCACCCGTTAGCGCCTTAACAGGGCGCTAAGTGGGTCGCAAGCCAACTGGCGCCCGGGCGCGGCACTGCCCACGCCTCCCGCTAAGTTCCGCGGGACGTTAGTGGTGGCGCTAACCATTAGCACTGCGCCGCTGCCAATGACGTCATCAGTGTGCGCAGTGCCCCGCTGACGTCCCGGCCGCGATATTTAGCAGCGCCCCCTGATTTACCGCCGGACGCAATGGCCGACGGGTTCAGGGGGGCCTACCTGCGGCCGGGGAGGCGCAAATTAAAGGCGAGGTGCGGGGCGGCCATTTTTGTTGTTGGCCGCCTGCCAGCACCTGCCTGCGCTCCCGTCCCCGGCCTCCTGAACCCCCTCCCTCCCCCCGCGGAGTGCCGGCTGCGCTCCAAGAGCCCGGCACTTCTCTTCGGTGCCGGGCTCTTTTGCCTGCACTCCCGATCCTCGGGGGCCCAGCTGGGCCCCAGATCACACTGCACAAGGCCCCTCCCCTTTAGGAAGGGGAGGAAGGCCTGCAATACCACAGTGCGATGTGCCGCAGCGTGTGGTGCTGCAGCACGTAGCGCCACGATATTCACTCGCAGCGCCCCAAGAGGGATGCGGGGGCGCCTCCAGTAGCGCCGCACTTCCCTTTGGGGCGCAACCACTCAATTTCCGGTGCGGGGGCGCGAATGTTTTCGGGGCGCTACTTTTAGCGCCCTGGCGAGGCTGGCGCCCCAAACGGGGCTATACTCCATTTCTCCCCCATAGAGTCATAGGGGGAAAAATTTGGTTGATTTGCGCCTCCCGTTAGCGCCCTAAGAGGGGCGCAAAGCAACTAGCACCCGGGCGCAGTGACGCTAACACCTCCCATGAAATTTAACGGGAGGTTAGTGGCAGCAGTAACCGTTAGCATCCCGCAGCGCTGTGCCTCCGGCGATGCCATCATCGCCATGCGCAGTGCCCCGCTCGTGCCCCAGCCGCGATCTTTGGTAGCGCCCCCTGACTCACCGTCGGGTGGGCGTACGTGTGGCTGGGGTGGCCAACTTAAAGGGGAGGTGCCGGGCGGCCATTTTTGTTGCTGGCCAGCTGCCAGCACCTGCCCCCGTTGCTGTCTCCGACCTCCTGTACTCTGTGAGCCCAGCACTCCTCTCGAAGTTAGCGCCCTAAAGGGGGTGCGACACAATTTTGCCCCCATAGAGTCATAACGGCACAGAAGGAGGCCATTCGGCCCATCGAGTTCGTGCCGGCTCTCTGCACAGCAATCCAGTCAGTCCCATTCCCCCGCTCTATCCCCGTAGCCCTGCAAGTTTATTTCCTTCAAGTGCCTATCCAGTCTCCCCTTGAAAACATTGAGTGCCTCCGCTTCCACCATTTCCGTCGGCAGCAAGTTCCAGGTCATCACCACTCACTGCGTAAAAATGTTTTTCCTCATGTCCCCCTGTGTCTCTTGCCCAAAACCTTAAATCTGTGTCCCCTAGTCCTTGTACCATTAACTAGTGGGAACAGCCTTTCCCCATCTAGCCTATTCAAACCTGTCATAATCTTGTACACCTCTATCAACTCACCCCTCAACCTCCTTTGCTCTAATGAAAACAAATCCAGCTTCTCCAACCTGTCCTTGTAGCTAAGATCCCCCATCCCCAGAACCATTCTAGTAAATCTCCTCTGCACCCTCTCAAGGGCCTTCACATCCTTCCTAAAGTGTGGTGACCAGAACTGGACGCAATACTCCAGTTGTGGCCTAACCAGCGCTTTATAAAGGTTCAGCATTATTTCCCTGCTTTTGTACTCAATACCTCTATTTGTGAATCCCAGGATTCCATATGCTTTGCTAACCACTCTCTCATAATGTCCCGCCACCTTCAGGGCCCTATACACATTAACCCCCAGGTTCCTCTCTCCCTGCACACTCTTTAAATTGTGCCATTAAGTGTATATTGCCTCTCCCTGTTCCTTCTGCCAAAATGCATCACCTCACACTTCTCTGTATTAAATTCCATCTGCCACTCGTCTGCCCATTCTGCTAGCCTTTCTATGTCCTGCAGTCAATTGATATCTTCTTCACTGTTTGCCACACCCCCAAGTTTGGTGTCATTGGCAAATTTAGAAATTCTACTCTGTATTCCAATATCCAGGTCATTTATTATATATATATATATATATAATTAAAAAAAGCAGTGGCCCCAGCACTGACCCTTGGGGAACACCACTGTCTACTATCCTCTAGCCTGAAAAACAGCCATTTACCACAACTCATTGTTTTCTGTCCTTAAGCCAATTCCTTAGCCAAGCTGCCATTGACCCACCTATTCCATGAGCCTCAAAGTATTGGAATAGTCAAGACTGGAGGTAGCCAAAATATGGATGAGGGTTTCAGCAACAGATGGGCTGAGGCAGGGAGCAGAGACAGGCAATGTTCCGGAGGTGGAAGTAGGCGGTCTTTTTGATGGAGAGGATATGGGGAATAATGTAAACATTTCATAATAACATGCATCATACCTAAGTGGACATCTATCTCCATTTTTCATGCAGATCTGACAACTGTGTCAGGAGTGACAGCCATTTAGTTTGGTTTAAATCTCTGACATATTTTGATATCTTCCACTCTTCAAAATTGCACACAGCTCCACATATTTACTGGATTTACAATCTATATTGCTTATGCTAATCATAAACCTTGCTGTTAACACTTCCATGATATTGATAGTCCTGTTTCTATCCAACCCAGCCTTTCACTCACCAGAGTTCCGGCTGAGTTGGTGTTAAATACTGCAGAGAAGACTCACAAATGTTGTCTTTGTGAATCCAAGCTCAGAACCGGCAAGTTTCTTATTATAAAACTGAAATTAAATCCTGCTTCTGTTTACAACTAGCAGATGTCCCACAGATTGGGATCCATGCAAGTGCTAGTTTTCTCACTGGAAATGATATGGAGTGATGGAATGCTGGACATCGAGTCTGTCTCTGACTCTAGTTACATTTACCTCTGATCCCCTTCCCCTCTCCCCTCATCTCTCGAAGACGTTGACGCCATCAGTCGGATATGCTCTCATGGGCACTGAACACCCTCTGGTACCTTGCTGAAGTGTGTGAGCTGTGGCAGTTAGTGTCGTCAAGCTGTCAGACTGTGGACTGCATCACAATGGAACTTGATGCTTACAATTGGGGTCATTTGATATCGGCCAGGAGCAGGAACCCTAATCCATGAGCACTTCAGACACTCGGAACCCCGAATGCTGCCCGAGCTGAGATCAGCTAACTCAGCACGGGTCAGTGAATGAACCTGGGATGTTATTAATCGCAGGCAGAGACCGAGGGTGCAAAATTCGGATCCATAGCAGGTCCAAAATAGCGTCCGTGGCGCACGCGCACACTTCTGGTGTGAGTCGTGCCGGAGGACATATTGGTGAGGGCGTGGCGCGTGCGTAGTGAACATCCACCGGAAGTATACAGAGCAGGCAGATCATAACGTCTGTCAGCGTGTAACACTGATTTGACGCCAGCGGTGCCAATTTGGAGTTCAATGCTCCGGCTTCACGGCCTCTCTTCACCTTGCACAACCGAACAAGCGTTCAGCAGCAGGAAGGACCCCACCACCAGCGCTATTTAAAGGGAGCATCACCAATTTTCAGGTTAGTTGCTGATTCATTTCTAGTGGCTATTGCTACGAATGCACAAGTGTTTGGTGCACTCTAGAGTCCTTTAAAGTTGCTAAAGTCTACAGGGAGTGGTGTGGCAGGTGCTGAAGGACTTTGTGCTGACTTCAAGGCTTCTGCACAAACCAGTTGCTCCCAGACATAGGTGCACTAGTTGGTATTTCCCTTGGAATACTGCATGACTTGGAGAATGAACAGAGGGCACACGGAGCAGGACAAGCTGCTGCAAGAGGGAGCAGGAGGAGAAAGGGGAGAAGGCCTCCATCCGCAGGCGACCATATCTGCCCAGGGACCCATTCTCCTACCTGAACCTCAACAAGGAACAATGTGAGAGACGTCTGTGCTTCAGTAAGGACGTCCTCACTGAAATCTACCACCTGCTGCAGCCACAACTGCATCGTCAGAGCAAGGCGAGGACTGCATTGCCAGTGCTGTGAAGGTGACTGTGGCGATGAACTTCCAGGCTGGAGCTGGAGATATTTGCAACAACTCGCAGTTTGCCATCTACTGTTGCATAAGGGAGGTCACTGAGGCTCTGTATTAAAAAAGAGCTGACTGCATTTCATTCTCTCTTGCCAGAGACCAGCAGGCAGAGCGAGCACACGGCTTCACTAGGATTGCAGATTTCCCCATGGCGCAGGGTGCCATTGACTGCATGGACGTCACTTTGTGGGCGCCGTATGTCAACTCTGACATGTACCGGAACCGAAAGGGATTCCACTACTTCAACGTCCAGCTGGTGTGCGATCATAGGCAGCAAATCATTCAGGTCAATGCCCAGTATCCTGGCAGGTTATTTGTGTCCTCTTCACAAAGAAGGACACAAATAACCTCCCCGAGGTGCCGGGGAACATAGGGTCTGATGAAAGGGTGGAACTGAAAGAAATCAGTATTTGTAGGGAAATGGTGTTAGGAAAATTGTTGGGACTGATGGCCGATAAATCCCCAAGGCCTGATAATCTACATCCCAGGGTACTTAAGGAAGTGGCCCTAGAAATAGCAGATGCATTGCTGGTCATCTTCCAGAACTCGATAGACTCTGGAACAGTACCCATGGATTGGAGGGTAGCTAATGTTACCCCACTATTCAAAAAAGGTGGTAGAGAAAAAGTGGGGAATTATAGACCGGTAAGCCTGACATCGGTAGTGGGGAAAATGCTGGAGTCCATTATAAAAGATGTAATAGCAGAGCACTTGGAAAGCAGTGACAGGATCGGACAAAGTTAACATGGATTTACAAAAGGTAAATCATGCTTGACTAATCTACTGGAATTTTTTGAGGATGTAACTGGTAAAATAGATAAGGGAGAACCAGTGGATGTGGTGTATTTGGACTTTCAGAAGGCTTTTGATAAGGTCCCACATAAGAGATTAGCGTGCAAAATTAAGGCACATGGGATTGGGGGCAAGGTATTGACTTGGATAGAGAACTGGTTGACGGACAGAAAGCAAAGAGTTGGAATAAATGGGTCGTTTTCTGAGTGGCAGGTGTATTGATTTCTTTGTGGGTTCAATGACGAGACATTTATGAAAGAGAATGAGTTTTAATCTAAAGTCTGTTCAACTCTTTTATACAGCTTTTACAGGAGACACGATGCTGTGATGCATCTAGAATGAAACCGAAACTAAACTAACTGCCTTGCTTCTCTCAGTCACATGCCCTCTGCTGGTCAGGCACAAGCAATCAGTACATGCAATTAAGGCATCATAATCAAACAGGCAAATACTATCTCTATTTGCTGATATCATTACATCTCCTTTTCTTAGTTAAAAGTAAAATACTTTTGTTTTAACAACATGTTTTCTTTGTATTAATCTGCATTTTAACTAACACTTAATGAACTTACATTATCATTATCATGATCAAGGTTTTTTAACCTTGCTTGGTGTGTTCACATGAAATATGTCAATACACTAGAACTTGAAGAAAGAATAAGATAACATTACTTCCTTCTATAACAATAGTCCTTAAACTTGCTCAATGAGTCTCTCAGGAGGCTTCACGTGTCTTGAGGATTTTCTGATTGATTGTCCTTGAATCTGAGTTGTTGCCTCAGATGATGGTTTCTCAGCTGTGTGATCAGGTTGTTCAACAGTATCAGTCTCTTGACCTGCTGTGGCTGGTCCCATGAGAAGATCTCGACGATTTCTTAGAACAGCACCCTCATCTGTCTGAATGGTGTATGATCTTGGTTGAACTTCACTCAGGACAGTTCCCTTCTGAGTCCATGTGTTTGTTTTGTCTTTGAACCTTACTTGGTCACCAGTGTGGAGTTCAGGTAGGTTTTGTGTTCCTCTGTCATAGTAGTACTTTTGCTTTTCTTTCTGTTGTTCTTTGAACTTCCTCACTTTCTCCCCCTCTTTTGTTTTCAGGAGGTTCTCCGGGATGGGTAGGTTTGACCTTAGCCGATGTCCCATCAGGAGTTGGGCTGGTGACATACCACACTCGAGCGGCGTTGTGCGGTATACAAGCATGCTCTGGTAGAAGTCAGTTCCACTGTCTTTTGCCTTGTACTTCAGTCTTTTCACTGTGTTTGCGGGCTCTCCTGGGTCAACAGCTCTGGACAACGTGTCTGCTGTATACATCAGCTTACCCGGTGTGTACGCAACATTCAGTTCATCATAGACTGTCTCTCCTTCGCTTTCCACAACGAGGACTCTCTTTACCAGGTTCAGTCTCTCACAGGCTTTTAAACCTAGTATGGCTTGCACATCCTTTGGCACCACGATTAATGCTAACGTGTGCTCTCTGTCCTTGTGTGTCACTTTGACAATGCATCTTCCTTTCACTGGTATTTCAGTACCTGAGTATCCTGTCACTTTCACTTTGATTCCATGTATCTTTGGTCTGGGTCTAATTTTCTTAAAATCAGTCTCTGATATCACATTAACTTGTGCTCCAGTATCCAACTTAAATGGAATGTGTATGTCATTCACTTTTAGTGTCAACAGCCAGTCTCTTTCTTCTTGTTTGTTTTCAGACACAACATCTACATAGAACTCCTCTATGTCGCTTTCATCTACTGCATGGACCTTGCTTTGTTGCACTTGGTTCTTGCAGCAACGGGCATAATGGTTGTTTTTGTTGCATCTGTTGCATGTTTTACCATATGCTGGACACTTTCTTGGTGGATGCTGTGTACCGCATCGACTACATGACTTCCGATTGTCCCTTTCATTTTCGTTTGCTGGCCACGTCTCTTTTTTCACATTGGCGCTCTCTTTGTTAAACGGTTTGTATCCGTTCTTTCTCACTGCATCCACGTTGCAGCTACTGTCACTGAACAGCTCCTTTGCCTGCAACTTCACAGTCTCTGTAGCCCTACACAGTGCTATGGCTTTTCCTAGGTCTAGATCTTGCTCTCTTAGCAGTCTTTCCCTTAGACCATTATCTGGAATACCACACACCAGTCTGTCTTTTATCAGCGAGTCTGTCAGTCCCCCAAATTCACACGATTTGCTTCGGTTTCTCAGTTCAGTCACATACTGATCAATAGTATCACCCATTTTCTGTACACATGTGAAAAATCTGTGCCTCTCAAACGTCACGTTACATTTAGGGATGCAGTAGGCCTCAAACTGTTCCATTATTTTATCTAGCTTCATTTTGTCTCCATCAACGGCAAATATGAAATTATTATATACCTCCAGCGCTGCATCACCCACTACATGTAAGAACACGGACGATTTCTGTTTATCACTTTTCTCGTCAGCTCCGGTTGCTGATAAATACAACTCTAAACATTGTTTGAACCTCCTCCAATTTTCAGCCACATTACCTGACAACTGAAGCGTCGCCGGTGGGAGTAAACCTTCCATTTTTCACTTCGTTAGCTATTCTCTAATGGTAAGCAACGATGTTCTCTTTTGGCTTGCTAATTTGTGGAGAGCTGATTTAACTTCAGATGTTTTCTCTTCATCTCTTTCAATCACTTCTGACACCATGTATTGATTTCTTTGTGGGTTCAATGACGAGACATTTATGAAAGAGAATGAGTTTTAATCTAAAGTCTGTTCAACTCTTTTATACAGCTTTTACAGGAGACACGATGCTGTGATGCATCTAGAACGAAACCAAAACTAAACTAACTGCCTTGCTTCTCTCGGTCACATGCCCTCTGCTGGTCAGGCACAAGCAATCAGTACATGCAATTAAGGCATCATAATCGAACAGGCAAATATTATCTCTATTTGCTGATATCATTACAGCAGGCAGTGACTAGTGGGGTACCGCAAGGATCGGTCCCAGGACCCCAGCTGTTCACAATATATATTAATGATCTGGACGAGGGAATTGGATGTAATATCTCCAAATTTGCAGACGACACAAAGCTGGGTGGGAGGGTATGCTGTGAGGAGGATGTCGTGAAACTCCAGTACGATTTGGACAGGTTGGGTGATTGGGCAGAAACATGGCAAATGCACTATAATGTGGATAAATGTGAGGTTATCCACTTTGGTGGCAAAAACAGGAAGGCAGATTATTATTTGAATGGCAATAGATTGGGAGAAGGGGAAGTGCAAAGAGACCTGGGTGTTCTTGTGCACAAGTCGCTGAAGGTAAGCATGCAGGTGCAGCAGTTGGTTAAGAAGGCAAATGGTATGTTGGCCTTCGTAGCAAGAGGGTTCGAGTACAGGAACAAGGATGTCTTGCTACAGTTGTACAGGGCCTTGGTGAGACCACACCTTGAGTATTGTGTGCAGTTTTGGTCACCTTACCTGAGGAAGGACATTCTTGCCATGGAAGGAGTGCAGCGAAGATTCACCAGGCTGATACCTGGGATGGCAGGAATGACGTATGAGGAGAGATTGTGTCGATTGGGCTTATACTCACTGGACTTTAGAAGATTGAGAGGGGATCTCATCGAAACCTATAAAATTCTGTCAGGTCTGGACAGACTAGATGCAGGAAGGATGTTTTTGATGGCCGGGGAGTCCAGAACCAGGGGTCATTGTCTAAGGATAAGGGGTAAGCCATTTAGGACTGAAATGAGGAGGAATTTCTTCACCCAGAGAGTGGTGAACCTGTGGAATTCTCTGCCACAGAGGGCGGTGGAGGCCAGTTCATTAAATATATTCAAGAAAGAGTTGGATATATTTCTTAAGGCTAAAGGGATCAAGGGATATGGGGAGAAGGCAGGGACAGGGTACTGAATTTGGATGATCAGCCAGGATCTCATTGAATGGCGGAGCAGGCTCGAAGGGCCGAATGGCCTATTCCTGCTCCTATCTTCTATGTTTCTATGATGCCTTCATTCTGTGGCATTCCGCTGTGCCATCTGCATTTGAGCCTCCACGACAAATGAGAGGGTGGCTACTGGGCGACAAGTGCTATCTGCTGATGACATGACTCATGACTCCGGTGCGCAAACCACACACATGTGGGCAGCATGCAGACAATGAAAGCCATGCTGCCACACGAAATGTGATAAAGCGGACCATTGGTATGCTGAAACAACGCTTCTGCTGCCTGGCCCAATCTGGAGGAGCCCTGCATTACTTGGCAGAGCGGGTGTCATGATTTGTGGTGCTCTGCTGCATGCTGCACATCCTCGCCATCATGAGGGCACAGCCCTTGTCACCAGCTATACAGCGAGCAGCTGAGGAGCAGGAGCATGAGGAGGAGGAGGAGGAAGAGGAGGAGGCAACCTCGACGGTCTCTTTCTGGCCGGGCTGTCCATGCAAAACTCATCCGAGTGCGATACCAGTAATCGCAACCCCCAATTCCCCATTCACCAATAGTTCGACGCCTTGCCTTCCCTCTCTCACTGACCATCACAGCATCTGCTTGGCCACAATGCAAAAGTAAAAGCCAACACTAAATAAATATTCCAGACCAAGTTTATAAATAAAATTATGCCACATTGCATATATAAACATAAATAAACTAATCCCCCTTGTGCATTCCCTCAGTGTTTGTGTTCCTTGTGCCTTTGCCTGTCCTAGTGCTCCTATGAAATGCTACCCCAGTGGCTGCAGCATGGCTGGTGGAAGGCTACTGACTTTCAGTGGAAGACACCGCAGATGGCCTTGGAGGACGACCTCGAGCAGCACTGGGCCTAGAAGGCCTGACTTCTGACTGCAACATCTCGGCATGAGCGGCAGCAGTTTGGTCTGGCTGGCTGACAGGCAACAGCAAGGGCACTGGGAGAGTGGCAAGGGTGGGAGGATGAATTATGTCATCCTGAGAGAGGACAGCAGATTCGTGCTCCATGGAGCCACTGCCACTCCCCGGGGTGGTGCCTCAGCAATCCTAGTAATCTGCTGGAGGACAGATTGCTGGACTGCTGTGACACCTTGCAAGCACTAATCCACCGCCATGATGGCAGCAAGCTGAGCTTGCATGACAGCAAGTTGACCTTGCATGACAGCAGTCTGAGCTTCCACTGCAGCACTCAGACGGTGGGTGGCTTCTGCTTGTGCTGCAATGGAAGCTGAGACATCGGCCATCAGACGCTGCATCATGGTTGGGTGCGCAAGTGCGCTAATGGAGTTGGCCACTGTTAAGTCTGTGTGTTATATTGAGAATTACTACACAGACCACAAGAGTAAAATTTAACAGGTCTTTACTAGTCGAAGGTCAGGGCGGAACTGCCCAATAAATCATTACACAGCACTTATATACTGGTGTGGTCACCACCGGTATTACAGTATACAGCAGCCAAGATAAAGTAGTGCAACCCTTAAAATAGTTCTCTTAAAGGTGGAACGGTTACATACACTACAATCCTCCCTTTTTAGCTTAACAGTATATATTCCTCATTAAACATAACATCATAACATATATACACAACTTCATGTAAACACAGTTCACAGATTCAGTCTCTGCGGAGGCGCCTCCTGCACTTCCTGACTCGGTCCGGATAACGCCTCGGTGGTGTAGTAGTTCTCGGTGGTGTAGTAGGTTCTCGTTGCTGGGGTGACTCATCTAATAGTCCTTCACTGGACTTAACAGCTTGAACTTTCGTAACTTCAGAAGCAGCCTTGCTGACTTCTAAAGGCTCGAGTACCTTGGGACGTTTTTCTACTTCCAGACTGATTTGGCTCAGTTCAGAGGGACCACGTGCGTGACCTGGTAGGGGTGATAATGGTTCAGATGAGTCATCATCTTCTGCTTCTTCTCTATTGTCTTCTATTTCCTCCATCACTTCAGCTTTTGCCTCTGCCACCAATTCCCTGAGTGGCTTATTACTGCTGACTCTGCTCACAAAGGGGTGCTCTTTCTTCTTAGCTTTCAACTGATCGATGAATTTGACATATTCCCTTTCTTGCTCAGCTTTGATTCGTTTGGCCTCATCGCGCAGACGGTTTGTGTGTTCCTGTTCCATTTTCTCAATCAGCTGTTTCTGCTGTCTTTCCAGATTCTCCCACTCTGTGTCAAAGAACTTTTTCTTTGCATTCATCTCTTGCTCAAAACGGCGAATCATTTGTTCTAATTGCTGTTGTAGTTTGAAATGGAGTTGAGTTCGAGCCCGGTGTTCCTCAGAAATGTGCATGTCTGTAGACTGGACAGACTCAGAATTCTCTGTCAAACTATGTTGTTGTTGTTCAGTGGAATTCTGTTCTGATACTTTGTTCTCTTCTGAAGCATTTATGCACTCCTTTGTTTTTCCATCATTAGTCTGCAAGTCCATTTTAGACTTGTCTTTTGCACATGGGCTGGTCTTACCATCATCAGTTCCAGAGTCTGAGCTGATTGTCTTCACCGAGTTCTCACTCTCTGCTTTGTCACTGTCACTGCTGCATATGCTCTCATCCAATATTCTGGACGATCGTTCAGGTTTGACATCTTTTCTTTTTCCGGAATCTACCATTATTGCTTTTAGGGAGTGCCAGTCCATATTTATTTTCCTGATCCACTCCCATCCCAGAAGTGGTGGACCTCCCTCAGGTAGTACATATATGTCCATTCCTTGGTGTGCTTTGCCCTTGTGTACCACCTTGACTTTTATCTTTCCGATGGGGTATACTCTTTGCTCCGTGTATGTCTGCAATACTATCTCCGTATCCCGTAGGGGAATATGTGTGAATAACTTTTTATAATCTTGCTTATTCATGACCGTCAACGCCGATCCGGTGTCCAATTCCATCTTCACGTGGACTCCTGCTATCTGCAGTGTGACCCAGATAGTTTGTCGGTCAGCTTCCTTACTCACATTGTGAATTCTCAGACTACCCAGTTCTTTGCTGTTGGAGTCTGAATCCAAATTCTGTTCATCCGAACTCTTCTCAGCCACCTTATGTACCTTGCTGCACTTTCCCTGCGGTGACTTTTTGTTGTTGGTCTTCTTTCCTGACCGGCATACTTTAGCTATGTGACCAAGCTTGCCACATTTTCTACATTCCTGGTTTTTAAACCAGCATTGGTTCTGATCATGTGTTGTCTTCCCACAACGATAACATTTCGTTGAACCCAAAGCCATTTGATCTACGCTGAGTACCGCTGCCTTCAGCTGCATTTCCGCAGTGCCTCTCGCTGCGGCTTCATGCGATGCTGCAATAGAGACAGCCTTATCAAGTGTAAGATCATTCTCTTCAAGCAGCCGCTTTTGTGTTCCTTCTTTCGACAATCCGCACACGAATTTGTCTCTCAGTGCTTCTGTCAGTCTTTCCCCAAACTGACAGTATTTCGCTAGCTTACGCAGTTCAATTAAGTACTCCGTGTTGCTTTCCTCTTTCAGTTGCGTTCTCGCATAAAATTTAAATCGTTCCGCTAACATCAGCGGTGTGGGGTTCAAATGATCCTTCAGGACAGCAACAATATTAGCGAAAGTCTGATCCACCGGTTTAGCTGGTGATAGAAGATGCTTCAATAGCCCGTATGTCTTTGCACCCATTGAGTTTAGTAAGGTTAGTGCTTTATCTTCATTTGATATTTTATTTGCCTTACAATATATCTCTGTGTTCTACATACGTGGCCCAATCTTCAACATCGGGATCGAAATCGTTGATGTTACCACGCTTAGGCATCCTCGCAATCTTCTTGAGAAACAAAAAGAAATTTTTCTTTAACTTTTTTTTTCAAAATGGCGGTTTCCCGCGCTTGTCTTCTTCCCCGCCCACGAAAATGGTGGCTTCCCGCGTTTGCCTTTCTCCCCCGCTGGCTGTAATGGCGATTGCCGTATTGCTGCATTCGCCCCCCCCAGCGGTTCTCGAATCGTGCCTCCCAGCCCCTCTTGCAGTCCGGTCCTTTCCCCCCCGGCTGCAGCTGAGTTCGCCGCGGTTTTTTTTTTTTCCGCGCCTTTCGCTGTCCCGGTCGCTGCGCCTCGCGGCCTCGGTAGCTGCCCGGCCTTTTTCACCGGTCGCGGTCGAGCTTGCTCTCGACACTGTTGCGTCTCCCAGCCCGCTTGCAGCCCGGTCTCTCACACCGGCTGCATTTGCATTTACCGCGGCTTCCGTGCCTTACACTGCCCCAGTCTCAGCGCCTCTGGCCCCGACTTCTGTCCGGCTCTTTTCCCCGGCTGTGGTCAAGTTCTCCGCCCTTATATCCTCCGTTCTTCCCTCCCCTATTTCACAGCCAACGTGGCCGACTTGCTGCTCGTCGCTGATCGGCTTACCCACCACCATGATAGAAGGGATGATCACTGCCTGTTGCTGATGGAAGGCTTCGTGTCAGAATTCTTCCTTTGCTCTGCAGACCCGAGTCTTCTCTCAGCAGAATGATGAGGGTGGATGCCTCTTCTCGACGCCCGTTAAACTGCCTTGGATGTATCTCTGCCGCAGGGTAAGATCGTACTCGTCACCACTGTTAAGTCTGTGTGTTATATTGAGAATTACTACACAGACCACAAGAGTAAAATTTAACAGGTCTTCACTAGTCGAAGGTCAGGGCGGAACTGCCCAATAAATCATTACACAGCACTTATATACTGGTGTGGTCACCACCAGTATTACAGTATACAGCAGCCAAGATAAAGTAGTGCAACCCTTAAAATAGTTCTCTTAAAGGTGGAACGGTTACATACACTACAGCCTCCACTTCCATATTTGAAAGGATGGACTCCAAGCTCTGCGCAAAGCCCTGTGCCAAGTTGGTGCCGGACTCCTCCATGCTCCTTGACATTGCACGCAGGCTTTCCGGCAGGCCTGCCAATGCACCAAGCATTTCATTGTGCATCAGCCGCCTTCTGTATCCTGCCCCATCAAGTGACTATGTTTCTTCCTCATCACTGTATTCATGCTCTTTCAGCTGTTGCCTTCCACCACTGCCTGGCCAGGTTGCAGTTCTTGGGTATCTGAAAGGAGAAGGGAACAAGGGTAAGGTTGTGGTGAGGGGAGGGGGGGGTGGAAAGCAAAAGGTGCATGCTTACACCATCTGCAGCTTGTAAATCAGAAGAGATTGAGGAATGAGGGGGAAGTGGGATATGAGAAGGAGGATTAGTTATGAGGATACCGTCATCTTTGATGGTTTCAGGCCCGCCGCTGGCCATGACCACCGCAATGGCCATTCCAATGATCCGAGGATCGTCTCCTCCATGGGGGTAAGGACATGCAGGCATGCCTATTTCCTGCCGGTTAGATCCTGCTGCATCCGGTTGTGCACCTGCAAGAGAGTGGGAAGTGTGTCAGTGAGTGTCGTCCAATCTGTTTGGGTGATGTGGCTGTCATGGTTGAATAGTTGGCAGTGTGTGCAAGATGTGAGATGTGGGTGTGAGGCTTACAGCAGTGCTAAGTGTGTGAAGATGAGGTGAAGCTATGAATGTTAGGTATCCGTCCTGATTGATGGTGATTCTTGGTAGATGGGCGGGGGGGTGGGTGGTGGGCGGTGGTGAGGCTAGTGGTGCAGTTGGTGAGATATTGCATTTGAAAATGCATTCACTGACCTTGACCACTCGTGTGAGGTCATTGAATTTTTTGTGACACTGCATCCAGGTCCTCGGGGCTTGAATCCTGGCATTGACCACCACAGCTATCTGCTCCCACTGCCTTCTGAACGTGTGTCTGGAAGTCCTCCTGGCCCCCAGCGGATACAGGACAACTCTCCTCCTCCTTTCCACCTCCTCCACCAAGACCTCCAGTGCAGCACCGGAAAACCTTGGAGCCCACTCTCCCCTACGTTGTTCCATTATTGAGTGTTTTCCACGTCAAAATCAGTTGTAGAACCACATCCACCACCTGCTCCAGCAACAATGCACCATTAAGAGGTGCAGGCTGGCTTTAAGTGGTGCTAACCTTTCACGATTTTGGCATCCTGCTGCTGCGTGCAGCCAATCAACAGCCCGGTTAGTGCTGACTGCATGCTACAATCATTTAAATGAGCAGGCAGCACGAAGTTGGCATTTTGCCTGCATCAGACTCAATGGGCGCGGGTTCATCGTGATCTCCACACATGTTTTTGGAGATTATCAAATTTCTTGCCCCAAGGATTTACCTCTCGGCTGTCGGAACAGTTATTGAGCCCATTACTTAATTCAAATTTAATTTTACCAGTATACTACCCAACCAAAGGACAAGCCAGCTATACCTTTCATGTCATCATATTGTTAAAACAAGATTTGTATTTTAATAAGCGCAGCACCGAATCCAGGGACGGCCATGCAAGGAAAACTATAATCCAAACCAGACATAGGTTTTCACAAAAGAAACCTTTAGTTGTCACAGTTGGGCTCACAAATATGATGGATGAACCTTCCCTCCAGCTCACACATACTCTGATAGCCAGAGGCATATAACACAATTATTTTGTCAGCTTCGCAGGAAATCTAATAAATTGCTAGCAATAGACTTACTGCTTCAACTGTGCTGCTTCCCAATGAATTGGTAATGCTGCACTCTGCTGTGTGACTTAGAACATCATGGCCGTCTGTCTGGCAATGCTACTTCATAGACGACAGCACCATTACTGAAGCCTGCCATTTCATGACCGCACAGCATCTTAATGTACACGCATTACAGACCTTCAGATCTGTTCTTTATACTGGGTCATGTCTGTCCCGCCAGTAAGCTTGGTGAACTGAAGCACTCCTTTTACTGGCATGTGTGTCTAATGAATTTCAATATTGCCTACTGAATCGTGGCATTGTATCGGAGTGGAACTACAATGTGAAAAGCATTTAAAAGTTACAACATAACTTGTTTTGACCGCTGATTTAAAAAAATGTATGCATAAACCACTGAAAAAGCCACACCATAAATAAGGGATGTTCAACAGAAATGAAGAAAAAACCACAACAGTGAATTTAATAAGGCTCCATGCAATGGGCAGACAGCAACTCCTTTAAGACTAATACTTAATAAAAGCACACAAAGTGCTCCAACTTCATCTGAGGCACAGCCATTTTTCCTGATCGTTTAGAAGTTAGATGCCCTCCGTGACGTTATATTTTACTTATAACTCTTGACAGCAGAGGTGTGAGTAATGGACTAAAATCTTCCAGCCATAATGAAAGCTGGGGCAAGAAAAAATAGAGGATTTAATGAAACAGCTTAAGGACTTGACTGATTCCCCTTTGAAGACTGTGATAAAGAATACTTGCTGCAGACTTTTTTTTAGAAATGCTTAATTAACCTTGAATGAAAGCTGTATAGAAATCGTACTCCAATGAAGTGAGCCGCTGGATTTTGGTTTCCACTTCTCATATGAAGATCACATGCCTGATATTCAGTTACCAGACCAACATTTGTGCTTTGTTTTTTCCACAGAAAGCTGGAAAATGTCATAAGATTGAAACTAAAATAGGAATAAGTAGCGGTGCCATTTTATACTTGACCATTTATACCAAATTGCTTGTAAATTTATACCCAGATGGGCATGCTGCAGTGTGATTTTCAGCAAATCCAAGAAATTGCTAAGGAAAGTACAGCAAAATTACTTCATTCTTTATTAGTAATGCAATAACTGGCAATAAACCAATACTGAAAAGTACAAGTGCATAACCTAGATGCATCATTACTGGACGTGAGCCACCATCAGAGACACCACATGTACAGTGTAAAGCAGTTGCCATGTGGCTGCACTGTTAGCCAGTTTACAAAGGACCCTGGAATGAGTACATTTCTTGCCCTCGCTGGCTGTTACCATTGGCTCTTTTTTGTCCCATAAAATTACAAGATGAAAGGAGATGCAGGAAATAGTTTTTGTAGGAAAGCAAATGGTATGTTAGCCTTTATTACAAAAAGATTGGAGTGTAAGAGTAAAGAAGTCTTACTGCAATTATATAGGGCCTTGGTGAGACCACACCTGGAGTATTGTGTACAGTTTTGGTCTCCTTACCTAAGGAAGGATATACTTGCCTTAGAGGGAGTGGAACAAAGGTTCACCAGACTGATTCCTAGGATGGGGGATTGTCCTATGAGGCGAGATTGAGTTTAGAAGAATGAGAGGTGATCTCATTGAAATGTATAAAATTCTTAAGGAGCTTGACAGGGTAGATGTTGGGAGGATGTTTCCCCTGACTGGGGAGTCCAGGACTAGGGGTCACGGTCTCAGAAAAGGGGTGGGCCATTTAGGACTGAGATGAGGTGAAATGTTTTCACTCAAGGGTCATGAATCTTTGGAATTCTCTACTCCAGAGGGCTGTGGATGCTCGGTCATCGAGTATATTCAAGACAGAGATAGATGTTTGGATACCAAGGGATACAGGAAGAGTGCGGAAAGGTGGAGTTGAGGTAGAAGATCAACTATGATCTTATTAAATGGTGGAGCAGGCTCGAAGGGCCGAATAGCCTACTCCTACTTCTATTTCTTGTGTTCTTATGTATGTAATCTGGCTATAACATGGCTAGGTCCATTTAACACTTTTTTTTAGCTCTCTCATTACCAACAGGAACACATGAGCCCAAACTGAGGACTCAGCAGTTCAGTTGAAGTCCAATGTTTGGATTGTTGGAATCCCTTAACAGCAGAGTTTAGTTTGATCAGCCGCTTTAGGTATAATATTTTACAACCCCTGTCGTCCTGTTTACCTGAAACAGGCAGAGGTGTCATCAGAACTCCATTGGTCTGATCTGGGCTAATTGGGACTCCCATGAACTCAGCATGTCCAGTTGCAATAAATGGGATACCTTTTTTTTATTGAGCTGGTTATTACAATACCAAGGCCTAGAAATTCAGTTGTTAGCGCCAGCCGCTAGCGCCTTAGGAGGAGAAGTGGGGCGCTAAGCGGCTAGCGCCCGGGCGCGGCGCGATCTGCGCCTCTTGCGAACTTCACTTAAGATTTAGCAGCGGTGCAAAACCGCAGCACCCGCTCAGCTGCGCGCGCAGATCCTGACGTCATTTCAGGGTACAATGCCCTTGGTGCACCCCGAACCGGAACTTCAGTGACACCGCCCTTATGTGCGCCTGGCGCCCCCAGCGACTGGTAGAGGAGAATGGTTCCCAGTCGCTGCGGGGCGCGGGGGGGGGCGCTAATTAAAGGGGACTCCTCCTGCAGTATAAGTGGCAGCCATTTTGTTCCACTCCTTCTTTGTGAGAGACGGATATTTGGAGAGAGACAAAGGGAGAGAGCTTTCTGGTTTGACTCAACGCTCGCACAGGTACTTCTGGCTTCAGGCCAGAGCTTTGCACTTGGATTTAACTTTCAGTGCCATAGCCTTGATTCGAAACATATAATGGGGGCTGCAATGGGTGGAAATGTTGGCTTACTGCATTGCATTCAAAGGGCTCAGAGACGCCGAGAGAGAGTGCCCGTCATGGCCAGACGGAGAAGGGTCAACAGGCGTCGGCACAGGAGGCCTTACCCACCCAGGGTATACCGCCAGCAGTTCTCATATCTGAACATGTCTGAGGAGCAGTGTGTTCGGAGGCTGCGATTCAGAAGGGAGGTGGTCACTGAGATCTGCCACCTGCTTCGCAGTGATCTGCAGCCACAGCTGAGGAGTAGGACATCTCTGTCGGTGGCAGTGAAGGTGGAGGTGGCTCTCAACTTCTATGCCACCGGCTCCTTCCAATCCGCTACTGGGGACATTGCCAACATATCCCAGTTCGCGGTACATTGCTGCATCCACCAGGTGACCAATGCCCTTTTCAGAAGGAGACGTCAGTTCATCTCCTTCCCCATGACCCTGGACAAGCAGCAAGAGTGTGCAATGGGATTTGCAGTATTAGCGGGCTTCCCCATGGTGCAGGGCACCATTGACTGCACGCATGTGGCTTTGCGGGCACCTCTACAGAATGCCGAGGATTACCGCAACCGGAAGGGCTACCATTCGCTCAACGTGCAGTTGGTGTGTGACCACAGGCAGCTCATACTAGCTGTCAATGCCGGCTTTCCAGGCAGCAGCCACGATGCCTTCATCCTGCGCCAGACTTCTGTGGCAGACATTTTTGAAACCCAGGCTCACCCACGAGGATGGCTTCTCGGGGACAAAGGCTATCCTTTGTGCACCTGGCTGATGACCCCGCTCCATGCACCCAGCACCCCTGCTGAAGAGCGATACAATGACAGCCATCAAGCAACCAGGAACATCATTGAGCACACAATCGGCGTGCTCAAGAAATGGTTCCGCTGTCTGGATCGTTCCGGGGGAGCCCTACAGTACTCGCCTGAGCGAGTCTCCCATTTCGTTGTAGTGTGCTGCATGCTGTACAACCTGGCTATCCGCAGGACTCAGCCACTGCCAGCAGACATTGGAAGACCACCAGAGGAAAAGGAGGAGGAGGAGAAGCACCAACACGGGAGGGAGGCACAAAGTGCAAGGGCCGTCCGTCGGCGGCTTATTGCAACTCGGTTCTAGGGCCCCCTCTCAGGGAATGGCTTGTGCCAATGAAAGAAGATGAATGTAGCCGCTCCGCAAGCCCTCAGCCGGTCAAGGCAACAAATACTTCCAAAAGCAAACATGGACAATGCGATTAAAGAAAATTTTTTACTGTGCAAACTCTGTGCCCTTCCTGCATGACAAACTAATTCAGAGAAACCCCCCAAAAAACAGTCAGAGACATAACTGGCTCTCACAACCTTCAGAAAATGCAAAAAGCAGCTAAGCAAAAATGACCATGCTCCTCGGCCTTTATAAAAAACAAACACAACAGTCTCGGCCTTCAAATATAAAAGAACACAACAGTCTTGGCCTTATATAAAAGAACACAGCAGTCTCGGCTTTCATATATAAAAAAACCCTCTCGGCCTCATATATAAAAAAATCATTTGGCCACACCTTCTACTTTTTCCCCTGCAAGGGTGATCCGTCTCGCTTCTGCGAGTGGCCCCTTCCCGCCCTGCAGCTCCTCCTCAATGGGACCCCAGTGGCTGCAGCAAGGCTGGGAGAAGGCTGCTGAGGGTCAGATGGTGAGACGGCAGATGCCCTTGGGGGTCGGCCTGGACCAGCTCTGGGCTTGGAGGGGCCGGCTGCTGACTGCTCCAACTCTGCTTGGGTGGCAGCAGTCTGTCCTACGGGTGGTAGCAGCTGCAGTGGAGGAGTGACAGTGTTGGCTGCAGGAATGCTGCCAACCTGACAGAGCACAGGCACTCCCTGGTCGGCTGATACACTGGCACTCACACGGGCCAGCACTGCAGCATGCGCAGCAATCTGCTGAAGCACAGACTGCTGGGCTGCTGCGGCGCGGCGATGCCTGGCTGAACCAGCGAGGGTGGCAGCAGATAGTGCCCGTGTGGCCCTGGTCTGTGTCTGCATCACACCAGCCAGTGAATGCACAGCACGACTGAGCACTTGGTTGGAAGCCGCCTGTGATGCAGTGAAGTCCTGCTGACTCCTAGCCTGTGCTGCTGCAAAGTCCTGCAGACTCCTGGCCTGTGCTACCGCGAAGTCCTGCAGACTCCTGGCCTGTGCTGCCCCGAATTTCTGTACACTCCTTGCCAGTGACTCTATGGAGTCAGGCATCCTTGCCACTGCAGCCATGAGCTCAGTGTACCTGCGCTCAGCCTGGGCGCCCATTTCAGCAAGGAGCCGCACCTCCTCTGCGCTCACCGTAGCAGGACTGGAGGCCACACTCTCCCTCCGGGGAGAAGGCTGCCGAACTTCCCCACCCCTCCCGCATTGCTGCAGCCTGCTGGGCCCCGGAGCTTCACTCTCCTCAGACCCTTCCCCCCGTGCTCCCCTCCAGGGAAGACGTGTCCCCATCATGGCCATGGGCTGCCTCGGCTGAGGGTGTCACTGATGAGCCGGCTTCCTCTTCCTCCTCCTCGATTTCTGAATCAGACACAGTGCCAGCTTGAGGGCCTGCCTCCTCACCTGGCGATTCACCATCTGAAAGCAGGGAGGCACAAGAGTTGCTTTAGAGTGAGGACAGGGCGGCAGCGAGGGAGGCATGAGTGCTGCTATGCACTGCATTGGTTCGATAGTGGCAAAGGATGCTGGTGTGAGGTGCAAGTGGAAAGAGAGAGGTCAAAAAGGTGATGCCCTTACCATTGGGGCCCAGAACAGGGTCGGCATCTCCACTGGTGACGGGTTCAATCAGCCAGCCTGCCATAATGCGCTCCACACGCTGCTCCAGGTCGCTGAGCTGTTGAGGTCAGGACGGCCTCCCCTGGTCTGTCGCTGCTGCCTTCGGTTGTGGGCCAGCTTGCCCTGCAAGAGAAAGGATGGCCTCTACGTACAGTGTCAAGCCCTGATCTTGCCTGCACTGCCTCCCATGGTGGAATAGCCCTGACAGTGTGAAGCCCTCATCTTGCCTGCACTGCCTCCCATGGTGGAATAGCCCTGACAGTGTGCATGCCAAACAACGGAAGCAACATGCGATAGACAGAGCTAAGCGATCTCACAACCATCGGATCAAATCAAAGCTCTGCAGTCCTGCCACA
Source organism: Somniosus microcephalus (assembly GCF_052327205.1). Classification (NCBI taxonomy): domain Eukaryota; kingdom Metazoa; phylum Chordata; class Chondrichthyes; order Squaliformes; family Somniosidae; genus Somniosus; species Somniosus microcephalus. The sequence goes on along the minus strand of NC_140998.1, from coordinate 51,625,033 downwards.
TCCAGTCGTGAGTGGTGGTGGACAATTAAACAGTTAACAGGAGGAGGAGGCTCCAAAAATATCCCCATCCTCAATGATGGTGGAGCCCAGCACGTGAGTGCAAAAGTCAAGGCTGAAGCATTTGCAACTATCTCAGCCAGAAGTGCCGAGTGGATGATCCATCTCAGCCTCCTCCTGAGGTCCCCAGCATCACAGATGCCAGTCTTCAGCCCATTCAATTCACTCCACGTGATGTCAAGAAATGGCTGAAGACACTGGATACTGCAAAGGCTATGGGCCCTGACAACATTCCGGCAATAGTACTGAAGACTTGTGCTCCAGAACTAGCTGCGCCCCTAGCCAAGCTGTTCCAGTACAGCGACAACACTGGCATCTACCCGGCAATGTGGAAAATTGCCCAAGTATGTCCTGTCTACAAAAAGCAGGACAAATCCGACCCCGCCAATTACCGTCCCATCAGTCTACTCTCAATCATCAGCAAAGTGATGGAAGGTGTCGTCGACAGTGCTATCAAGCGGCACTTACTCAGCAATAACCTGCTAACTAACGCCCAGTTTGGGTTCCGCCAGGGCCTCTCAGCTCCTGACCTCATTACAGCCTTGGTCCAAACATGGACAAAAGAGCTGAACTCAAGAGGTGAGGTGAGAGTGACTGCCCTTGACATCAAGGCAGCATTTGATCGAGTGTGGCATCAAGGAGCCCGAGCAAAACTGAAGTCAATGGGAATCAAGGGGAAAACTCTCCATTGGTTGGAATCATACCTAGCACAAAGGAAGTTGGCTGTGGTTGTTGGAGGTCATTCATCTCAATCACATGACATCACTGCAGGAGTTCCTCAGGGCAGTGTCCTAGGCCCAACCATCTTCAGCTGTTTCATCAATGACCTTCCCTCCATCATAAGGTCAGAAGTGGGGATGTTCGCTGATGATTGCACACTGTTCAGCACCATCCGAGACTCGTCAGATACTGACGCAGCCCGTGTCCATATGCAGCAAGACCTGGACAACATTCAGACTTGGGCTGACAAGTGGCAAGTAACATTCGCACCACACAAGTGCCAGGCAATGACCATCTCCCCTTGACAATCAATGGCATTACCATCGCTGAATCCCCCACTATCAACATCCTGGGGGTTACCATTGATCAGAAACTGAACTGGACCAGCCATATAAATACTGTGGCTACAAGAGCAGGCCAGAGGCTGGGAATTCTGCAGCGAGTGTCTCACCTCCTGACTCCCCAAAGCCTTTCCACCATCTACAAGGCACAAGTCAGGAGTGTGATGGAATACTCTCCACTTGCCTGGATGAGTGCAGCTCCAACAACACTCAAGAAGCTTGACAACATTCAGGATAAAGCAGCCCGCTTGATTGGCACTCCATCCACCACCTTCAACATTCACTCCCTCCACCACCGGCGCACTGTGGCTGCAGTGTGTACCATCTACAAGATGCACTGCAGCAACTCGCCAAAGCTCCTTCAACAGCACCTTCCAAACCCGCGACCTCTACCACTTAGAAGGACAAGGGCAGCAGACGCATGGGAACATCACCACCTACAAGTTCCCCTCCAAGCCACACACCATCCTGACTTGGACCTGTATCGCCGTTCCTTCACTGTTGCTGGGCCAAAATCCTGGAACTCCCTTCCTAACAGCATTGTGGGTGTACCTACACCATATGGACTGCAGTGGTTCAAGAAGGTGGCTCACCACCATCTTCTCAAGGGCAATTAGGGATGGGCACTAAATGCAGGCCTAGCCAGCCAGCGACGCCCACATCCCATCAATGAATTTTAAAAAAAAGTCCTGAATGTGCAAGTGATTTTCATGACAGTCCCATAGCTGCTGGATGAGGGCTGGGCATTAGGGCTTTCAGGTCCCTTTGGCCATAAAGTGAGGTGCACATGCAGGGATGAGGAGGATACTGGAAAGGGTACTCACCCTGACAACCCGAGTGAGGTCGTTGAACTTTTTTCTGCATTGCACAGGAGTCCTGCCAACCATGCTGTTGGAGGTCACCCTGTTTGCCACCTCCCTCTAGGCTTTTCGATACTCGTTGGGCAGCGGCCTCCTGCCACTATCAGGGAAGAGGACAAGGCGCCTGTGCTCCACTGCGCCAACCAGTACCTTCAGGGCACCCTCGCTGAAGCGCTGCGCTCGCTTCTTGGCCTTCTCCATAGTCGTGGGCGTTGACCTATTGAAGCAGCTATGTTCAGGCCTTGAATCAGGGCTGCAGTGTGCAGGGCGTGGCAGCCAAACAAATCCACCCTCCCCCTTTAAGAGGTGACCGGCGCTAGCGTGTCTGCCTTCAATCAGCAACTCACCGCACCTGCGCTGCGCCCGCCCTCGGTGGTAGCGCACCGGCTCGCCGGCTTAGCGCCTTATGATAGTCGTGCATCGCCTGCTTTAGCGCAGCAGCAACCTCTTGGAGCGATGCAACTGAATATCGGCGAAGTTGGCGCTAAGTTGTGCCGGGCACACAATTTAGCGAACGCCTGGCTGTAGCGCCCCAAATGTGGCTATACTGAATTTCTAGGCCCAAGTCTTAGAAATGTAATAAGAAAAGCAACATATTCACTGCAGCTGAATATATTTCTCCAGGGGTGTGCGTGTATTCTGTAAAAAGTTGAACTGAGTGCCATTTATCCTAAATAGGCAGCGATGCCACTGTATTGTATATCTATTTGTTGAGTCAACTTTGACTGTATCAAACTCTGCCTATATCACTGTGTTGTGTGAGTCCTGTAGTTTCAGTATGTCATCCAAGTATGTTTACATTATTCTTTTTATTGTTAGTTTCCTTCTTTCTCTCTCTCATTCCTCTCTACACACGCATGCACACACATACACACACACACACAGTGATGATGAATTCCATTCTAAATGAGCACTAATGAAGCCCTGATCTTTGCTGTTGTGTACAGTAAAGTGAATAACCCTGTAGCTGCCTTAACTGTTTAGCTGAGTAGCATCCATACTTCAGTCATAAGAACAGTCCATTTCACTCACTTATGCAAAAAAAAAAGGACAACAGCCTTTGAAGAATGAATCAATTCACTCAAACAAGTTTTACATAAAGTAAAATGACAATTCATTTACAATTTACCCAAATTATAGGCTTCTAATAGTGACCTAACCTGTTCCAGCTTTATACCTATGCTTCATGACATTAACTGAACCATCAATTATGGGACTTCCTTGAGCACCATTCCTGGCTATTATTTACATATATCTTTTTAAACAAATACCTCTATTTTCTCTGGGACAGAAAAATGGAGGGGAGGAAAGGGCAAAAATAACATTTAAACTTAAGTCACTTTGCTATTGCTTAATCGTTGTTCTGCAAGGATCTAGGACATCTCGGTCCAGATTTTCAGCTTTCAGAAAGCAGACACACAGCATAGAAGCTTTAAAAAGTTGCAGATAGACAAAACAGAATGCATTGGATTTTGGACGGTTTTTGTGGAGTTTTTTCTATAATTAATACTTATGCGAAGTACGTAAGTGGAGTTTTAAGTTAGACACAGAGGGGGGAATTTTTACTTCCTGACTCGCTGGGAGTGGGGTGGGGGGGTGGGGTCCGGTAGCGTGCTGGGAGTGGGGTGGGGGGGTGGGGTCCGGTAGCGTGCAGGAAACCCAGAGATTTAACTGAACAGTGTGAGTCTTATGTTAGTGACCGGTTCCCTGCCCTGATTGACAGGCTTGGCTTCCAGAAGCACTCTGGAGGAGGCCGAAGGACAAGGTAGGTCCGATCCCCAACCCCTGGGGGGCGGGGGTTTGTATGGCACAGGGGGGTCTGATGGTGAGGTAACTTGAGGGGCCGGGAGGAAGCACATTAAAACCGGCAAAGCAGGTTACATCCGAGGCTTCCAGCCTCATTAACATATTTAAAATGCCAACCCGCCTCCTTGGAGCAGGTTGGCTGCCCGCCTCTTGTCCTGCCTCAGTAAAACCCGAAAGTCGGCGGATTGTAGCCGGCTTCATGACACGTTTGCAATTTTTGCCCATTTAACCCCCACCCCCACCCACTCACCCATATTGAAATCCCCTCCAGAGGGTCAGGTCACTCTTATGATTTGTGTGGAGTGAGATATGTGGGCTATCGTGGATCCTCAGTGTTACAAGGGACAGCACAATTGCACTAAGTGTAGGAAAATTGGGTCTCTGGAGTGGAGGAACTCTGTGCTGAAGAAGCATTGGACTACATTCCACAGCATCAGAGAGGATGAGGGATTTCTACACCATATCAAGAAAGTAGTCATCCAAAAGACAGTGCTAGTCAGTTCAGGACACGGGGATGGTGTAGAAAGAAAAATTGGTGACCATCCTCAAGGGCAGCAGAGGAACCCCTAAGTTACTGGAACTGTGCAACATATGCATTATGTTGAACAAATAGAAGATGAACAGCAACAGTGACTCCGAGGAGGGTGATCCTGAGCAACAAAGTGGCACCGTGGAGGCAGGTAGACTACAAGAATAGGAAAATGGTAAGAGTGCGAGATTTTCCCGCTCGTCCACAATAACTTTGGCAAAAGAGCTGCGGAAACACAGAAGAATGACATTTACACTTTTTTCCCAGGCTCTCTCGCCATTGTTACAGCAGATGAGCAAGAGAACTACTGTGGGAATTTGCCCCCAATTTCTCTTGGTTGGGTGGAGTCAGTGATAAGGGATAGTCCATTTAAAATTATCACTAAGTGAATGAGGGAAAAGATTAGAAATTTCTTTACACATAGGGTTGTTGTAGCATGGAATGCTTTTCCACAGAGTGTGGCTGAGAAGCAGCCTGTTGCATATAGAGAAAGTATTTGAAGTAGAGGAAGATACAAGACTACAGGGAAGAGAGTGGGACGCTGGGATCAGTTCTGGATTGCTCTGAATGGCCTCCTTCTGTGCTGTAAACTTCTATGGTTCCACCGATCTATGGACTTGTCATCAGAGTTTATCTTGGATTGTATAGACTTCATTATGTTTGTTCGTGTATGGGTGTTTATGATATAACTTGCATTATTTTGCTTTGTATACATCCTCATGATTGCATGTGTCTCTTTGGTAGGTTGATTTGGAGCCTGAGGGTAAGCTTTACATCCTGATAGACATGAAGGAGATGACTTGTGAAGGTAAGACCCAGTCTGATGCTCAACCAACACTGACATGTTGAGCCCAGCACTACTTTTTGCTGCTCAAGTCAATTAACAAACCATTCCTCCTCATTTGGATGTTCATTTTGTGCTATATAAAGCAAAGCCATAGACCCTGTTTGGAAACAAAATAGCAGATTGTGCGCATTATCTGTTAACAAGTTTTGAATTGATAGTTGTTTGATTTACTGTCATTTAAAGAAAATGTATTTTGTAGTTAATTTGAATGTGTCAGTAGTGACTAGAAATGGTACGGCCCCAAGTTTGTTAGTACTGTAACCTGAGGCAATATCATCCCAATTTAAAAAAAAATAAAATAAGTCAAATTCCACAAGTTGGATTTTCTGTCAGGATTAATTCAGCGATGTCTTAAAATTCTCATTTTTTTCAAAGTTCTTTTGGCTGAAAAAGTACCCTGAAGGCAAATCATATTTTTGGGAAAATAAAGTCAGTATTGATTGAAGTTCAGAGAAGGATGAAAAAGGTATTTTAAGCAACAAGTTTGTGTGTCTATGTGTGTAAATACATACTGTAATGGAGACTGAAGATAGGCCAGTTTAATTTGGACATCTTCAATCTCCCGGCACAATGTTGTTCCTATTTGATAATATCTGCAAAATATTTAAGAAAATGGAATACAAGAGCAAAGAGGTAATTCTAAATTATACAAGACCATGTTTAGGCTAGAGTTAGCATACTGTGTACAGTTTTGAGCAACTCATTATAGAAAATACATTTAAATCATAGAGAGTGCACAGCATAAATTTATCAGGACAATACCAGGGATGATAAACTTCAGTTATGATACTGAGACTATTTTCACTGGAACAATAAGGCTAAACGGAGATTTAATAGAGATTAAATAGTTTTGGTAGGGGTAATTGGGAAAGATTATTTCATTTGGCGGTACTGGGGGTGGCATGGGGGTGGGGGGGGGGGAAGGTTCATGACAAGGAATCATCAATTTAAAATTGTTAAAGAGAGTGAGGCGAGGGGTCAGAACAAATGTCTTTATGCAAAGAGTTGTTGGAGCATGGAATGCTTTACTATAGGGAGTAATTGGGGAAGAGACCATTGCATCGTTTAAATAATAAATGGGTAAATATTTGAAGCGAAGGAGGATCCAGAGGTATGAGCAGAGACCAAAGTGGTGGTATTTGTTTTGGATTGCTCTAGCAAAGAGCGGGCACAGGCATGATGGGCCAAAGGGCCTCTTATTGTGCTGTAAAACTTCTATGGTTCTAAACCAATGGTTTGAAGAAAGTGGTCATAGATCTGTATTTAAAGATAATGCGCAGCACTGAGAGTGCCCGTCTTATATTGACAGACAGGAAGTAGAGACTATGTCATGGACATCTGTGTGATTTGAGAGAGATCTTCACCAGCAATGCTGGCTGGATAATATACAAGTAGAAATGCTCATCATGGATGACATGGTCTCCTCTACTTTTGCCACATGTTTAAAGTAGAATTTTTAAACAATGATGATTTTCTAATACTGCTAGCTAATAAAATCTTCATGAATCCCAAGGGGCACTAAGGCTACCGACCCCATTTTGAGTTCATTGCTGCCCTGTTAACGGCAAGCTAAGACTGTCAAATTTGACCCCACTGATGACAATTATAGTGCTGCGACTGCCATCTAGACTAAGACCAGTGAACTCCACGGGACTGTGGATTGAACCACTGTCCTTTTTGGTTCATATGGGGGCCTAGCTATTCACAGCCTTAACCAGTTGAGCCAATGGTGAAGATAATTATGCTTTGTCCTGATTTGTTTAAGATAACTGCAGACACAGTTATGTGTTTAATAGTGTTAATTCTCAAGGAGAGAGTTGTGCAAAATGCAATTGCCACTAAAGGCAGTAGAGGCCAATACATTAAATATATTCAAGAAGGAGTTGGATATATTTCTTAAGGCTAAAGGGATCAAGAGGTATGGGGAGAAAACAGGGACCGGGTACTGAATTTGGATGATCAGCCATGATCGCATTGAATGGCGGAGCAGGCTCGAGGGGCCGAATGGCCTACTCCTGCTCCTATCTTCTATGTTTCTATGTAAAGTGTTGGATTGGTTTCATGTCATTTTTAAACCTTTATAGACTAGGATCTACATCACAAAAGAGCAGACTGGTAGCCACTTCCTTAAGCTCTCAGTCCATTTGCTGAAGCTTTTAAGGGATTTTGAAGTCCTCCGATTCCTGTAAAGCAGATGGGTTATTACTGATGAAAATGATCTTTACAGTCATTTGGGTCTTTGCTGTCAGCTGTTTTATTAAAGAAATGACTAAAACGACTTTTTTATTAGTTGGTCGTTCTGCTCTATTACCTCTTTGGAGTTCTGGTAAGGCACAGCAGCAATCATCTGTAAGCACGCTGAAGCAAGCTGCCTTGACCAATACTTGATTCTGGAAACGTCATCACCTCAGACACTAACAGTAGCCCTAATCCTGGGCTCCTCGGGATCATCCTTGCAAAGTAACATTGACCCCCTCCATGCTGTAGGTCAGTCTCCTCAGCAGACACAAGCACTCCTACTCCGGAGCAATGGGCTGAGCATGGCCGGGGAGAGTAATGTTTTCATCCAGGAAATACACAGCAGTTCTGACAGTATCTGTATAGAGGAGACAGGCCAACGTTTCAGAGCTGCTTTTATTTCAGATTTCCAGCATGTGCAATTTTTATTTCCTTTTATTTGAGATACATAAGAACATAAGAAGTAGGAGCAGGAGTAGGCCATACGGCCCCTCGGGCCTGCTCCGCCATTCAATAGGATCATGGCTGATCTGAATCTAGACTCACGTCCACTTCCCTGCCCTCTCCCCGTAACCCCTAATTCCCTTATCTGCTAGGAAACTGTCTATCTCCATTTTAAATTTATTTAATGTTGCAGCTTCCACAGCTCTCTGGGGTAGCAAATTCCATAGATTTACTACCCTCTGAGTGAAGAAGTTTCTCCTCATCTCAGTTTTGAAAGGGCAGCCCCTTATTCTTAGATTATGCCCCCTAGTTCTAGTCTCACCCATCAGTGGAAACATCCTCCCCGCATCCACCCGATCAAGCCCCCTCACAATCTTATATGTTTCGATAAGATCGCCTCTCATTCTTCTGAACTCCAATGAGTAGAGTCCCAACCTACTCAACCTTTCCTCATACGTCAACCCCCTCATCTCCAGAATCAACCGAGTGAACCTTCCCTGAACCGCCTCGAGAGCAAGTATATCTTTTCTTAAATATGGAAACCAAAACTGCACGCAGTATCTATCACACAACAAGAGCACACAGGAATATTTTAAATTTTTACCAAGACCCATCAAGAATTGGGATCCCTAACCTGAACACTTTGATGGAGACTGTTGGGAGTGTCAGCCGTGGCTCAGAGCACTCTTACCTCTGAGTCAGAAGGTTGTGGGTTCAAATCCCGCTCCAGATACTTGAGCTCAAAAATCTAGGCTGACACTCCAGTGCAGTACTGAGAGAATGCCGCACTGTCAGAGGTGGCGTCTTTTAGATGAGACATTAAACCAAGGCTCTGTCTATATTTCGAAGAAGAGCAGGGGAGTTATCCCTGGTGTCCTGGCCAATATTGTAAGAGCTCGCTGTGTGCAAATAGGCTGCCGCATTTCCTACATTACAATAGTGACTACACTTCAAAAAGTACTTATTTGGGTGTAAAGTGCTTTGGGACGTCCAGTGGTTGTGAAAGGCGCTATATAAATGCAAGTCTTTCTCTCTCTCTCCACGCAAAGCTCCAGGGACCATTTCAACTGTTGGGTGACAGGAGAGCAGTGAGAACACTGCCGGTTTCATGGTTGTTGGCCACATTTTCCATTTGTAACCACTACCGGGCACTGTGGCACTGCCACACTTTGTTGTTTTGATGGCAGTGATGATATTTTAATGGAATATTTTATTAACTGCAATAAAACCAATTACATTTGGAAATACGGTGTAAGCCTGTTATAATGGACTGATCCATATTGATCATGAGAACTGCCAATTCTTTGAATAAGACCATAAGATCTATAATCTCACCTGAATGTACTTGGTGAGGCAGCACCACCCACCATACTTTGCTGCATTACATTATGTGCTCAAGTTTTGGAGTGGCGTTTGAGCTGATTTGGCTGCCTTAGGTGATCCTGTTACACCAGGGAAGGAGCTGTCAATGATCATCTTGGGCCTGCTATTCTGAATTATTAAAAATGCATTGGAAATACACCCAAGTGGATGCTCGACAGTTTTTTTTTGACTAGTCAACTGAATAACCTCTGATGCTAAATGCATAGCTGTAAACTGGAAGTGGGCAAACCGCAAATTATTGTTTACAGACTTGAATTATTCATGTCCACTGCATTCAGCAGAACATGAATTACTTTTAACACATTTGATTTGGGGAAAACAATTTTTTGCAGTTTACCTGGTTGTCCAGACGAATCACTTCATGTATAAGTGGAGTCTGTTGTACTGATGATGAGGTATGTGAGATTTTAAATGTGCCAGAACTGGAAAAGTGGCCCAGTACTTTGGACCACATACACTCTGTGTCACAGTCCTGCAGGGTAGCGGAGTGGAATTATAAGCATAATGAATTAAACACATACAAAATACTTGCATTTATTTAATGCCTTATCAAGTTTCTCAGAAGCATTTCAAAGAGCTTCAACAACAACAACTTGCATTTACACAGCACCTTTAACGCAGTAAAATGTCCCAAGGCACTTCACTGGAGCGTTATCAAACAAAATTTGACACCTGGCCACATAAGGAAATATTAGGACAGGTGACTAAAAGCTTGGTCAAAGAGATAGGTTTTAATGAGCATCTTAAAGGAGGAAAGAGAGGTGGAGAGGTGTAGGTAGGGAATTCCAGAGTTTAGGGCCTAGGCAGCCAATGATGGAGCGATTAAAATCAGGGATGTGCAAGAGGCCAGAATTGGAGGAGTGCAGAGATCTCGGAGGGTTGTAGGGCTGGAGGAGGTTACAGAGATAGGGAGGGGTGAGGCCCTGGAGGGATTTGAAAACAAGGATGAGAATTTTAAAATTGAGGTGATGCCGAACCGGAAGCCAATGTGGGTCAGCGAGCACAGGGATGATGTACAGTTCAATTACTTTGCTGTTATGTAGAGAAATGCAGCTGCCATTTTTTGGTCAGCAGATCCAATAAGCAGTGATGAGATGAATACCCAGTTTTTCTATTCTTGGTTGAAGAAGGAATGTTGCTAGAACACCGGAAGAACTGCCCATTCTTCGAATCGTGTGCATATAATCTCTTGTCTCACCTGAAAGTACTTGACTAGGCAGCACCACCCACCATACTGTGCTGCATTACATAATGTGCTCAAGTTTTGGAGTGGGTTTTGAGCCTGCAACCCTCTGACTCTGACGGTGCTAACCCAATGAGCCAGGCTGACACTTCTTACTTCGACATGTGAATCGGAAAACTGTTTCCTTCCCCCAATTTTCTCCCCTTGTCCTTTCCTAAAGTTAATTGCTTCTGTTCAGACCTGATTCCACAAGCAGTGGGACTTCTCTGGTACCTTTCCCAAGTGGCCATCCTTCAGCTGTGAGCTTGGACAGTGACTGTCAGTTTGAGGGGCAGGGCCCGTCACCGCTCAGCCCAATCATGTCCTCGCCCGACTTCCACCTGTGTGTCTTCTCTTGATTGTCATTGGATAGTGGCCAGGACAGAGAATCCTGACTGACTGTTACATTAATTCCACTCCCAACTGCTGAGGCTAATCATAGTGCCCCGATTCTCACCCTGGCTGAGATCAACCAACTTCGCTGAGACCAGGGATTGAAGCTGGCACCTTCTGATCTGTGCGACCTTTGTGCCTTTCACATCTGAGCTATCGGAGGAGCCTTTTTTCTTTTATTCGTTCATGGGATGTGGGTATCGCTGTCAAGGTCAGCATTTATTGCCCATCCCTAGTTGCCCTTGAGAAGGTGGTGGTGAGCCGCCATTTGAACTGCTGCTGTCTGTGTGGTGAAGGTACTCCCACAGTGCTGTTAGGGAGGGAGTTCCAGGATTTTGACCCAGCGATGATGAAGGATCGGCGGTATACTTCCAAGTCAGGATGGTGTGTGACTTGGAGGGGAACTTGGAGGTGGTGGTGTTCCCATGTGCCTGCTGCCCTTGCCCTTCTAGGTGGTAGAGGTCGTGGGTTTGGGAGGTGCTGCCGAAGAAGCCTTGGCGAGTTGCTGCAGTGCATCTTGTAGATGGTACACACTGCAGCCACGGTACGCCGGTGGTGGAGGGAGTGAATGTTTAAGGTGGTGGATGGGGTGCCAATCAAGCGGGCTGCTTTGTCCTGGATGGTGTCGAGCTTCTTGAGTGTTGTTGGAGCTGCACTCATCCAGGCAAGTGGAGAGTATTCCATCACACTCCTGACTTGTGCTTTGTAGATGGTGGAAAGGCTTTGGGAAGTCTAGGGGGCTCTAGGGGGGGATGAACTAAATACAATTAAAATCACTAAGGAAGTGGTACTTGGTAAAATAATGGGACTCAAGGCGGATAAATCCCCTGGACCTGATGGCTTGCATCCTAGGGTCTTGAGGGAAGTAGCGGTAGGGATTGTGGATGCATTGGTAATAATTTTCCAAAACTCACTGGACTCAGCAAAGGTCCCGGCAGATTGGAAAACTGCTAATGTAACACCCTTATTTAAAAAGGGTAGTAGGCAGAAGGCTGGAAACTATAGACCTGTTAGCCTAACATCTGTGGTTGGTAAAATGTTAGAGTCCATTATTAAGGAGACAGTAACGGGACATTTGGATAAACATAATTTAATAGGGCAAACTCAGCATGGTTTCATGAAGGGGAAGTCATGTTTAACAAATTTGCTTGAGTTTTTTGAGGAAGTAACATACAGGGTGGATAAAGGGGAACCAGTGGACGTAGTGTATTTAGACTTCCAAAAGGCATTTGACAAGGTGCCACACAAAAGATTATTGCTCAAGATAAAAAATCACGGGATTGGGGGTAATATTCTGGCGTGGGTGGAGGATTGGCTCTCTAACAGAAAGCAGAGAGTTGGGATAAATGGTTCGTTCTCAGATTGGCAACCAGTAACTAGTGGTGTTCCGCAGGGGTCAGTGCTGGGTCCCCAACTCTTTACAATCTATATTAACGATTTGGAGGAGGGGACCGAGTGTAACATATCAAAGTTTGCAGATGATACAAAGATGGGACGGAAAGTAGTGAGTGAGGAGGACATAAAAAACCTGCAAAGGGACATAGACAGGCTAAGTAAGTGGGCAGAGATTTGGCAGATGGAATACAATACTGGAAAGTGTGAGGTTATGCACTTTGGCAGGAAAAATCATAGAGCAAGTTATTATCTTAATGGCAAGAAACTGGAAAGTACTGTAGTACAAAGGGATCTGGGGGTCCTGGTGCACGAAACTCAAAAAGTTAGCATGCAGGTGCAGCAAGTGATTAAGAAGGCCAATGGAATGTTGGCTTTTATTGCTAGGGGGTTGGAATATAAAAACAGGGAGGTATTGCTGCAGTTGTACAAGGTATTGGTGAGACCGCACCTGGAATACTGCATACAGTTTTGGTGTCCATACTTAAGAAAAGACATATTTGCTCTCGAGTCAGTACAAAGAAGGTTCACTCGGTTAATCCCGGGGATGAGGGGGTGGTCATATGAGGAGAGGTTGAGTAGATTGGGACTCTACTCATTGGAGTTCAGAAGAATGAGAGGCGATCTTATTGAAACATATAAGATTGTGAAGGGGCTTGATCGGGTGGATGCGGTGAGGATGTTCCCAGTGATGGGTGAAACTAGAACTAGGGGGCATAATCTTAAAATAAGGGGCTGCTCATTCAAAACTGAGATGAGGAGAAACTTCTTCACTCAGAGGGTGGTAGGTTTGTGGAATTTGCTGCCCCAGAAAGCTGTGGAAGCTACATCATTAAATAAATTTAAAACAGAAATAGATAGTTTCCTAGAAGTAAAGGGAATTAAGGGTTACGGGGTGCGGGCAGGAAATTGGACATGAGTCTAGGTTCGGAATGGTCATGGCCCTGTGGGTAATGGAGTGGGCCCAGGGGCCGTGTAGCCTTGTTCTGCTCCTACTGTGTTCTAATTCTGTTAGATTTCAGGAGATGGTTTTATTCCTGTTCCTGGCTGGGGTGGAGATCGCCTTTACAGAAGGTAAGTACTGTAGAAAATATAGGGACAGAGTGATCTCCTGGAAGAATTTCGATCGCCTAGATGGGTCGGAGAGGAATTTCCCAGATTTTTTTCTCCCAAATTGGCCATTGGGTCTTTATCTGGTTTTTCGCCTCTCCCGGGAGATCACATGGGTTAGGTTGGATGCAGAGTGATAGAAGATTTGAGGTTAGGATCAGATCAGCCATGATCTTATTGAATGGCGGAGCAGGCTCGAGGGGCCGATTGGCCTACTCCTGCTCCTATTTCTTATGTTCTTATGTAAGTCAGGAGGTGAGACACTCGCTGCAGAATACCTAGCCTCTGACCTGCTCTTGTTGCAAATGTTCTAAAGAAAAGGCAGTTTGAAAGTGACACTGAAGTTAGCACGGTGTAAATCTTTGCCAACTGGAAATTTTAAACTCTCTGGTTAAATTGTACACATGTAACTTAACAGGGTCATATTTAGTCAATTAGGGTGTGATTAGCTAAAGTTTGCACAAACACCACCCATTAAATTTCTGCACTGGCATGTAGTGTGTACACACTGGGTGTGAAGAGCATGATTTGAAATGTGTTACTTGCTTTGTACTCGATGTTTTGATCTAAGCTCCTGTAGAAATGCTTAATCTTCAATTTCCTGTCACAAAACCACATTAAGAAAATAAATAGCATACTTGCTGCACCCACTGACCACACGCCGCTCAGAAAGGACTGGCTGCAAAGCACGTGGCCGCTGTCAGCATCCACTCGTTGCACAAACTGCAGTCAGACCCCCTTGCTTCTGTGCACTGACATGCTACAGCTGGTACATCTGACCAAGGCCCGTCCAAAATGCCGACTGAAGTACATCCTATTCTGAAATTATGGCCGTATAAAAAAATTTTGTTGTAAAAAATTTAAAAAGGACTATGGCCTGGAAATTCTGCTGTGTGATAGTAACACGTGAAAAGCTTAAAACTCAACATTTGTTTTAAACAGCCTACCATCTGCTGTAAAATAGCAGAGAAAGGAATTTCATGAGAATCTTTTAAGTGCTCAGACCCTGTTACTGTACAGAGTCGTTTCCATGTCTATAACTTTTATGTAAACCAAATGTGGGGGGAGATTCCTTCTGCTCGCTATTTGGAGTGAAATAATAAACAAGAGTAAAGAAGGGTTACAACTTCAAAATGTCAGGCATGGTTCACTCTTGCCTCCGAGTCAGAAGGTTGTGGGTTCAAGACCCACTGCGGAGACTTGAGCACATAATCTTGGCTGACACTCCAGTGCAGTGCTGAGGAAGTGCTGCACTGTCAGAGGTACCATCTCTCTGGTGAAACGTTAAACGTCTTCCCTCTCAGGTGGACGTAAAAGACCCCATAGCACTATTTGAAGGAGAGATGGGGAGTTTTCCCAGTATCCTGGCAAATATTTATCCCTCAATCAACACCTAAAACAAATGTTTGTGAGAGCTTGCTGTGCGCAGATTGGCTGCTGCATTTCCTACATTACAACAGTAACTACATTTCAAAAAGTACTTCATTGAATGTAAAGCAATTTGGAACATCCTGATGCCATGGCAGGCTCTGTATAAATGCAAGTTATTTTATTCCTTCTTTCTATCCTTCTTTCAAATAGCAGACAAAGACAATCTCATTATATTTCTCAAAGTCTCCAAATTCATAACATAATCCATTTAGCTGATTCCTTGTCTATGCTACTTGGGTACAGGCTGTTGAAGGACCCAAACCAGCCTTAACTATTGTCATACATGTAGTTGCACAGGGCTTGCTAACACTTTGGAGGCTATTGAACTGACTATGTTTGGGGTTGGGCTGACCCCTGCCTAAACACTGGGTGAATTAAAAATTAATTTCTTCCTTATAATTTTCTTGCTCCTCTCCTGAACTTATGCTGAGCTATGATTCCACGGGTGCTGGTTGCCTTGTCTAAGTGGCCATTTTTCATCACTGAAAAGGAAAAGACTGGCAAAGGTAAATGTAGGTCCTTTACAGTCAGAGATGGAAGAATTTTTAATGGGGAATGAGGAAATGGCAGAGAAATTAAATAAATACTTTGTTTCTGTCTTCATGGAGGAAGACACAAAAAACCTCCCAGAAATACGAGAAAACCAAGGGTGTAGCGAGAATGAGGAACTTAAAGAAATTATTATTAGTAAAAAAACAGTACTAGCAGAATTAATGGGACTAAAAGTCGATAAATCCCAAGGACCGGATGACCTACATCCTAGGGTTTTGAAAGAGGTGGCCATTGGGATAGTGGACGCATTGGTTGTCATCTTCCAAAATTCTATAGATTCTGGAACGGTTCCTGCAGATTGGAGGATAGCAAATGTAACCCCACTATTTAAGAAAGGAGGGAGAGTGAAAACGGGGAACTACAGACCTGTTAGCCTCACATCAGTAGTTGGGGAAATGCTGGAATCTGTTATAAAGGATGCAATAACGGTGCACTTAAAAACTGATAGTAAGATTGGGCAGAGTCAACATGGATTTATGAAAGGGAAATCCTGTTAGACAAACCTATTGGAGTTCTTTGAGGATGTAACTAGTGGAGTAGACAAAGGGGAATTGGTATTTGGATTTTCAGAAGGCCTTTGATAAGGTCCCACACAAGAGGTTGGTGAACAAAATTAGGGCACATGGAATTGGGGGTAATATACTAGCATGGATTGAGAATTGGTTAACAGACAGAAAACAAAGAGTAGGGATAAACGGGTCCTTTTCAGGATGGCAGCCTGTGACTAGTGGGGTATGGCAAGGATCGGTGCTTGGACCCCAGCTATTCACAATCTATATCAATGATTTGGATGAGAGGACTAAATGTAACATTTCCAAATTTGCTGATGATACAAAGCTAGGTGGCAGTGTCAGTTGTGAAGAGGATGTGAAAAGGCGAACAAGGGGATCTCGACAGGCTCAGTGAGTGGGCGAGAACATGGCAGATGGAATATAATGGCCCAGAAATTAGGGTCGGGGGCTTCACGCGGGTGTAAGCCCCCGACCTGCACTTACCTTGCGTGCTGGCCGTTGAGCTGTGGGCCCGCGTGGAATTCTGATCCGGGGCCTGGTCCAGCTCCCGGCGCGCAGTGCTTGCGTATCTCAAGGGCGCAGTTAGTTCGATGTGTCCCCTGGGATCCCGTGGGCCATGGGGAGCCAATCGGAGGGAGCAGGGAATGCTCCATTCATAAGATTGACAGGAAGAGCTGTAAAAACTTATAAATACTACAGCCCCAAAACATCACTAAATCTTCAAATAAATTTTTTTTTAAATCACATTTTTTAAATAAACTATAAATTACATGAAATAACTATTTTAAACAATTTAATAATTTAAATTTTTGAAAAAAATAATTTTATTTTCTAATGGGGCTAAAAATAAACTTACCTTGCTTTAAAGTATTTAAAAATAATAAACCTATGGAAAAAATGTTTTAATTTTAATTAATTCACCACTTACCTTGTAAAAAGCAAACCTTACGCCTGCTTTTTAAATGTGTAAATTCTGGAGACTTACCCTCCTGGGAAAACCTGCAAAAAAAAAACGAAGTTCGATGCGCACGCACAGCCTCTCCCGCGCACGCGTTCGACCTCTGAACCCCTTCGTTCAGGGGAACGGAAGTGCCGGTTTCCCACGCATGCGCAGTGCATGCAGGAAACCGGCACTTCCATTGGGCTTGTGGGTAAGTACCCCATGCGTACTCACCCGTGGAGACCCGAATTTCTGGGCCAATGTGGATAAATGTGATGTTATCCACTTTGGTAGAAAAAACAGAAAGACAGAGTATTTCCTCAATGGTGCAAGATTGGGGAATGCAGATGCTCAAAGGGACCTGGGTGTCCTTGTACGAGTCACTGAAAGTGAATGTGCAGGTGCAGCAAGCCATTAGGAAGGCAAATGGTATGCTGGCCTTCATTACAAGATGATTTGAGTACAGGAGTAAAGAAGTCTTACTCCAATTATATAGGGCCTTGGTGAGACCACACCTGGAGTACTGTGTACAATTTTGGTCTCCTTACCTAAGGAAGGATATACTTGCCATAGAGGGAGTGCAACGAAGCTTCACGAGATTGATTCCTGGGATGGCGGGACTGTCGTCTGAGAAGAGATTGAGTAAACTAGGCCTGTATTCTCTTGAATTCAGAAGAATGAGAGGGGATCTCATTGACGCATACAAAATGATTACAGGGCTTGATAGGGTGGATGCTGGGAGAATGTTTCCCTTGGCTGGGAAGTCTAGAACCAGGGGCCACAGCCTCAGGATAAACGGTAGGCCATTCAGGACTGAGATGAGAAGAAACTTCTTCACACAGAGGGTGGTGAATCTTTGGAATTCTCTACCCCAGAGGGCTGTGGAGGCTCAGTCATTGGGTATATTGAAAACAGAAATTGATAGGGCCGGTGAATGGAGTTGTGGCAGAAGATCAGCCATGATCTCATTGAATGGCGGAGCAGGCTCAAGGGGCCGAATGTCCTACTCCTGCTCCTATTTCTTATGTTCTTATGTTCTAACTCTGAACTTAAGATAGTGAATGTTGAAAGGCTGTTCGGCTGTGAAGCCTGATCCTGCCCTCACTCCAGTTTTTGTGTGTGGCCATGTGTGTGTGTATATATGCACACACAGCCCGTGACCTTGCTTTAAGTCTATCAGTCAGGAATGGGAACTCAGGATGATATTTTCCTTCCCATTCCAGAGGTGATGAAGCTAGCTATAGGGTCTCTTCCACCACCTTCAATCAACCAAGCAAGAGACTAGTCATCAAATATGGGTGAAGACCAGAAAGAAATGTGAAAGGGTTAAGTGCTCCACATTAATAGGAATCAAAGTTACCTCTTGAGTTACATTTCAGAATTACTAATAAAATGGTTATTGGCACATTCAAAGATTTTTTTTAAAGTTTATGCCCTGACTATATCGTGTGATCTCATACCAAGAGTTATTTTAAAGTGTGGAATGTGGTTGACTCGTAACTGCCCTCTGATATGCCCTAGCAAGCCACTCAGTTGTAACAAACTGCTACAAGAAACAATAATAAGAATAAAACCAGACGGACCGCCCGGTATCGACCCTGGCACCGGCTTCAGACACGACAAAGGGACACCCAGCCCAGTCGACCCTGCAAAGCCTTCTTCACTAACATCTGGGGACTTGTGCCAAAATTGGGAGAGCTGTTCCACAGACTAGTCAAGCAACAGCCTGACATAGTCATGCTCACAGAATCATACCTTTCAGCCAATGCCCCAGATTCCTCCATCAACACCTTTGGGTACGTCCTGTCCCACGTGCAGGACAGACCCACCGGAGATGGCGGCACAGTGGTAGACAGTCGGGAGGAAGTGGCCCTGGGAATCCTCAACATTGAATCCAGACCCCATGAAGTCTCATGGCTTCAGGTCAAACATGGGCATGGAAACCTCCTGCTGATTACCACCTACCGCTCTTCCTCAGCTGATGAATCAGTACTCCTCTGTTGAGCACCACTTGGAGGAAGCACTGAGAGTAGCAAGGGCACAGAATTTACTCTGGGTGGGAGACTTCAATGTCCATCACCAAGAGTGGCTCGGTAGCACCACTACTGACCGAGCTGGCTGAGTCCTGAAGGACCTAGCTGCCAGACTGGGCCTGCAGCAGGGGGTGAGAGAACCAACTCGAGGGAAAAACCTACTTGACCTCGTCCTCCCCAATCTACCTGTCGCAGATGCATCTGTCCATGACCACCGCACAGTCCTTGTGGAGACGAAGTCCCGTCTTCAAACTGAGGACACCTACCATCGTGTTGTGTGGCACTACCACAGTGCTAAATGGGATAGATGCAAAACAGATCTAGCAGCTCTAAAATGGGCATCCATGAGGCGCTGCGGGCCATCAGCAGCAGCAGAATTGTATTCCACCACAATCTGTAACCTCATGGCCTGGCATATCCCTCACTCTACCATTAACATCAAACCAGGCGACTAACCCTGGTTCAATGAGGTGTGTAGAAGAGCATGCCAGGAGCAGCACCAGGCATACCTAAAAATGAGGTGCCAACCTGGGGAAGCTGCAACACAGGACTACATGCATGCTAAACAACGGAAGCAGCATGCTATAGACAGAGCTAAGTGATCCCACAACTAACAGATCAGATCAAAGCTCTGCAGTCCTGCCACATCCAGTCATGAATGGGCACTAACGGGAGGCGCAAATCAACCAAATTTAGCCCCCTATATGTTTCTATTAGATCAACTCTCTTCTAAGCTCTAAGGAATATAGGCCTAGTCTACTCAATCTCTCCTCATAGGGCAATTTCCTCATCCCAGGAACCAATCTAGTGAACCTTCACTGCACTCCCTCTAAGGCAGGTATGTCTTTCCATAGGTAAGGTAACCAGAACTGTTCACGGGACTCCAGGTGTGGCCTCACCAATGCCCTGTATAATTGTAGTAAGACTTCTTTACTCTTCTACAATAATCCCTTTGTAACGAAAGCTAACATACCATTTGCTTTCCTAATTGCTTGCTGTACCTGCATGTTCACTTTCTGTGAGTCATGTACAACGACAACCAGGTCCCTCTGAGTACAAACATTTCCCAGTCTCTCTCGATTCAAAAAATTTCCACCATCTACAAGGCACAAGTCAGAAGTGTGATGGAATACTCTCCACTTGCCTGGATAAGTGCAGCTCCAACAACACTGAAGAAGCTTGACACCATCCGGGACAAAGCAGCCCACTTGATTAGCACCCCATACACCACCTTAAACATTCACTCCCTCCACCACCGGCATACTGTGGCTGCAGTGTGTACCATCTACAAGAAGCAATGCAGCAACTCGCCAAGACTTCTTCAACAGCACCTCGCAAACCCTCTACCACCTAGAAGGACAAGGGCAGCAGGCGCATGGGAACACCACCACCTCCAAGTTCCCCTCCAAGTTACACACCATCCTGACTTGGAAATATATCGCCATTCCTTCATCGTCGCTGGGTCAAAATCCTGGAACTCCCTCCCTAACAGCACTATGGGAGTACCTTCACCACACGGACTGCAGCGGTTCAAGAAGGCGGCTCACCACCACCTTCTCAAGGGCAATTAGGGATGGGCAATAAACGCTGGCCTTGCCAGTGATGCCCACATCCCAGGAATGAATAAAAAAAAACATTTACTACAAGTTATAGCTCATTCCAAGAAATGTATTTCACAGCTATATTCACAGTTATTTGTGAAGGCACTAGCTGGGGTTTGTTTTAAGAATTTTTCAGCACATGTAATCACCGCAGACTAAATTACATAGAATTACATAGAATGTACAGCACAGAAACAAGCCATATGGCCTAACTGGTCCATGCCAGTGTTTATGCTCCACATTAGCCTCCTCCCATCTCTCTTCAACTAATATTATCAGCATATCCTTCTATTCCTTTCTCCCTCATGTACTTATCTAGCTTCTCCTTAAATGCATCTTAAAATCATAGAATAGTACAGCACAGAAGGGGGCCATTCGGCCCATCGAGTCTGCCTCGCCATTTTCGAAGAGCAATCCAGTTAGTCCCACGCCCCCGCTCTTTCCCCATATCCCGGCAATTTTTTCCCCTTCAACTATTTATCCAATTCCCTTTTGAAAGCTACTATTGAATCTATATCCACCACCCCATCAGGCAGTGCATTCCAAATCCTAAACACTCATTGCGTAAAAAGTTTTTCCTCATTTCGCCTCTGGTTCTTTTGCCAATCACCTTAAATCTGTGCACTCTGGTTATCGACCCTTCAGCCATTGGAAACAGTTTTTCTTTATTTACTCTATCCAAACCCTTCATGATTTTAAACACCTCTATCAAATCTCCTCGTAGCCTTTTCTGCTCTCAGGAGAACAACCCCAGCTTCTCCACTCTATCCACGTAACTGTAAGCCCTCATCCCTGGAACCATTCTAGTAAATCTCTTCTGCACCCTTGCCAAAGCCTTAGCGTCCTTCCTAAAGTGTGCTGCCCAGAATTGGACACAGTACTCCAGCTGGGGCTGAAGTAGTGCTTTATATAGGTTCACCCTCTCTGTTACCTCATCAAAAAACTCAATCAAGTTAGTCAAACACGATTTGCCCTTAACAAATCTGTGCTGGCTCTCCTTTATTAGTCCATGCTTGTCCAAGTGGCTGTTAATTTTCTCCTGGATTATTGTTTCTAAAGGCTTCCCCGCCACCAACGTTAAACTGACTGGCCTGTAATTGCCAGGTTTATCCTTCTGTCCTTTTTTGCAACCTCCAGTCCTTTGGCACCACCCCTATATCTAAGGAGGATTGGCAGATTGCAGCCAGCACCTCTGCAATTTCTACTCTTATGTCCCTCAGCAGCCGAGGATGCATCCTGTCTGGACCAGGTGAGTTATCTACTTCAACTACTAGCAGCCTTCTTAGTATCTCTATCTATTTTGATCTCCTCCATTATCCCGGTAACCTCCTCATTTACCATAGCATCTTTCAAAGTCCTCTTCCTTGGTAAACATTGATGCAAAATACTCATTTATTACCTCAGCCATGCCTTCTGCCTCCACCAATAGATCTCCGTTTTAGTCCCTAATCGCCGCCACTGCTCCTCTGACAATCCATTTACTGTTAATATGCCTATAGAAGACCTTTGGATTCCCTTTAAGTTAACCGCAAATCTATTCTTGTACTGTCTCTTTGCCCCTCTTATTTTCTTTTTCACTTGTCCTCTGTACTTTTTATATTCAGCCTGATTCTCCCTTGTATTATCAAGCTGACATTTGTCATATGCTCCCTTTTTCTGCTTCATCCTACTCTCTAACTCCTTTGTCATCCAGGGAGCTCTGGCTTTGGTTGCCCTCCCTTTCCCCCTTGTGGGAATGTACCTAGACTGTACCCGAACCATCTCCTCTTTAAAGGCCTCTCATTGCTCCATTACCTTTCTGCTTGCCAGTCTTTGACTCCAATTTACCCGGGCCAGATCGCTCCTCATTTTACTGAAATTAGCCCTCCTCCAGTTAAATATTTTTATTCTGGATTGCTCCTTGTCCTTCTCCATAACGAATCTAAAAAGTACAACATTATGATCCTTATTCCTGAGGTGCTTCCTGAGTGTGGCATTCTCCACTTGACCCACTTCATTCCCCAGGGCTAGATCCAGCAATGGCTCCTTCCTCGTTGGGCAGGAAACATACTGATCAAGAAAATTCTCCTGAACACACTTCAGTAATTCTTCCCCTTCTCTGCCCTTAACACAATCTATGCTATTCGCCTCAACTACTCCTTGTGGTAGCGAGTTCCTCATTCTAACCACTCCCTGGCTAAAGAGGTTTCTCCTGAATTCCCTGTCGGATTTATTAGAAATATAGTGCTGCAAACAGAATTCAGTGCTAATCATACTGAGGCTGTGACCAGCAATATGCCATGTGGGGAATCCACACCCTTGCATTCTTCCACCTGTGTCCTATGTGAGATAGAGAGATTCGAAACTGGTATGGTACAAGAATTGTCGACAGCAGTGAAACGTTGGGAACAAGATTTATGCTTGATTAAATGGACCTTCAATATGTCTCAATCTTTTGAAACATATGAGCAGCTAAGAGAAGTAAAAGTAGGGGAACATATAGGCAATAGTGACCATAATATAATACGCTTTAAGATGATAATTGAGAAGGTACATAAGAAAACCAAGTTAACAGATTGGAGAAAAGTTGATTTTATGGGGCTGAGAATAGAACTTGGGTGGGGGGGGGAGGAATAGGCATCCCTACGTAAGGAGAAAATAGAAGAACATCTGGAAACCAAAAATATAATAATGAATAGTCAACATGGATTTCAAAAGGGAAAGTCTTGCTTGACCAACCTTATTGACTTTTTTGAAGAGGTAACAGAGAGAGTAGACAATGGTAATGCAGTAGGTGTAATTTATCTGGATTTTCAAAAGGCCTTCGATAAGGTACTCCATAATAGACTGATAAACAAGGTCAAAGAATGCGGAGTCAGGGAACAACTAGCAAAATGGATTGCTGGCTGGCTTCATGACAGAAAGCAGAGAGTAGGTGTGAAGGGTAGCTATTCACAGTGGCAGAAGGTGGGTAGTGGTGTTCCACAAGGATCAGGGCTGAGACCACTGTTGTTCATAATTTACATTAACGATTTAGACTTTAGAATCAAAAACCCAATTTCTAAATTTGCGGATGACACCAAATTGGGAGGGATAGTCAATACTGAGGAGGACTGCAACAAATTACAGGAGGACATTAATAATCTTGCAGAATGGGCATATAATTGGCAAATAAAGTTCAACACACATAAATGTAAGGTATTACATTTTGGTAGGAACAATAGGGAGGTCACTTATCAATTGGAGGGTGCGAGTTTAGGTGGGGTCTCCGCCGCATCTGCTCTGACGATGCCACCTTCCACACCAGTGCATCCGACATGTCTTCCTATTTCCTCAACCGAGGATTCCCCTCTACTGTGGTTGACACGGCCCTCGACCGTATCCGTTCTATCTCCCGCACTTCTGCCCTCACCCCTGCCCCTCCCTCTCGGAACCATGATAGAGTTCCCCTTGTCCTCACCTTTCACCCCACCAGCCTCCACATTCAACGGATCACCCTCCGCCATTTCCGCCACCTCCAGCGTGATCCCACCACCAAACACATCTTCCCCTCACCTCCCCTTTCAGCATTCCATAGGGACCGCTCCCTCCGCGACACCCTAGTCCACTCCTCTACCACCCCCAGCACCCCTTCCCCTTCGCTCGGCACCTTCCCGTGCAAGAGCAGGAGATGCAACACATGCCCTTATACCTCCCCCCCTTCCCACTGTCCAGGGCCCCAAACACCCCTTCCAGGTGAAACAGCGATTTACTTGTACTTCCTGCAATTTAGTATACTGTATTCGCTGCTCACGATGTGGTCTCCTCTACATTGGGGAGACCAAACGCAGATTGGATGACCGCTTTGCGGAACACCTCCATTCAGTCCGTAAGGGGGACCCCGAGCTCCCGGTGGCCTGTCACATTAATTCACCGCCCCATTCCCACTCAGACCTCACCGTCCTCGGCCTCTTGCACTGTTCCACGGAAGCTCGGCGTAAACTCGAGGAACAGCACCTTATCTTTCGATTAGGCACTCTGCAGCCCTCTGGACTCAAAAATAGAGTTCAACAATTTCAGATCATAACCTTGGCCACTATCGTATATTTTTTAAAATTTTTTTTCATTGATGGGATGTGGGTGTCGCTGGCTAGGCCTGCATTTAGTGCCTTTCCCGAATTGCCCTTGAGAAGATGGTGGTGAGCCGCCTTCTGGAACCGCTGCAGTCCATATGGTGTAGGTACACCCACAATGCTGTTAGGAAGGGAGTTCCAGGATTTTGGCCCAGCGACAGTGAAGGAACGGTGATACAGGTCCAAGTCAGGATGGTATGTGGCTTGGAGGGGAACTTGTAGGTGGTGATGTTCCCATGCATCTGCTGCCCTTGTCCTTCTAAGTGGTAGAGGTCGCGGGTTTGGAAGGTGCTGTTGAAGGAGCTTTGGTGAGTTGCTGCAGTGCATCTTGTAGATGGTACACACTGCAGCCACAGTGCGCCGGTGGTGGAGGGAGTGAATGTTGGAGGTGGATGGAGTGCCAATCAAGCGGGCTGCTTTATCCTGAATGGTGTCGAGCTTCTTGAGTATTGTTGGAGCTGCACTCATCCAGGCAAGTGGAGAGTATTCCATCACACTCCTGACTTGTGCCTTGTAGATGGTGGAAAGGCTTTGGGGAGTCAGGAGGTGAGACACTCGCCGCAGAATTCCCAGCCTCTGGCCTGCTCTTGTAGCCACAGTATTTATATGGCTGGTCCAGTTCAGTTTCTGATCAATGGTAACCCCCAGGATGTTGATAGTGGGGGATTCAGTGATGGTAATGCCATTGAATGTCAAGGGGAGATGGTTAGAGTCTCGCTTGTTGGAGATGGTCATTGCCTGGCACTTGTGTGGTGCGAATGTTACTTGCCACTTGTCAGCCCAAGTCTGAATGTTGTCCAGGTCTTGCTGCATATGGACACGGACTGCGTCAGTATCTGACGAGTCTCGAATGGTGAACAGTGTGCAATCATCAGCGAACATCCCCACTTCTGACTTTTGATTTGACTTTTTGATTTGAATAATGGAGGGAAGGTCATTGATGAAACAGCTGAAGATGGTTGGGCCTAGGACACTGCCCTGAGGAACTCCTGCAGTGATGTCATGTGATTGAGATGAATGACCTCCAACAACCACAGCCAACTTCCTTATACATATATATTTTCCCTTTTTTTAATCCACACTTTCGTCTGGGCTTTTTTCTTCCCTCCCACATGGCAGCTGCGCTTCATTCTGCCAGGGCCATTCACACTTCATCGAGAGCCATCCTTTGTTCCTTGAATATCTCTTAATGTCTCTCAATGTCTCCTGCTTTCTATCCTATCTCTGACCTTCCCTTTTGTTCTTTCATCCCCTCCCCCTTTTCCCAGCCCCCACTTGCTTTAAAATCTATCCCTCTTCCTACTTTTTTTCCAGTTCTGACGAAAGGTCTTCGACCTGAAACGTTAACTCTGCTTCTCTCTCCACGGATGCTGCCCTGGCCTGCTGAGTTTTTCCAGCGTTCTCTGTTGTTATTTCGGATTTCCAGCATCCGCAGTATTTTGCTATCATAAAGGAACAAAGGGATCTTGGAGTACAAATACACAAATTACTAAAAGTTGCGACACAGGTTAGCAATGCCATAAAAAAGCAAACCAAGCACTAGGGTTTATTTCTAGAGGTACAGAATTGAAAAGTAGGGAAGTTCTGCTAAACCTGTATCGAACCTTGGTTAGACCACACTTTGGGTACTGCGTACAGTTCTGGTCGCCATATTATAAAAAAGATATAGAGGCACTGGAGAGGGTGCAGAGAAGATTTACAAGGATGATACCAGAAATGCGAGGGTATACATATCAGGAAAGGATGAACAGGCTGGACCTCTTTTCTCTTGAAAAGAGAAGGCTGAGTGGTGACCTAATAGAGGTCTTTAAAATTATGAAAAATTTTGATAGAGTGGATACAGAGAGAATGTTTCCACTTGTGGGGAAGAGCATAACTAGAGGCCATCAATATAAGATAGTCAGCAAGAAATCCAATAGGGAATTCAGAAGTAACTTCTTTGCCCGAAGAGTGGTGAGAATGTGGAACTTGCTACCACAGGGAGTGGTTGAAGCGAATAGTATAGATACATTTTAAGGGGAGGCTGGACAAGCATATGAGGGAGAAGGGAATAGAGGGTTATGCTGATAGATTTAGATGAGGAAAGACGGGAGGAGGATCGTGTGGAGCATAATCGCCAGCATGGACTGGTTGGGTCGAATGGCCTGTTTCTGTGCCGTATATCCTATGTAATCCTATGTGCCCCAAAATTCCAGAACTCCACTCCAAGCATAGCAGATTAGAGAATGAGCACAGGGGTCAGCGCACTGATGTGCTGCACTCCTGACTTCCTGCTCATTAAAGTCAGTGGCTAGAAAATCGGGTGTGCTATGAATTAGGCAGGCTGACCTCTGCGTCCAGCTCTGATCTGCACTGCCATTGAGCGAGACTCTGTGTCGGGATAGAGTCCCACAGTTTTGGTGCTTTGGAGTGAGATAGAGTTGGTTTTCTGTGTCCTCACCCTCTAAGTTACCTCGCCATGTGCAAGGACTTGGAAATTTTACTCAAATAGATTGCTCTTTACAACCAAGATGAGTAAAGTTTCCAAATGATTCAGACTTGGCTCTACAATAAGCAAGCTCTACAGGCCCAATGCTGGGCTATCCAATATGGCAATCACTCTCTGGATAGGACTCAGGAACAGGATCCCTAGGTGAATTGATCCCTCAACCAAGAGTGTTTAGGTTAGCTAACTCCTTACCACTGGAAATCAATGTTGGAAACCTCCAGTCCAGATCTCAAGCTCCCAGCTTTTAAAATCTGACCCACTTTTCCAGTTTGCAAATGGGGAAGTTATTTTAAAATTATCTGGCCTTTTGATTAATTTATGACCCAGGCTGTGCTCCCCTGAAATGCTAACACTAAGTTTGCAAATGGAACCATGCCTAATTTTGTTGGAGAAAAATCTTGGAAGTTCTAGAGCAAAATGATTTTATTTTCATGTCTTGTAAGTATGCCCTCATAGGCAGCTCCACACACGCGACAAGGTAATCGGTGACTGTAAATAACCAAAAGCAATCTCTGTCCTTGGGTATGGCTATGGTTCTCTTCTCTCTCTCTCTCTCTCTCTCTCTCTCTCTCTCTCTCTCTATCCATGTGTGCATTTGTTGTTCTCTTCTCTCTAACCTTGGAAATCAATCTTTCTTTCTCTCTATTTCTCTCTCTTTTTCCCTCTCTCTCTTTCTCCTTCTCTGTATCTGTAGCTGAACGTCCCTCTACATCTGTCTTTTCTACTTTATCTCCCTCTCCGTGTGTCTATATCTCTCAATCTCTCTTAATAGGTCTGTGCTTCACCCTACTTGACTGAACTTCTCTGTCCACAAGTCTGAGTTTCTCTATGTCTGCACATTGCTAGCTCCCAATATCTGAACAACTGGCTTTCTCCCAGTGTCTGAACTTGTATCACCTCATCATGCTTCTGCATCTTATTCTGTCATATACTTATGATGAGGAGAGACTTGGGACTATTTTTACCGGAGGAGAAAAAGACTAAGAGATTTCATAGAGGTTTTTAAAATGATGAAAGGTTTTGACGCATTTCCCTTTTAATACTAATTTCCTGAGCTGTGCTTCTGGGGCCCACAAATCACAAGCAGGCCATGGAGGTTTTATCCCACCCGTCACCCTTTCACTGAGAAAGCCAGGAACAACCCAGATATAACATCAGCATTAAGAGCAGCCAGAAAGCTAGAAGAGATGTAACACCTGCCCCTATACCTCCCCCCTTCCCACTGTCCAGGGCCCCAAACACCCCTTCCAGGTGAAACAGCGATTTACTTGTACTTCTCACAATCTAGTATACTGTATTCGCTGCTCACGATGCGGTCTCCTCTACATTGGGGAGACCAAACGCAGATTGGGTGACCGCTTTGCGGAACACCTCCGTTCAGTCCATAAGGGTGACCCCGAGCTTCCGGTCGCCTGTCATTTTAATTCACCGCTCCAATCCCACTCAGACCTCACCGTCCTTGGCCTCTTGTATTGTTCCACGGAAGCTCAACGTAAACTCGAGGAACAGCGCCTCATCTTCCGATTAGGCACTTTGCAGCCTTCCGGACTCAATATTGAGTTCAACAATTTCAGATCATAACCTCAGCCTCTATTACATTTTCACTTGTAATTTTTCCACTCCTTTCTCCCCCCATTTCCTTTTGTTTCTCTCTCACACCTGGCAGCTATCTCTTGCCCTGCCAATACACTTCACACCTAATCTCAGCCTATTACCATCTCATCTAGCTTCGTATACCTTTTATTGTCTCTTTTACTGCTTTTGTTTCTTTTACTTCTTTTGTCCGATCGCAGCCCTGCCTTCGATCTATTTTCTTTTCTTTCCAGTTTTGAAGAAGGGTTCGACCCGAAACGTTAACTCAAATTTCTGTCCACGGATGTTGCCTGACCTGCTGAGTTTTTCCAGCATTTTCTGTTGTTAGCCAGAAGACTGTGATGGTGATAAAGATAAGTGGCAAAGAAAGATGCGATTAGGAGGACAGCAGGGAACTCGGGTGAATTTATTGGATTAGTAGGTTACAGAATGGCTGAGATTGACTGCGATGAACTTCTATTAACAGACATAGAGTTACTTTGATGCAATCACGGCAGTAGGCCCGTATGAATTATTCATCCTAGGTACAAGTCCCCACAAGCATAGAAAAAATATAGGGCCAATAGTTCTAATAAATAACAAATCTTCCCAGTTTGGGTCAATGTTCCTCAACCACGTAGGGCTTGAATGACAGCAGCAAGTTTGCCTAGGGCTAAAGGTCATGGGGAGGCCAGCTAGACTGTGTTATAAGTACCAATGCTCTAGATAACAGATGTCAGCAGGCTATTTTACTGGAGCGCCACTATCTTACCTGACCCCTCTGCGCACATGCTTTTCAACAAGGCTCTCTGGTTAGTGAACAAGAATGGAAATCCTGCATTGATTGACTCCCATTTCTCCCTCCCTATTCCAGGCATGTTCTATCACTGCAGTCTCGGCTGAAATGGGCTAAATATAAGCCAAAGACTGAATCTGTGACTTTATGCGTTGCATTTACCCACTGAACCATCAAACGGGGCTACAATGCCTGTGTTACTGTATCTCTACTGATGTTAATCCAGCTTCCCCATACTGTCAGGCTCAGTAACCCTTCCCACCCAGCACTCACTGTTAATTAATACACTTTTTTATGATATCAAATTTGTTGATGATATTCATCTCTGTTGGCAATTAATCTGGGAGACTGACATCACTTACACGGTTTTCTTACACTTACCCTAAACCATCTGAACAACAAATAATACGCAGTTTTCAGGTATGCAATCCTAAATTTAAAAAAATATAGTATTTTGAAGTTCTTATATAATTCTCTAAATTTAAAAAGCTGACTAGGTTTTAATTACTGTCGTATTAATTGATGCGAAGTGAAAAAAGAAAAAGTTAATCCTGGTGAACTAAGAGAGAGCACTGTAGTGAACCAGAATTGTATGTTTTCTTTGCTGTTTCACATGAATGAATGGAATTAAAACAAAAGTAATTAAATGTGAGCTCTTATGATAAGGGGCATTCAGCCAAGCTGACTTTACAACTCAATCGCACAACAACTGGATCAGTGTAGAGTTTCTTGAGAAGGTTTACCCAGCAGGATTATCGCCAGAATTTTTGTCAAATTCGTGTGACTTTGGTGTCAGTGCATACAAGTGCCTGGTTTCAACTCGGGTGCCAAGTGGGCTCCGCAACCCATATATAAAAAATATAGCTGAGCAAACCCATGTTACAGGGAAGGGGAAACACTCACTTCTGCTTCCTGTGTAACTGATATGAACAAACCCTGGTACTTGGAGCCACCTGGGATCACAACATTAGAAGCCGAGGGGAGCCTGGGAGCATTCAAACAGTGGAAACGTACAATCCACCCCACCCCCCCCCCCCACACCTTCACAGAAACCCCACAGTGCAGATAGAGGCCATTTCGGCCCATCGAGCCTGCACCGACACATATCCCACCCGATCCCCGTAACCCCTACACCAACACATATCCCACCCTATCCCCGTAACCCCACATATTTAATCCCCCTAACACTAAGTGTCAATTTATCATAGCCAATCAACCTAACCCGCACATCTTTGGACTGTGGGAGGAAACCGGAGCACCCGGAGGAAACCCACGCAAACACAGGGAGAATGTGCAAACTCCACACAGACACCCCATGTACTTTATAAGTTCACCTTTAAAATATTTTTCAGTACTTTCCCGCAGTGGACGAGTAGAAAGTTACCATTTGTCCATTTCCTATCTGACCTAATCATCCATTCTGATATCATTCTAACCACCATTTACTTTAAACTCTGCACGTGCTTTCAGCCAATATTTTATTTTCCTGATGAATAAAGGTTGTTAGACGTTAAATATGATACCAGTCTTTTGTCTCCCATAACTGGCATTTTGATGAGTTAATGATAATAAAGAATTTAATCGATTGTACCTTAAAATAATATCAACAGTGGGCGTGGCATGGTACTGGTGTTCAGGATGGGGAGTGGCTGGCAGTGGCACTCATGGGTGAGACTGGTAACAGCAATATCAGGTGAGTTATGGAAGTGGGTGAGTAGAGGCACATGTGGACCAGACACACGAGTGAGCTAGTAGCAACACTGACTAGCAGTTGGAAGAGTGTAGAAACAATCCCAGCAGCAGCCTATGTATCTAGAACGGGCAAGATCAGTGCACCTGAAACACAAGACCATCTCTGATCACTTCCTTGTATCTCTCACACTCTCATCCCCCCCCTTCCTGCTTTTCAACTCCACTTCCTTCTGTGTCTACCCCTGGAAAAAAAAACTTTTTCTCCTCTTCCCCTCTCCAAAGCTGGTTGGAAGTGGCAGATTAATGGTTAACTGACAGCTCGAGCAGGGACCAACGTAACCGTTTATGATACCAGTCTTTTGAGCTAATGGGAGATGAGACAGATGAAAAGCCTTTGTTCCCATTTTGAGGTGGAGCCCGTGGTCAGGCTGTCTTGACTGTGCT
This sequence comes from Somniosus microcephalus, assembly GCF_052327205.1. Lineage (NCBI taxonomy): Eukaryota > Metazoa > Chordata > Chondrichthyes > Squaliformes > Somniosidae > Somniosus > Somniosus microcephalus. The sequence goes on along the minus strand of NC_140998.1, from coordinate 51,593,539 downwards.
GCATTTAGCACATTTAGAAAGTGGACCAATAATGCACTTGATCCTACTATAATGACACAGTACAGGATGAATAACCTTCCCCTTGTGCCACAAGAAAGAACGTTTTTTGTTTACTTAAAAACAAAGTACATCAGACAAAAAATACCTTTATATTGTAAAATAACGCCCTACAGCTGACTAAACTTCAACCTCACCAAACCAGTTTCTTTCATATAATTCTTTTCTAGGTGAATAAGTGCTAGCTGAGACCAGTTGAAAGTGCTCATTTATATGTTACTAGTGACCTGTTCCTGGGACTAGGGACAGGGTCACTGGCAAGGCTTGGAAGCTAAGCTAGAGCCAGGCCTGGTTAGTATCTGGAGGGGTGACCATCAGGGAAGACCAGGTGCAGAAGGTCACGGAAGGAGCCCCGAGGAGGGGCGGTTGGTGAGAAGGTCACGGAAGGAGGAGTGGCTGGTGAGCAGGCCCGGGCGTTGGGCTGAAGATTGTCGGACAGGAGGAATGGTGGCAATGGAATGGCGGCGTGCACCGACGCAGCGGCTTTGCTTCTCTCAGTCATGGGAGCTTGCAAGATCACATTTCGTTGTTCATGTACTTGTGCAATGACAATAAAGTTTTATTATTATTATGACTAGAAAATCCCCCGTGGCATTGCATATAATTAATAAGAGTTGCAGTGGGCTTGTAAAGTGCATTATATGGGTCAGGGGAACATGGCAGTAAAATAAACATGCTAAATGAATAAAAATTAAGTTGGTGAAGTGGTTTAGAATAAAAAAGCTGTAATGAAAAACAAGTGGGGATAAAATTAAAAATGAGAATGGCGTGATTACGGAGGAGAAGTTTTGTGCTATTGTATAAGATTGGATGTAGTTTAAAAAAAAATGAGAAAAGTCTAAAGGTAATTGGCCCTGAAAAGCAGAGGGCCTTTTATGCTGGTGTTTTGCAGCGAGGTGGAACGTCAATCCCACCAATTGTCTTCACGGGGACAGGTAGTCTAAGTACCTTCTGGAGTTTCTGTAGCACAATTCCAATGTAACAACAGCAACTATAACAACTTTTATATAGCACCTATAACATAGTAAAATCTGCCAAGGCACTTCACAGTGACATAATCAAAAAAAATGGATACTGATCCAAAGATGGAGATAATAGGTGGGGTGACCAAAAAACTTGGTCAAAGAGGTGGGTTTAATGAAGCTGTTAAAGAAGAAGAGGGAAGTGGAGAGGCAGAGCGGTTTAAAGCGGGAATTCCAGAGCATGAGGCCTAGACGGCTGAAGGTCTAGCTGCCAATGGTGGGGCTAAGGGAGGGGTGATGCACAAGAAGCCAGGGTTGGAGAATGGAGAGTTCTGAGGGGGTTGTAGGGCTGGAGCAGGTCACAGAGATAGGGAGGCAGCAAGGCCATGATGGGATTTAAACATGAGGATGATCATTTTAATTTGAAGATGCTAGGGAACCAGAAGCCAATGTAGGTCAGCAAAAGCAGGAGTGATGGGTGAGTGGGACTTGGTGCGGGATAGGATTCTGGCAACAAGGTTTTGGATAAGCTGAAGTTTACAGAGGGTGGAAGATGGGAGGCCAGGAGAGCACTGGAATAGTTGAGTCTGGAAGTGACAGAGGCATGGATGAGAGTTTCACCAGCAGATGAGCTGAGGCCGAGGCCAGAGACGGGCGATGTTATGGAGGTGGAAGTAGGCAGTTTGGTTCAGCCTGTGATAGTGGCCAGGGAGGGGTGTAATCCATGGCAGAGTTTGTGGCAGGGGCTGAAGACAATGGCGCCAGTCTTTCTAATTGTTACAGGAAATTGTGCCTCATTCAAGACAGTACAGAGGCATTGGGGAGATTGAGAGAAGCGGTGGAGAGGTATAGTTGGGTGTCATCAGTGTCTTATGGAAGCTGACCCATGTCTTTGGATAATGTTGCCAAGCATAGATGTTTTTGGGGACGCCAGAAGTAACAATGCAGGGGTGGGAAGAGAAGCCATTGCTGGAGATGCTCTAGTTAGGATTGGATAGGTCAGAATGGAGCTTCCTGAGGGCAGCCCCACAAGCTGGACAATGGAAGAGAGGCTTTGGAGGAGGATGGTGGACCATGTCGAAGGGATTTTGTGATTTTTGTCCTGCCACTTTATCATAGAATCATAGAAAGTTACAGCACAGAAGGAGGCCATTTCGGCCCATCATGTCCGCGCCGGTCAACAAAGAGCTATCCAGCCTAATCCCACTTCCCAGATCTTGGTCTGTAGCCCTGCAGGTTAGAGCATCCCAAGCGCACATCCAAGTACTTTTTAAATGTGGTTAGGGTTCCTGCCTCTACCACCCTTTCAGGCAGTGAGTTCCAGACCCCCACAACCCTCTGGGTGAAGAAATTTCCCCTCAAATCCTCTCTAAACCTTCCCCCAATTACTTTAAATCTGTGCCCCCTGGTTTTTGACCCCTCTGCTAAGGGAATTAGGTCCTTTCTATCCACTTTATCTATGCCCCTCATAATTTTATACACCTCAATAAGGTCTCCCCTCAGCCTCCTCTGTTCCAAGGAAAACAGACCCAGCCTATCCAGTCTTTCCTCCTAGCTAAGATTCTATACTCCCAGCAACATCCTTGTAAGTCTCCTCTGTACCCTCTCTAGTGCAGTCACATCTTTCCTGTAATGTGGGCCCTGATTTTCTGCCAGCCGTCGGGCGGGTTTTCAGGCAGGCGGGGGCTGAAAATCGCCGAAATAGGGGTCGCGACCCCCCCCCCCCCCCGCCTGATACCCCACCCCGTCCGACTTTCGGACCGCTGTTTCTCCGCGAGCCGATTCAGTCCTGCCCGCTGCTGGCGGGACTGGCCGTCGGGACCCTAATCACCAATTATTGGCATGTTTAATGCCATTTTAAGGGGCCCTTGCTATTTTCAAGGGTTCCCCATGCTAAACACGCCTGCGGGGAACCCCGCTGATGAAACCTGGCGTGAAGCTTGCCGGGTTGCTTGCTCTCAGCTGCAGGTCATTCGGGAAAGCTGTGATTTAATTGGAGAGCATTTGTATGTTGAAGGACCTTGTTGCTGCAGGCTTGGGGCTACTTCTTCAAGGCTTAGGCACAGCTGTGGAAGGTTGGAGCCTCACACACTTCTCCAATGTGATCTCCTGGGAAGCCCCTCTCGCCACCCTCACTCAGCGCTTCCTCAGCGGAGGCATCTACCAGAAGCATGGGAACGCCTTTTTTTCCTTCCCTTCTTGCCATTAAAGGATCTCCAGCAGCAGAGGCGGCAGCAGCAGAACCAGGATCAGCAACAGGAGCACCAGGCTGCTGCTCACTCACCTGAAGCTGCACAGGCCAGAAGGGGCCAGCGCATGGAAGTGGCTTGAGAGCACCTTGCTGCGCTTTAGGGGGCCATGGGGACCCGTATCTGTACTGGCAGTCCTACTCGGAAGGACTTCCATGAAGGTCTGGTTTCTCTGTTCAATAGATGGCCATCGCTGCTCAAGAGATGTCATTCTCTTATGAGCACTCACCATGTTTTCCCTACCCTGGCGACTTATCTCCTCCATGGAGGTTGCCAACCTTTCCATGGTGATGCATTCATGCGCCAAGACTCCACAAAGGCTCTGCTCATGGTCGCTATGGACTCCTCCATTCGCTCCACACTCACAGCGACCATGGAGACAAAACCTGCCAGAGACTCCTGCATCTGTGCATGGAGGTCCATCACCTCTTCTCTTGCGGATGGACCCAGAGGCAGAGGGTCGACATACAGCGCAGCTGAGCTGAGCTGGCAGAGTCCTGCGCCCTCCGACGAGGACTCTCCACTGCTGTCCCTGTCTCCAGAATCTGCTGAGGCTCACTTGTGAGCTGTGAAACACCAGGTGACAACACTACTCTATGCCCTGAAGGTCCCCCCGAGGTGTGAGTGTCTGCGCTGGTGCTGGGTGCGCTTACTTCTGCTGACGCTGCGCCCTCAGAGGTTGGAGCTTCCTCTGAGGAGTCTGGCTGCACAGCCTCTTCCTCCTCCACAGTGGGGACGGGGGCTCGGGATGGTCCTGTGGGGGAGTAGAGGAAGGAGTTAGAGATGTGATGCCAAGGTTACATGCACATTCGAGTTGACATCTGCTGACACCTGCATCCATGCAGCCTTGGTCTCAGTGGAAGGCCTCTTCCTGCCTGACCTAGGGAAGAAGACCTCCCTGTGGGCCCTAACCCCATCCAATAATGCCTGCAGTGAAGCTTCGTCGAATTTGGAGGCAGCTCGGGGTCTGGCACTGGCCACAGCTGCTGCAGGCTCCTCTGCCATCCTGTATGGTTCGTTTGGAAACCAAGAGAGGAAGCAATGCTTGCTGTGGACCTTGAAATCACCACGAATGATGACATCATAATGTGGGGCTTCCTGACTGGAAATGGACAATTAGCAAGGCTGCCCACACGCTGGAAATTAATTGGCCACTTGAGGGAAAATTGCTTGCAGCTGGCTGACCCATTTTTTTGTGGGTCAGATCCCCACATACGGGGAATCCGACCATTTCCCACACAATCCACAAAATCGGGCCCGTGGTGACCAGAACTGCACGCAGTACTCTAGTTGAGGTCTAACTAGTGTTTTATACAGTTTTATTCGATGCCATGGCTAATAAAGGCAAGCATTCCTTATGCATTCTTAACCACCTTATCTACTTGGCCTGCTACCTTCAGGGATCTGTGGACATGCACTCCAAGGTCCCTTTGTTCCTCTACACTACTCAGTGTCCTACCATTTAATGTGTATTCCCTTTCCTTGTTAGCCCTCCCCAAATGCATTACATCACAATTCTCCAGATTGAATTCCATTTGCCACTGTTCTGCCCACTTGACCAATTTATTGATATCTTCCTGCAGTCTACAGCTTCCTTCTTCAGTATCAACCACACAGCCGATTTTAGCATCATCTGCAAACTTCTGGATCATAGAAGATAGGAGCAGGAGTAGGCCATTCGGCCCCTCGAGCCTGCTCCGCCATTCAATGAGATCATGGCTGATCATCCAAATTCAGTACCCTGTCCGTGCCTTCTCCCCATACCCCTTGATCCCTTTAGCCTCAAGAAATATATCCAACTCTTTCTTCAATATATTTAATGAACTGGCCTCCACCGCCCTCTGTGGCAGAGAATTCCACAGGTTCACCACTCTCTGGGTGAAGAAATTCCTCCTCATTTCAGTCCTAAATGTCTTACCCCTTATCCTTAAACTATGACCGCTGGTTCTGGACTCCCCAGCATCCTTCCTGCATCTAGTCTGTCCAGGCCTGACAGAATTTTATAGGTTTCGATGAGATCCCCTCTCAATCTTCTAAACTCCAGTGAGTATAAGCCCAATCGACACAATCTCTCCTCATACGTCATTCCTGCCATCCCAGGTATCAGCCTGGTGAATCTTCGCTGCACTCCTTCCATGGCAAGAACATCCTTCCTCAGGTAAGGTGACCAAAACTGCACATAATACTCAAGGTGCGGTCTCACCAAGGCCCTGTACAACTGTAGCAAGACATCCTTGTTCCTGTACTCAAACCCTCTTGCTACGAAGGCCAACATACCATTTGCCTTCTTAACCGCCTGCTGCACCTGCATGCTTACCTTCAGCGACTGGTGCACAAGAACACCCAGGTCTATTTGCACTTCCCCTTCTCCCAATCTATTGCCATTCAAATAATAATCTGCCTTCCTGTTTTTGCCACCAAAGTGGATAACCTCACGTTTATCCACATTATAGTGCATTTGCCATTTTTCTGCCCAATCACCCAACCTGTCCAAATCGTACTGGAGTTTCACGACATCCTCCTCACAGCATACCCTCCCACCCAGCTTTGTGTCGTCTGCAAATTTGGAGATATTACATCCAATTCCCTCGTCCAGATCATTAATATATATTGTGAACAGCTGGGGTCCTAGGACCAATCCTTGTGGTACCCCACTAGTCACTGCCTGCCACTCGGAAAACGACCTGTTTATTCCAACTCTTTGCTTTCTGTCCGCCAACCTGTTCTCTATCCAAGTCAATACCTTGCCCCCAATCCCATGTGCCTTAATTTTGCACGCTAATCTCTTATGTGGGACCTTATCGAAAGCCTTCTGAAAGTCCAAATATACCACATCCACTGGTTCTCCCTTATCTATTTTACCAGTTACATCCTCAAAAAATTCCAGTAGATTAGTCGAGCATGATTTACCTTTTGTAAATCCATGTTGACTTTGTCCGATCCTGTCACTGATTTCCAAGTGCTCTGCTATTGCATCTTTTACAATGGACTCTAGCATTTTCCCCACTACCGATGTCAGGCTTACCGGTCTATAATTCCCCGATTTTTCTCTACCACCTTTTTTGAATAGTGGGGTAACATTAGCTACCCTCCAATCCATGGGTACTGTTCCAGAGTTTATCGAGTTCTGGAAGATGACCAGCAATGCATCTACTATTTCTAGGGCTACTTCCTTAAGTACCCTGGGATGTAGATTATCAGGCCCTGGGGATTTATCGGCCTTCAGTCCCATCAATTTTCCTAACACCATTTCCCTACAAATACTGATTTCTTTCAGTTCCACCCTTTCATCAGACCCTATGTTCCCCGGCATCTCTGGGAGGTTATTTGTGTCTTCCTTTGTGAAGACAGAACCAAAATATGTATTTAGTTGGTCTGCCATTTCTTTGTTCCCCATTATAAATTCCCCTGATTCTGACTGCAAGGGACCTACGCTTGACTCCACCAATCTTTTTCTCTTCACATATCTATAAAAGCTTTTACAGTCAGTTTTTATGTTCCCTGCAAGCTTACTCTCATATTCTATTTCCCTTTCTTAATTAATCCCTTTGTCCTCCTTTGTTGAATCCTAAACTGCTCCCAATCCTCAGGATTATTGCTTTTTCTGGCCAATTTATATGTCCTCTCCTTGGATCTTATGCTATCCCTAATTTCTCTTGTTAGCCACGGTTGAGTCACCTTTTTTGTTTTATTTTTATGCCAAACTGGGATGAACAAATTCTGTAGCTCATCCATTCGGTCTTTGAATGTTTGCCATTGCCTATCCACCGTCAACCCTTTGAGTGACATTCCCCAATCAATCCTACCCAACTCGCTCCTCAGACCATCGTAGTTTCCTTTATTTAAATTGAGGACCCTAGTCTCTGAGTCAACTACTTCATTCTCCATCTTAATGAAGAATTCGATCATATTATGATCGCTCCGACCCAAGGGGCCTCGTACAACAAGATTGCTAATTAATCCTTTCTCGTTACATAATACCCAGTCTAAGGTGGCCTGATCTCTGGTTGGTTCCTCGACATATTGGTCCAGGAAACCATCCTGTAAACACTCCAGGAATTCCTCCTCCACAGTATTGTTACCCACTATATTCAAGTCAAGAGCGTTGATATATACCACAAAAAGCAAGGGACCTAGTACTGAGCCCTGCGGAACCCCACTGGAAACAGCCTTCCAGTCACAAAAACATCCATCAACCATTACCCTCTGCTTCCTGTCTCCAAGCCAGTTTGAATCCAACTTGACACTTTGCCCTGGATTCCATGGGCTTTTAACTTTGTGACCAGTCTGCCATGTGGACCTTGAGGTTTAGGAACATGGGAATTGCGAGATGAAAAAAGACCAAGTTTTACTTCACCTTCCACCATCCTGGTAGTCACATGATATAATGATAATGTAGTTGTTGACTAATCATTGCAATCAATCTCTATCAGTTAGTCTACAATACACCCAGACATGAGGTGAGGAAAACTCCAGTGGTGGAAAGCTTTGGAAACCATAGGCCCAAAGTCACCTTGTTCCTCCAAAGCTGCTATACTTACCACATGTCATGTCTCAAATTACTCTTACTGCAACCCAAGATGTTATTTTCTGAAAGAAATCTATTTCTCTATTTGGAGGTGGGACTTGTCAAACGACCAAATGTGGTGACGGTAACAGGTCCAGGATTAACGTCCATAAAGATAAGTGGTAATGACAATGGCGCTATATATTTTCAGTTTTGTTGTGAGTTTGATCCCACATTAGTTGCAGACACACTTTTTCAGTTTTCTGGCATCTTTTAGTGCATTATTTGACAACACTCTAGCCAGATAGGAAAACCAATTTACAATATTTACTTCGTAATATTCATTTGTACTGTACCATACAGGTTCAACACGAATGACTGTGCAGAGACCAAATGTTGCATTTTTTTAAATTAGTCTCTGTAAATAAGTTACTCATGTTTTAATTAATACTAGCCAGAGACTGAAAGCCAAGGATTGGCATCTGAATAGATTGATCCCACTGTTAGAAGACAGTCACCAGCATATCAGCTGAACAAAATGGAGACTGTACCTGAATATGTTAAATACTAGTTGTAATTAAGAAAACCCACTAGATGGTGCAAGGGTAAGTATTGTACTGTAATTGGTGCTCATGCGACAGATTTACCTGTTCCTGCTGTAGTTACTGTCTCCTTAAGTGTCCTGAGTCTTTTTTGTGTGTTAGTGATGGATTGGGAATTACAGTAAATATCCTTATTCCACAATGAAGGCTGACCTGCATTGTCACAGCGTGCTGTCAGGGTTTACTGTTCTGAATCATAATCCCACTTTACACATCTATCAGTTCCAATTTATTCCCAAACTATAGTATTTGTGGAGTTGAATGCAAAATTAAATGCTGCTTTGGTTGATTATCTAGTGTTAGGATTGGATCTTCTCTATGTTGCTTTACAACATACTGCATTGTCAGTGGATTTCCAATTGTACCAAGGTGCATTGGTTGGACTAGAATTAATTGATTGGACCTATGTTAGGGTATATTGTATGTGGTAAGGAGATTAATCTAGATGAATTAAATAACGTGAATTTGGGACACCAAAACTGAATTTTTGCGATGTTTTACTGTTAATGCTGATGCAGAATCGTCTGTTCTTTGCCTTCGTGTGTATGTATACACAGCAACAGTGGCATTGATTCTCACAGGTACACAGGTAGCGTGCTGAGTCACTGTTCGACGGGATCGGGACAATCATGGCCGCGCCTGTGGGATCATCGGAAGCCTCGGCATGTATGACCGAGCTCGCGAACCATTCAGTTCATACATTGAGCGGATGGAGATGTTTTTTAAGGCCAATAACATTATTGAGACCGAAGGTGCAAATGAGAATGTTCAAGCTCAAAATAAAGTAATTCGTGAACGTAAAAAAGCAATTTTTCTAACGGAGATTGGACCAGATGTCTACGGAACGTTGACAAACCTGCTCGCACCACGGAAAGCGAAGGATGCGTTGTTTGAAGACATTATGGAGCAACCCGAGGACCATTTCAACCCAAAGACTTTAGAAATAGCAGAGAGCTATAAGTTTGATACCAGAAACCAAAAATAAAGTAAAACCAATGAGTGAATACATTGTAGCTCTTAAAAACCTGTTTTTGCATTGTAACTGTTAAGTCTGTGTGTTCCAGTTGTATTAAGATTAATTACTGACACAGACTACAAGAATAAAGTTCAACAGGTCTTTACTAGTTGGAGGTCAGGACTATATTAAATACAATATCACTACACAGTACTTATATACCGGTGGTCACCACCGGTATTATGTATACAGCAGCCAGAGAAAGTAGTACATCTCTTAAGGTGGAACAGGCTTAAGTTCTCTTAAGGTGGAACAGGTTACATACACCACAATCCTCCCTTTTTAGCTTAACAGTCATATCCCCATTTAACATAACATCATAACATATATAACTTCAGGTATAAACAGTTCAAAGGTTCAGTCTCTCAGGAGGCCTTCTGATTCGGTTTGGATAACGCCTTTCAGTGGTCTCTGATTCTTGTTGCTGAGGTGACTCTTCTTGTTGGTTTCCTATGTATTGGACGTCATCATCAGGTACAGTCCCTGCCGAGGTAGATGCTTCAGGTTCATTAACGTCTTCCACAGTTGTCTCTGTTGCAACCATGGGTTCGACCCTTGCTCTTGATTCTACCAGTTGATCCGCATGACGCCTTATCACATTGTTACCAATATCTACTGTGTACATCAGAGGTCCTTGTCTGGCCCGAATTGTTCCGGACTGCCATTTTTCGTTTCCATAGCCCCTTGCCAACACTGGTTGTCCTACGTCGAAACTTCAAGTGGACTTGTTATTAATATGCCGGAACTGTTTGTTTTCCACTTCCCTCCGCACACTTGGTTTTAACAAGTCCAACCTGGACTGCAACCTCCTGTTATAAAACATCATGGCAGGACTTTGGTTAGTCACTGCATGAGCGGCGTTTCGATATGCCATTAGGAAATTGTCCACCTTGTGTTGTAACAGAATCTGATCATCGTTCATGGCCTTTATTGCCTTTTTGAATGTTTGGACAAATCTCTCGGCCAACCTGTTTGTCGCCGGATGATATGGGGCAGAGGTATAATGTTTCACCCCATTCTTCTTTAAGAATTTTTGGAATTCTTCCGACACGAACTGTGGTCCGTTGTCCGAACAGATCTGTTCTGGCAATCCGTTACTTGCGAATATTGTTCTTAACACCGCAATTGTCTTTTCTGAAGTAGTGGTATTCATCTTGATCACTTCTGGCCATTTGGAATGTGCGTTCACCGCAATTAGGAACATGGAGTCCATGAATGGACCAGCAAAGTCAATATGTACGCGTTGCCATGGGGCTGAAGGCCATTCCCATGGGTGTAGCGGTGCGATCGGAGGTGCATTTTGCACTTTTTGGCACCCAGCGCAGCTTTTTGTCAACTCCTCTATCTGTTGGTCAATGCCCGGCCACCATACATAAGCCCTAGCAAGACTTTTCATCTTAACTCCCCCCAGATGACCTTCATGCAGTTCCTTTAGAACTCTTTCCCGTAACTTGGGAGGAATAATCACTCTTGTCCCGTACATCAAAGTACCATGGCAGACGGACAGCTGGTCTCGCCTTGCCGAGAATGCCGGTAACAGAGGATCACCATGTGTTGGCCATCCCTTCACTGTCACCTCGTAAACTCGGGACAGTGTCGGGTCGTTCCTGGTTTCTCTTTCAATACTTGCATTGGTGACTGGTAAACACTCGATGATGGTCGAATGAAATAACTCAACAGGGTCAACTTTCGTCGTCTCTTCCACTTCAGGTAGTGGCAGGCGCGACAGCCCATCAGCATTGCCATGCTGCTTTGTACCTTTGAATTCTATTTGATATTGATGTGCCCCTAGGAAAAGGGACCATCTCTGGAGTCGCTGTGCTGTCATCACCGAAACACCCTTCTTAGGGTTAAAAATGGATACCAACGGCTGATGGTCTGTCAGAAGTGTGAATTTTTGGCCCTGCAGGTAATGATTAAACTTCTTCACTCCCCATACAAGGCTGAGAGCCTCCCTATCGATCTGCGCATAGTTGCGCTCAGCGGAGGTCAATGATCTGGATGCAAACGCGACTGGCCTTTCCATGCCATTTGGCAACTTGTGTGAGAGTACTGCCCCAATACCATATGGAGAAGCATCACAAGCCAACCGAATAGGCAGTGTCGGGTTGAAGTGAGCCAACACTTCCTCTGAGGTGATCAATTCTTTGCTTTTGCGAAATGCCTTCTTACAGTTTTCGCTCCATTCCCATGGTACCCCCTTCTGTAAAAGAGCGTTCAGCGGGTGCAGTACCGTGGATAGATTCGGTAGAAACTTATGGTAATAGTTAATCAATCCCAGAAACGACCTCAACTGAGAGACATTATCCGGAGCGGGAGCCTTTACAACTGCCTCTATCTTGTCAGGAGACTTATGAAGCCCCTCCCGGTCAATGACATGACCACAGTACGAGATCCGCTTCTGAAAGAACTCACATTTCTGCCGATTAACTCTTAAGTCCATACTCTTTCAGTCTGTTGAGCACCAGTTCCAAGTTTGCGAGGTGTTCTTCATCACCATCACCTGTAATCAGAATATCGTCCAGGTAACATTGTGTGCCTGGAATTCCCTGTAATACCTGCTCCATGGCCCTCTGCCAAATTGCCGGAGCCGATGCCACTCCAAAAACCAGCCTATTATACCGGTACAAACCTCTATGCGTGTTGATCGTGAGGTACTGGCGTGACTCTTCTTCAACCTCCATCTGCAAGTACGCCTGTGCCAGGTCTATCTTGGTGAAGTGTTTCCCGCCAGACAACGAAGCAAAAATATCCTCAATCCGCGGAAGCGGATACTGCACCGTGTGAAGCACCGGATTAACGGTGATCTTGAAATCTCCACAGATGCGAACCTTCCCTGGTTCTCCTGGCTTGTTGCTCGAAGGACGTTTCATAACGGGAACAATGGGCGTAGCCCACTCACTCCAATCTACCTTAGACAGTACACCTGAACGTTCTAGCGCTTCCAGTTCCGCTTCTACAGTAGGTTGTATTGCATAGGGTACCGGTCTGGCTTTGAAAAATTTTGGTTGTGCATGTTCATCAATCTTGATGTTTGCCGTAATTCCTTTCAGTGTTCCCAGTCCTTGCTGGAACACCTCTTTAGCATCAGCCAATATTTTGGACAATCGTTTAGGTTTGACATCTGTTTCCCCGGAATCTACCGTTAGTGCTTTTAAGGAGTGCCAGTCCATATTCATTTTCCTAATCCACTCCCGTCCCAGTAGTGGTGGACCTCCTTCAGGTAGCACATATAAGTCCATTACTTGGCTTTCTTCACCCTTGTGGACCACTTTTACCTCTATCTTTCCGATGGGGTACACTCTTTGCCCCATGTATGTTTTCAATATAATCTCCGTATCCCGTAGGGGAATATGTTGGAATAACCTTTTGTAATCTTTCTTATTCATGACCGTCAATGCCGATCCAGTGTCCAATTCCATCTTTACTTGGACTCCTGCTATCTGAAGAGTGACCCAAATTGTCTGGAGATCTGCATCCTTACCAACGTTGTGTACTCTTAAGCTACCCAGTTCATTACTGCTAGCGTCTGAATCTGACTTCTGTTCGTTCGAACTGGTCTTTGTCACCTTGTGCACCTTTATGTATTTTCCTTGCGGTGACTTTTTGTTGCTGGTCTTCTTTCCTGACCGGCATACTTTAGCTATGTGGCCAAGCCTGCCACACGTTCTGCATTCTTGGTTTTTAAACCAACACTGGTTCTGATCGTGTGTTGTCTTTCCACAACGATAACATTTTACAGTACTCAAACCCAATTTATTTGTACTGTGTTCCGGTGACCGTAGCTGCATTACTGCCGTGCCTCTTGCTGCGGCTTCGCGTGCTGCTGCCATAGTGACCGCTTTCTCAAGCGTCAGCTCCTTCTCCTCGAGCAGTCGCTTTTGTGTATCTTCTTTTAATAATCCACACACAAATTTATCTTTTAGCGCGTCTGTCAGTCCCGCTCCAAACTGACAGTCCTTTGCTAGCTTACGCAATTCCATTAAATATTCAGCATTGCTTTCATCCTTCAGCTGCCTTCTGCTGTAAAATTTAAATCGTTCCGCTAGCATCAGCGGCGTGGGGTTTAGATGATTTTTCAGGACAGTAACAATCTCCTCGAACGTCTTATCCGCCGGTTCATCTGGTGATAAAAGGTGTTTCAATTGCCCGTATGTCTTTGCACCCATTAAGTTCAATAAAGTTAATGCTTTCTCTGCATCTGGGATTTTATTTGCTTTACAATAATTTTGTATGCGTTCTACATACATGGCCCAATCTTCGATGTCGCCATCAAAGGTATCAATGTTCCCATGTTTAGGCATCGTTGCAATTTATTTTATCCCAAGATGGCGGCTTCCCGCTCTTGTCTTCGTCCTCTGCCTACAAAATGGCGGTTTTCCCGCGCTTGGCAGTCTTCACCCACTGGCTGCAATGGCGTTTGGCGTGCCGCTGCTGCTCCCCTTCCCCAGCGGTTAGTAACTCCCCCGACGCTGTCTCCGCTTCACCGCGGCTCCCTCGGGCATTCGCGCTTCCCCGATGTCGCGCCTCGCAGCCCTTCTTGCAGCCCGGTTATTAGCACCGGCTGCGTTCGCCTTCACCGCGGCTCTCGCGCCTTCAGTCGCCCCAGACGCTGCGCCTTTTTGGCCCGAAAGCGGCCCGGCCCTTATCACCAGCCGCGATCGATGTCCCCGCGCTGCGCCTTTCGGCCCGAATGCGGCCCGGCCCTTATCTCCGGTCGCGATCGATCTCACCGCCCTTATTCCTCTGTCTTCCTCCCCCCCCGTCTGTACAGCCAACGCGGCCGACTTTCTGCTCGCGTTGCTGACCGGCTTACCCACCACCGAGGTAGAAAGAAGATAGCTGACTGCCGCTGATGGAGGCTTCGAGTTCAGGATGTCTTCTGCACTCCGGGTTCTCGATGCCTGCTGCGCGACGTGTCTTCCAGCAGGGTGATGAGGGTGGATGCCTCTCTTCGACGCCCGTTCTGTGGACGAAGCCGCCGTGGATATAAACTGCCGCAGGGTAAGAATCGGACTCATCGCCACTGTTAAGTCTGTGTGTTCCAGTTGTATTAAGATTAATTACTGACACAGACTACAAGAATAAAGTTCAACAGGTCTTTACTAGTTGGAGGTCAGGACTATATTAAATACAATATCACTACACAGTACTTGTATACCGGTGGTCACCACCGGTATTACGTATACAGCAGCCAGAGAAAGTAGTACATCTCTTAAGGTGGAACAGGCTTAAGTTCTCTTAGGGTGGAACAGGTTGCATACACCACAGTAACTTCGGCATATTTTTAGATCGTGCGTTGCGAAATAAGTTTATGTGTGGGTTGAGCGCACACAGTCCAAGTTACTGAACACTCCGAACCTAACGTTTGACATAGCATGCAAAATTGCCTTATCTATGGAGATGGCATCTAAGAATGCTAGGGAGCTCCGTCCAACTCAAGTGACTAGTGCAGCTGAGCTCTACAGTCACAAAGCCACCACCAAACCTAAAGCTGTGAGACCAAATCGAAAGCATGTCGGTGAGAACAGTTCAGTGAATTGTTATCACTGTAATGGAAATCACTCACCACAGTCCTGCTAATATAGAAATGCGAAGTGTTTTCACCGCCAGAAGCAAGGCCATATTTCAACAGCTTGCAGAACTAGATCGAAAGCAGGAAGTAAGAACCATTCTAGTGGCAATGCACAGCAGCGACAACAAAAGGGAGGAGTTCACAATATTGAAGTGAACACACCTGATGTTGAAGAACTAGGCATCTATAGTATCTATGCCACTAACGGCAATGCTGTCAATCATGAGAAAGACTTCAGTACAAAACTTTTGATCAACAAGCAATATATTGATACGTGTATGATCACAGTGGCGGACGTCTATCATGAGTAAGGATATACATGAGAGTAAGTTTAATCAAATACCATTCCAAAGAGTATTGTAGAGTTAAAAACCTACTCCGGAAAAATCCTAGAGACATGTGGACAAATGGAATGTACAGTTCAGCACAATGGCCAGTCAGTAAAGCTGGCTACAACAGGCCAACCCTCATGGGCAAAGACTGGTTGAGAAAGTTAAAACTAGACTGGAAAAACATTTTCAGTGTAGATGCTTCAAAGAAGTGGCTTGACACAATGCTGAAGAAGTACGAAAGCATCTTCTCAGACAGTTATGAGGGCATCACTGGGTATGACGCGCATAGCTGCATCAAGTCCAATGCGAAGCCTGTCTATTGTAAGGCAAAGCCGGTCCCTATGCGTTGAAAAGCCAGGTGGAGGAAGAGCTAGAGAAACTGAGAGAGAACGGAGTGCTAGTAAAAACTGGCAAAAGTGAATGGGCTACCCTGATTGTGGTAGTGCCCAAAGCAGACAAAACTGTACACTTGTACGGTGACTACAAAGTTACTATCAACCAAGCAGTTGACGATGAACAGTACCCGTTACCTACATCGCAAGATTTGTATGCAGCACTCTCTGGGTCAAAGGTTTTCTCTAAGCTTGACCTGTTGCATGCTTACGCTCAGCTGAATGTTGACAAAGTGTCAACAGTATCTCACTATCAACACACACAAGGGACTGTACTCATACACCAAGCTGTCGTATGGTGTAAAGTCCTCCTCCAAAATCTTCCAGGCTATGATGGATAAGATTTTGCAAGGAATTCCAAATTGCTTATGCAATCAAGACGATGTGCTGATCACAACAAGCAGCGAGGAAGAAAATCTAGAAGTATTAGAGTTAGTGCTTCAAAGGTTGAAAGCCCACAATGTCAAATTGAAAAGGAGCAAATGTGCTTTTATGCAGCCCAAGGTTGTGTACCTTGGTCTGAAAGTTGATGCAAATGGCTTACAACCAGTTAAGGAAAAGGTTGATGCTGTCATCAAAGCCACAGAACATATCTGAGTTAAGACCTTCTCTTGGAATGGTCCAGTACTACACATGTACCTTACCTGAGTTAGCGACCATGTTAGCTCCATTACATGAGCTCCTCAAGAAGGATGTCCAGTGGAAGTGGACAAAAGAGCAAGAGGAAGCTTTCGACGCTTGTAAGAGAAGTCTCTCTAGCGATGCTCTACTTGCACACTACGACACAGAGCGTGAGCTTAAGTTAGCGTGTGATGCTTCTAGCTATGGTGTGGGAGCTGTCATAAGCCACGTAATGGATGACGACCAAGAGAAATCAGTCGCGTTCACATCACGAACCCTCACAAAGAGCGAAAGAAACTACGCGCAAATTGAAAAGGAAGCGCTCGAATCAAGAGATTCCAACAGTTCCTGATCGGCAGAAAGTTTACCCTGATATCCGATCACAAACCGCTCCTAGCAACATTGGGGCTCAATTCTGCCATCCCTGCAATGACTGTATCAAGAATGCAACATTGGGCAGTGTTGTTGTCACAATATGACTACACAATTGAATATTGCACTTCAAAGCAAAATGCAATCGCAGATGCTTTGTCCAGGTTGCCACATGAGGATTCGTGTGTTGGGAGTGAAGGTAAGATTTTCACGCTGGGTGCAGTTGACAAAGACTTTCCTGTGAATGCAGCTGAGATTGCAAATGAGACTCAAAAGGACTCAGTACTGAAAAGAATGTATGAAAACACCTTGGCCCAGTAATTCGGGTCGGTGGCTTGCCGCGCGTGCAAGCCCCTGATATGCACTTACCCGACGCGCTGACATTTCACCTCCAGGGACGCCTGGAATTCGTGTTTGAAAAAGAAGAATCCCGGGCAGCGTCTGACGTCACGCCGCCCAGGAGTGCAGCCAGCGCGAAGCCTGGAGCGCGCTGTGCAAGTGAGACACGCCCCTTGAGGTCTCAGTTTAATAGGACACGCCCCCAATGTTTCTCACAAGCTGCTAAGCATTTTTACATGCAAAGCAGCATTTTAAATAGGTTTTTGGTATTTTTATGAAGCTTTTGGTAACTTTTATAAACTTTTAAAAACGTTTACATTATTTTGAAGAATCTGAAATAGTTTTAAACAGAATTAAAGCTATTAAAGACTTTTAAAAGCCCTAAAATAATTTTTTTAATTCCATTTATTTATTTACCAATGTCGTCGTCATACGTGTCTTCACACTGTTCCCTTTGGGGAACTGTATGAAGTGGTGGAAGGATTTATGGCCGTGATTAACACTCATTCCGTGACCGTAACCATCTTTGAACCAGCCATTAGGGTGGTTAGTCCTATGGCGGGAGGGTTTTACGGGCTCCCACAAGCTATACAAGGAGGGGGGGCCACCCACACCCACGGACGCAAATATCCCACTGGATGTCAACCCAGAATTTAGAGCCGGAGCTCCGACTCCACTTGCCGGGACTGTCTGGAACGGGGTTCGAAAAACCTACCCCGTCTGGCCCAGCGGCGGGGATCCTACCGCTACGCCAAAGGCCCAATCCGATTAGCAACATGAAATGGCTGGAATGAGCACAATTCACGGCATTAAAAGAACTCACAATTGAACTGATGATGACCTCAGCAATCTCCTCAACGAGGTGGAGGCGCAGCGCCTGCTCATCATTGGTAATGAGAAGTCCAAGGCGCCGCAAAAAGGACAGATGATAGCTTGGTCTTTCAAGTGGCAGCATAGGGCTCCAGTCACGGGGAGGGAAAAGGTGCAGGAAACGTATGGGTGTCACCTTTTGCGCGGAGTGGGCCTTTTGCGTAGCGGTAAGCATCCCCGCCGCTGGGCCAGAAGGAGTAGGGTTTCAAACCCCGCTCCAGACAGTCCCGGCAAGTGGAGTCGGAGCTCCAACTATAAATTCTGGGTGGACCTCCAGCGGGATACTTGCGTCCGCGGGTGTGGGTGGCCCCCCCCCCTCAGATGGGTTGTGGGAGCCCGTAAAACCCTCACGCCATAGGACTAACCACCCTAATGGCTGGTATGAAGATGGTTATGGTCACGGAAGGAGTGTTAACGTGGCCAGAAATCCTTCCACCACTTCATACAGTTCCCGAAAGGGAACAGTGTGAGGATACGTACGACGATGACCTCTTGCGCAATGCACCTCCTTGGACCCTCAGTCGCAGATGCGAGGGGGCAAATCGTGCAATTGTTAAATTTTTCATTTTATTGACATGTAAAATGTTGGCCCAGTAATTCCCTTCCAAACGCGCGAGTACGGTCGGGGTACTTACGCGTCTGTCCGGAGGAAATGCCGGTTTTCAGCATGCACAGCGCATGCAGGGAAAACCGGCATTTCCTGTCCTCTGAACGAAGGGGTTCAGAGGCAGAACGCGTGCGACTGTACAGGCAGCGCGTGCGCAGTAAAATTTGCCGCTTTCATTCATGCTTTCAGTGAGGTCAAGTCAATACAACTTACACATGAAAAAAGCATGAGTACAGTTGCTCCAGAGGCTGCGGTTGTTTGGGAAAGGGATTAAAGTTATTTTAAGAAATGCTGAGGTAAGTTTTAAAGTTTATTTTTGTTTTTTAAAACGGGTTTTCAGTACTGTAGGTAGAAGGATCAATTGTGGCTATGTGAATTGAATTTGCTGTGTTTATTAAATGTGAAAATGACTCCAACATTTTTAAGAAAGAAACTTTTCATCAGTAATATATTCTTTTAAGTAATTATGTATGTATGTCTGTATATATTCCTTTGCGTGTATGAATATATTCCTTTACTTATGTGTATGAATGTATGTATTTAATTATGACTTTCAGAGAAAGTAACTTATTGGAAAATCATAATTAAAAACATACATTCATACACATAAGTAAAGGAATATAAAACATACATACATATACGTAAAGGAATATATGCGGACATACATACATACATAATTACTTATTACTGATGAAAAGTTTCTTTCTTAAAAGTGTAGGAAATGTTACATTACTCATTTTAGAACACTCATTCTCACATTCAATTCACACAGCCACAATTGCTCCTTCTACCTACCGTACTGAAAACCCGTTTAAAAAAAAAAAAAAATTTTAACTTTAAAACTAACCTCAGCATTTCTTAAAATAACTTTGCTCCCTTTCCCAAACAAAAATATTGCCTTTCAGAAGCTCCATGATAAAATATATCTTCCTCCGCAGCCTTGGACCAACTTTACACATGCTTTTTTCAAGTGTAACTTGTAAGGACTTACCCTCACTGAATCCATGAATGAAATCGACGAAGTTCACTGCGCACGCGCTGCCTGTGCAGTCGCACGCGCTGTGCCTCTGAACCCCTTCGTTCAGAGGACCGGAAATGCCGGCGTTCTCCGCATGCACGGTGTTTCCTGAATGCCGGCATTTCATCCGGCCAGATGCATGAGTACCCAGACCGTACTCACGCATTTGGACCCGAATTACTGGGCCAACGAATAGATGGACTGATCAGTGTCCGGACACAGAGTTGAAACCATTCCATAATTATCGTACTGAATTGTCTTGTGAGCAAGGTTGTATCAAGTGGGGAAACAGAGTGGTGGTACCTACTTCTTTGAGTTCGGAACCAAAACAAAATAGCCCGAAAACTGGTTCAACACTAAAACCTTTTGTAAAATCAGGAAGGCTCCGCAAACCTGTTATTAAACTGGATTTGTAGTTGATTTTTAAAAAAAGCCAGGAGTTTTTGTTATGTTGTAGGAACGGAGGTTCCTATCAAAAAGACTGAGTTCGACTCAGGCAATTAAAACAATGAACTTTAATGGAACAAAACAGGTTTTAACTGGAAACTGCTGGAATACATCAACTACAGGTCTGCTCTCCTTGAGGGCTCCACGAGGACTGATCCTCTGGTCAGAAGACTGACGTCATGACGTCATCACATTCTTCCCACCATTGAGGCATCACGTGACTAACGGCATGACGTCATCACGTTGAAACCGCGCTGTAAAGGTAACTAGACATTGTACAGTCAAACAGTGTAATTAAAGGTACAGGCACAGACAGTAACTACATTGCTGTTAAAGGAATTATGTACAACCGCTCTGAGTCCTTTGGTGGCTCCGCCACAATGTGGTACATGTGATGCTGGGAAAGGTGGGACCATAGTTTTGTTGTATTTGAAAGGGGAATATGTGCATTTTTTTAAGGGGAAAGCAGTGTAATGTATTATCACATGATTTATCACATGGTTTAGTATGAGCATGCTCAGTTCGCTCTGGCCTAGTAAAGCAAGCACATGAACTAGCAACTCGTGTTTCTGTCCTTCATTTGTTCTACCCACATATATTACAACCAGAAATAACAACAGAAAATGCTGGAAAAACTCAGCAAGTCAGGCAACATCTGTGGAGAGAAATTTGAGTTGATGTTTCGGGTTTGACCCTTCTTCAAAACCAGGTTCCATTATTTACTGATCAAGTATCTTAAGCCCTGTGCACTGCCATATTCTGAGGCCTGTAATGTCATATTCATTGAAGGCTAAGAGTTGAAAGCCCAAGAGCCTCACGTTGCTGAAGAATGAATCAGGTTACTGAGTTTTTGTTGTTAGTCAGACCTGCTATCTTTTTGTAGTGTGGAGAGTCTCACAATGATGGTGAATGTCAAACCCAGGACAAATAGTATGAACACAGCTAAAGGGACATTTTCCGTCACAGTGACGAAGGTACAAGGTAAATTTGTACTGAAGCGTATCAACATTGTTGCTGTCTGCCCAAAGCAAAGGAGCAAGTCGGCAGATGTCACTTGAGCTGCTGAAAATTTGTGAAACTAATTTAACGAGCGGCTGAACAGAAGGAAATTAATTGCCATTCTGAAGGCTAATGTCGAAGCTAACGAGGCTCTACCTCTAACTCATTATAACCTGCCACCTGAAGCCCTGCTGGCAGCCACAAAACTGGAACAGAACCTCAGTCTGGGTTTCTGGGCCATTAGTAGTAGCTTTGACTTTTTAACCAGTAGATTGGAGAATTACAAATAAAATTCGAGTGTCTTGAAAAGTGCGATTTTTATTTGAGGAATGGAGTTTATTTTTGTCATTTTTTAGGTACTGAGAATTTTTTTTTATTCGTTCATGGGATCTGGGCATCGCTGGCAAGGCCAGCATTTATTGCCCATCCCTAATTGCCCTTGAGAAGGTGGTGGTGAGCCGCCTTCTTGAACCGCTGCAGTCCATGTGGTGAAGGTACTCCCACAGTGCTGTTAGGGAGGAAGTGCCAGGATTTTGACCCAGCGACGATGAAGGATCGGCGATATACTTCCAAGTCAGGATGGTGTGTGACTTGGAGGGGAACTTGGAGGTGGTGGTGTTCCCACGCGCCTGCTGCCCTTGTCCTTCTAGGTGGTAGAGGTCACGGGTTTGGGAGGTACTGCCGAAGAAGCCTTGGCGAGTTGCTGCAGTGCATCTTGTAGATGGTACACACTGCAGCCATGGTACGCCAGTGGTGGAGGGAGTGAATGTTTAAGGTGGTGGATGGGGTGCCAATCAAGTGGGCTGCTTTGCCCTGGATGGTGTCGAGCTTCTTGAGTGTTGTTGGAGCTGCACTCATCCAGGCAAGTGGAGAGTATTCCATCACACTCCTGACTTGTGCCTTGTAGATGGTGGAAAGGCTTTGGGGAGTCAGGAGGTGAGACACTCAGAATAGATCTGGATTCAAGCTGTTAAGTAAGATAATGCGTCTGCACAGTGGCTTTTGATGCTGCTATGTGTAGTGTATGTACCCGTCTACCTTTAAGGGAACTATTGAATGTAACCGTTCACCTTTAAGGGAACTACTTTAAGTGTGGCACTACTTGTTTGGCTTCTGTATACTGTAATACCGACAGTGACCACACCAGTATATAAGTGTTGTGACAGGATAACTGGGGCAGATTCGCCCGGACCTTCGAATAGTAAAGACCTGTTTTGTTTGTTACTTCTGAAGTCTGTGTATTTATTAACTGCACAACCCACAGACTTTACAGTGGCGACGAGTCCGATCGTACCCTGCGGCAAGATTACCAAAGCAAGAAGAGCGTCGAAGAGAGGCAACCGCCCTCGTCGTGCTGCTGGAAGAAAACACGAGGCTGCAGCAGGAGAAAGGTGGAAGACTTTAGCAACAAAAGCTTCCATTAGCAACAGGCACTGACTACCCTTCTACCACGGTGCGGAGTGAGCCGATCAGCTGGAAACAAGGCGGCCGAAGAGACTGTGAGTAAGGGAAGGTGTAGAAGTATCCGGAGGATAAGGGCAGAGCACTTGACCTCGGTCGAGGGGGAGCTGTGCCGGCCAAAAGTCGGGTCCAACGGCGTCGGGTGACAGCCGGACCGCGATCGGCGGGAAAAATCCGGGCAGCGACCGCAGCCACGAAGCGCTGAGCCTGCGAGTAGGCGCGGGAGGAGAAACCCAGCCGCAGCCGGGGAGGGAAACACCGGTCTGCGAGAGGGCTGGGGAGGCGAACGGGAACCGTGCGGGTGAGAGCCGGGTGCGGAGTGAGAGACTGCGAGGAGCCAGTCCAGCGGCTGAGCTGTTCTCCACCAACGGGGTACTCAGAGCCGGCAAAACCGAACGTGCGGGAGTGGGAGAGCGAACAGGAGCCGAGAACGGGGAGAGAGACTGCGCGAGAGCCAGTCCAGCGGCTGAACTGTTCTCCACCTACGGAGTACCCAGAGCCGGTAGAACCGAACGTGCGGGAGAGGGAGAGACAGAGCCGAGCACGGGGAGAGAGAGACTGCGCGAGGGCCAGTCCAGCGGCTGAACTGTCCTCTGTTAACAGGGTGTACCCAGAGCCGGTAGAACCGAACGTGCGGGAGAGGGAGAGACAGAGCCGAGCATGGGGAGAGAGAGACTGCGCGAGAGCCAGTCCAGCGGCTGAACTGTCCTCCGTTAACGGGGTGTACCCAGCGCCGGTAGAGCCGTGCGGGCGGGAGGAAAAGACAGAGCCGAGTAAGGGGAGCTGTGCGAGAGCTAGCCCAGCAGCTGAACCTGTCCGCTGTGGGGAAAGCGTACCCCTTACACCAGGGAGAAACGCGGAAAGCCGCCATTAGGCGGAGAAGACGATAGAGGCGGGAAACCGCCATTGAAGTGGACGGGGAGAGAAAGGAAGAGCGGGAAACCGCCATTTTCGCGGGAAAAGAACCGCCATCTTAACTGCCATTGAAGTGGGCAGAGAGAGAGAGAGAGAGAGAGAAGGGAAGAGCGGGAAACCGCCATTTTCGCAGGAAAACCGCCATTTTAGAAAAAAAAAGATAATAAATAATACTTAAAGAAATACTGGTGCTGCTCCCAAGGGAAGAAAAATGCCTAAGCGAGGGAATATTAACAACTTTAATTCTGAAATAGAAGACTGGGCCACGTACGTGGAACGCATCGAGATCTATTGTGAAGCCAACAAAATAGAGGAAGACGACAAGGCGATAACATTGTTAAACTCGATGGGCGCAAAGACATACGGGCTCTTGAAGGATTTACTAGCACCAGCTAAACCGGCGGATCAGTCTTTCGAAGAGATTGTGGTTGTTCTGAAGGACCACTTGAACCCCACACCGTTGATGTTGGCTGAATGATTCAAATTCTATGCAAGAACGCAACGGAAAGACGAAAACAACGCAGAATACTTGGTCGAACTGCGTAGGCTAGCGAAATACTGCCAGTTCGGAGGGAATCTGACAGAGGCACTGCGAGACAAGTTCGTAGGCGGATTGTCCAAGGAAGGGACGCAAAAGCGCCTACTAGAAGAGAATGACCTTACACTTGACAGGGCTGTCCTTATAGCCGCATCACACGAAGCCGCAGCGAAAGGAACGGCGGAAATGCAACTAAAGGCGGCGGCGCTTGGGGTGGACCAAATTACCTCGAGTACAACAAAATGCTATCGTTGTGGGAAGACAACACACCACCAGAATCAATGCTGGTTTAAGAACCAAGAATGTAGGAAATGTGGCAAACTGGGTCACATCGCTAAGGTATGCCGGTCAGGGAAGAAGACCAACCACCAAAGGAAGCCATCACAAGAAAAGTACAACAAGGTATACAAGGGGGCTGAGAAGAGTTCAGACGAACAGAATCCAGACTCAGATCCAAACGGCCAGGAGCTGGGTAGTCTGAGTATCCACCATGTGAGTAAGGAAGCTGACCTACAAACTATCTGGGTCATGCTAAAAATAGCTGGAGTCCAAGTGAAAATGGAGTTGGACACTGGATCAGCTGTATCAGTCATAAATCGAGGGGATTACCACCGGCTATTCTCACACATACCCTTAAGAGATACCAAGTTCGTATTGCAGACATACACGGGGCATAAAGTATACCCCATGGGAAAAATAAGAGTCAAGGTGAGAGATAGGGGTAAAGAACACCCAAGAATGAACTTGTATGTACTACATGAGGGAGGACCACCACTTCTAGGACGGGAGTGGATCAAGAAAATAGACATGGAATGGCACTACCAACAAGCAATGACGAGTGAGGACTCGGTGCAGACAAGCAGCTCAGACTCTGAGCCGGAAGACGATAAGTCCAGCCCCCGTATGAAAAACAAGGTTAACATGAACTCACTGACTAAGGTTGGAAAAACGATGGCGTGCATAAAGACAGAGAATTCTGAGTCTGTTCAAGTCACAGACATATGCATTACGGAGGAACACCGAGCTCGAACTCAACGTTATTTCAAAGTACGACAACAATTCGAACAATTAAGTTACCGTCTCGTACAGGAGATGAAAACAATGAAAAAGTTCTATGACACCGAATGGGAGAGTCTGGAAAGACAACAGAACCTGCTGGCTCAAGCAGAGAGCGACCATAGAGCCATCGTGACCAATTACTGATCACACCTCCCTTATGATGTTCAGGAGTTGGAATATTTGCATGATCTAGAGATACAGCATAAAGGCAAACCACGCTACACTGAGGATTTTGTTCTGCAATTGGAGACGGAGCTAGTGCAGGCAAGGTTAAGAGAAGCTGAATCGCAGTGTGCACTTAGAGATGCAGGAAAAAAATCTTGGACATGGAAAAGAGAAACGCTTCTTTACCTGATGTGAATAATGTGGCCATGTTGCAAGAGGAGCTTATCACTCAGTTAAATGAAAATAAAGGGAAAATGACTGAGATAGACTGCAAGAATAAAGAAGATTTGATGGCAGTGAGACTTCAAGAGGCAGATAGCATAGCAGCCTTGGCTGAACTCCAACAGGAAATTGCGAAAGAAGCAAATGAAGAGGAATCTTCAGGAAGCCGGGATTTTATTCCAGTTCTTCTCTACGACTCCTTACAAGCAGAGTGTGAGAAGTGGAAAGAACAGTATGAACGGGCCCAGACTACAATCCTGGAAGGGGTTAACTCGGCAACATCCGAAAAGCTAGTTTTAGTGAAAGCATATGAACAACTAAAGTTTGAACATGAGCGAGAATTACAAAGGCTGCAGGAAATGTTTGACGAGCTCCAGGCCAAGACAGACTCATCGGTAGAGATTCCATCCGTAGATGGAAAATTAGAGGTGGAAGACATAGCAGAACGTGAAATTCAAGATGTCCAAGAACTCGTTAAATTATTGAAGGAAACCCAAGACAAATATGAGGCAGCAATGGCAGAGGTCCAACAACTTGAAGAACATATTCAACTAGGAATCCGGGCAGTGGAAGGAAAGGCCAATGGAAGGAACACAGAGACTGTAGGAATGGCCCCTGATCAGGAGTTAGAGAACACCAAGGCGCAATTTCTTCGAGCACTTAAAACCAAAGGACCGGAGGAAAGGAAGGTGAAAACATTGGAGGGAAAGGTGGATGAAATGGAGAAGGCGCTAATCCACAGTGTCCCCATAGAAGAGTTAACGGCCAGCCAACTCTTATACACGCTGAGGGACAAGACTCCAAAATGGGAACACGAGTTTCAGGTTTCAAAGGGAAAGAATTCGGAGCTTCCAAAAGTCACGGAGAGAGCTGAGGGGGCAACACAGATTGCACATGGATGTCAAAAGTATGCTGAATTACGTCAAGGGGAACAGAAGAATGCGGAAACAGCTACTTCAGTAGAAGGATAAATAGCCTGATAACGGAATCCCCGATGGAAGGGAAGGTATTGAACTCACAAATGAGGTCCGTCGTAAAGGAATGGCAGATAACCCAGGAAGAGCAGGATGAATATGAATGCATACAGAAGGCTTTTCAAGAAAGATATCTAGGGAAGGAACCACCGTCAGCTAACGTCCAGATGGGTGAGGAGGAAGAAGAAGGCTCTCTCGCTGGCCTAACTCAGGACGAACCCGAATATTACCATGACCTGTTGAGTGACACTGAATATTACGAGGATGTGGTCTGCCCAGTTTGTGATGAAAACTCCCAAAGTGCTGAAATCCGGATGAAGCACTAAAGGTCTAAGGAACATAGAGAGTTGGTGGCGCTACAGCTGGCAGCCGAGAAAGGAGCTCGGAGAGTTTCAAAAAGGCAGAAGAGAAAAAGAAGAAGCAGAAGATAATAACTGTCTAAAATATTAGCACTGCTACCATCTCAGGCGGGACACTACGAAAGGAGCTAAATTAGTTGGAAAACTGGAAAAGGTCAAGACAGCCAGTTGGTTGTAAAAGTCCGCACTGCTGGTTCAACAGGACGAAAGTTCAAGCTGTTACGTCAAGAAAAAGGCTATGGAGGAGTCACGCTAGCCAGGTGAACCGGCTACACCAAAGAGATGTTGTTCGGAACGAGTCAAGATCAGAGACTGCATCTATGAACTGTTTCCACCGAGATTATATCTGTAAATTGTTTTATATGACATTGACTCCACCGAGGTTATATCTGTAATTTGTTTTATGGGAAGTTGAAGATATGTATGTTTAACGGGGACTCTGTAAGTAATAAGCTAAAAAGGGAGGATTGTAGTGTATGTACCCGTCTACCTTTAAGGGAACTATTGAATGTAACCGTTCACCTTTAAGGGAACTACTTTAAGTGTGGCACTACTTGTTTGGCTTCTGTATACTGTAATACCGACAGTGACCACACCAGTATATAAGTGTTGTGACAGGATAACTGGGGCAGATTCGCCCGGACCTTCGAATAGTAAAGACCTGTTTTGTTTGTTACTTCTGAAGTCTGTGTATTTATTAACTGCACAACCCACAGACTTTACACTATGGAAACACTGTCTGACTACTGAAGGTGCTTTTCAATCCTCTGCATCATCCTAACTTCCTTTCTCAGTTGGACTGGATACCTTTGTGTCCTGACATTTGTAACTTCACCCAGGCACTCATTTCCACTATCTGCAGCATAGCACAGCAATGGGTTTGAGTCCAATACAGTAAATAACCACATTTTAATAAGGCAAATGTTTGTTTAACCATTGAACCATTACTTGATTTCCACTGTAATTAATGGGTTTTAAAATTTAATTCATTTGCCATTCATCCCAGTGTTGTAATGCGATCGTGTCATTTTTAAGTCCTTTTATAATTTAAATGTTGGAATTTTCCATTCACTTTAGTTCACTATACTGTGGGCACCAACGGTAACGTGAGTCCACACAGCTCCTCGCACATCTCTGGAAAGAAAAGAGCCCATTAATATTAGAAACCCAATATCGCAGTGTCACTGTAAGAATCCCCAGAACTGACACCATAAAGTCACATAGGCCTGCTCCAGGCTTGAGCCTTCACAATGTCACTGAGGGGAAATTCCAAGGTAGTTTTCACTTAAAAATGAACAGAATGCCATCCTCAAAACAGCAAATTGAAAATCCCAAATCCCACGTACTAAAAGCAAAGTTTGTCTTATTCAGTCACCGTAAACCTGTGGCTCTGGAAATTGGATTCTATGGAAGGGAACATAAGAGGGTGGATCAGCATCTCAATAAATGTATGGGGGACGTGTTCACTAAGTGTGAACTAGCCTCCCACTTCCCGTCCTCCTGTGTTGTTCTTTGCAACCTGCTCAGTGCTGGAATTTACAAGATGTTTAACCATTTTGATGGGGAAATAATCTGAGTAAGGCTGCTTTACTTTAAACATCATTGTTAAGCTCTGGTTTCCCAGAGGGGGAATTCCAGAGAAAGTGTACAGGTTTCACACAATACATGACATTTTTTTGTACATTAACTAGAGACAAAAGTTTCAAAACTGACCCTAGTGGTTGCTAAGAGCTAGCAAAGAATTGGGAGAATAACTGTAGGAGGGCATCAACCTCAGGACTCATATAGTCAATTGCGTGCTCAGTAAATCCGTGCTCACCAAGTGACCGTTAACATTGGCCTAGAAATTCGGTGGCCTGCGCCACCAGTTAGCGCCCAAAGAGACGCCACGAGGCGCGAGAGGTAGGAGCAAGAGCAAGAGTCAAGAGGCACGAGAGATAAGAGACTGATCACTACCGATGGGCCTACAATTATACCCGGTTCTTCATTCCTTATCTGCGCGCCAAATCAGGTCAGTCCTTTAACTTTTGGCGGGCTCGTTTAAAATGATTACAGCCATTTACTTTAACGACTTCTGGAGTGGTTGTCTCCGTGTTTAATGGTTTCGATGTCCTGGCTGTTTGTCATTTATGAAACTTAATTGGGTTTCCTGACTTGGCAGCTACCTGTGAGCTGTTACCAATTAAATATGCAGAAACCTAATGGCCTCGATTTAGGCCCATTCTAACCTGATCTGTTTCAAGGTGAATGAATGCATATTCTGTGTTTGCTTTAGCTGTCTGGCTCCACAAAATCTCTTCACAGATTCATGCATTTTAAGTTTCGTTTCAGACTTTGAAAAGTGCCTGCCCTTTTGCAGGGCCTTACTTTTAAAATCCTGTAACTTGGTCACGAGGTTGCAGAAGCCATTTTGGGTACCCTTTTTAACAACTTGTCCATACAGGGTCCCTTTATCCATAACTTTTGGGGAATGTGGGAATTTTTAGAACCCTACAGGACTTTTTAGATTGACCCAGAATTCTGAGGTTCACCTGTTGTAGCTCATGGGCTTCCAGTATTAACAGGGAACTCTAGCTTTACTGCTGACAGCTGTAGCGTTGCTGCTGTGGTCCAAATATTGTAGGGAACTGTCAGACCAACCATACTTTGTAATGTTGTAGATGGGTAGCTCGGCATTGAGATGGTCATCTCATCCAGTCCACTGGTCTATGTGGATTTGGTCTGTATTAAATCCAATAGCAAGAGATGGCTTTTCTTTGTAGTTTGCCAAGCAGTACTGCAGAATTCCAGCACTGGACAGATGTGGCCATGGTAGAACACTGAAGTTGTTGATGATGACAGGTATAGCTGGCATTTCGTGAACATCTTGCAGCAACTTTTTCAGCCATCTTCACCACTTGTTTGGTTCGGTGTACATCAGATATCAGGTGGCGGGGCAACATCATTAAGCATCTTTCTTGTTGATTTGGTCTCCACCCGCCCCCCCCCCCCCCCCACTGAAGAAACCATATTTCACCACCACCATTACCTAAGTCTGTCTACATCGGCCTGAAATGATCAATCACTGCTTCTTTTTATTTTACAGCATCCATAGATGTGTATGGATGAACTGGCCCTGTGCCAGATATACCAATCCTCCTAAGAGATGGATTTCTTGGCACTTCTAATAAATGAGATAGATCAACATTAGGAGTGATAAGTACAGATAAGGAAGGCCTTTTGTCCCATCCTGTCGCATCCAACCAGAAAAAACCCACTGTCCCATCACAGCATCCAATTATTTTTAAATATTTCCTGGGTTTTGTCTCCATTATTTTACCTAGAAGTCCATTCCACAATCTTTGTGTAGAGAATAACCATTTGATATCAATCCTAAATTTGCCTTTGAATTTGAACTCCTTATCCAATGATCACCGTTTAATATAAAGTAATTTTCTAGATTTACCTTTTCTATACAGTTTGCTATCCTATGTCCCTCTATAAGGTCCCCTCTCAGTCACTCGAAAAGCTCCTTTCCCTCCAGTTTCCTCAATATTGAGGAGTTACTGAGGTTGGGGATTAGTCTTGTGGCTTCAGTCAAATCAAATCAAATCAAATCAAATCAACTTTTATTGTCATTGTTAGTGCACAAGTGCAGTACAACGAAATGTAGGCTTGCGGCTCCCGAGAGTGTACATTTGGATTAAGACATTTAGGCCTAGAAATTCACTTGGGCGCGGGCAGCTCGCTCGCGCCCAAAAGTTAGCGCTGGGCGGGGAGGCATTAGCGCACGCCGTATATTTGTCTTCTGCGCCCCAATTCGGAAGCGGGCGCTATACCAGGGTGTACCCGCCTCCGTTTGGGGCGCTGCAACTGAATATCGGCGCGCTAGTTGCCGCAGCGCCACCCGATGCGGTGCGGCAGGCTGCAGTACTGCAGGCCTCCTCCTTCTCTTAAGGGGGAGGTGCCTGCAACGGCCGGAGCCCCGATTGCGAGTGCCGGCAAAAGAGTCCGGCACAACGGAGAAGTGCCGGGCTCCACGGAAACCAGCCGGCAATGCCGTGGGGGGGGTGGAGGAGGCTGGGGAAGGAGGTGCGGGCAGGCGGCCGCCGAAAAAGCGGCCGGCCGCACCTTCTGCTTTAAAGTGCCCCACTATGGCAGCAGGACGGCCCCGTTTTCTGTTCGCTGTTTGCGCCCGCTTCGGAGGAGGCGGCCACAAATAAATATGGGGATCGGCGCAGTTTCAGGGCGTTACGGGCCACCGCGCACACCGATGACATAATCGGTCCCGGCGCAGCGCTAACGGCTACCGCCGCCAATACCGCTGCACTCAATTTCCGCGCTACCACCCCGCCGGCACAAAAGACCTCTTTAGGCGCTAAGTGGGCGCAAGGCCCACTGAATTTCTAGGCCTTAACATTCAACATACATTTGGCTTGTAGTATATTAACATAAACATAACCACAATAAAGTGCATTGGCAGATGTGCAGGCTTTAGAGTTTATTTGTGGAGTTCAGTAGGATGACAGCCCTGGGAAAGAAGCTGTTCCTAAATCTGGTCGTACGGGTGCGAATGCATCTGTAGCGTCTCCCAGATGGCAGGAGGGCGAACAGACTGTGGCTGGGGTGGGTAGGGTCTTTGATGATGGACCGTGACCTCCGTAGACAGCGTTTCTGGTATATGTGCTATATGGTCGGTAGCCGGGTGCCGGTAATGCGTTGGGCAGTTTTGACTACCCGCTGCAGGGCTTTCTGGTCATAGTAGCTACAGCTGCCATACCATACTGTGATACAGTTTGTCAGGATGCTCTCTATAGTGCAGCGGTAAAAGTTAGAGAGGATCAGGGGTGACAGATTACATCCCTTCAGCCTCCTTAGGAAATATAGGCGCTGCTGGGCCTTCTTCACCAGAGAGGAGGTGTTGAGGGACCAGGAGAGGTCTTCCGTGATGTGGACTCCGAGGAACTTAAAGCTGTCCACCCTTTCCACCACAGCCCCATTGATGTGGATGGGGGTGTGACTTCCGCCTTTGGACTTGCTCCAGGCCTTGAATGCTTCCCTGTGTCACGGGGGAAGCGCAGGACTCAAGCTGTGCTCTGACCAGAGCACTGTACAGTTCAAGCATAACCACCTTTGATTTGCACTGCTAAGCTAGCCAGAATAGTATTCTATTTGCTCTGTTGACGGCTAATCAGACATGGTTAGACATTTTGAGCATCAGATCTATGAATACTCGCAGATCTTTCAACTTCATCCTTAGGTATTTTGCCATGGAGTATGCATGGCTGCCATTTCTTTCACCCTACAGGCAGTATTTACACTTTGTATTAAACGCCCTTGGCCACTGTTCTACTCACTTACACATATTTTAATTACTCATTTTATAGATTCCTGGCTCAGATTCAACTGCCCCCTCTGCCCCACTTTGGTACCAACTGCAAATTTGACTTTGATCAATCACAATTTGGTCCTGTTAATCTGATGAGATTAATTTGATTTTGTAATCTGATGAGATGATACTGGTTTTCAGTTCTGCCACTCATTGAGCTAAAGGAGTGGCCGAGCACTTCACAGGGCACCAAGGTTTCGGATAAGCTGAAGTTTACAAAGGAGGGAAGATGGAGGCCAGGAGAGCCCAATTCACAGGGCAGTGGAAAAATAAAGAAAGAGGGCCAGCGGGCTGGGGAGGCAGGGACAAAAGCAGGGCCAAGAAAGAGGGTTTGAAGGTGACTCTTGCAAGCAGAAAGGGGGTGGGGGTGGCAAGGCGAAGATGCTCAATGATGGAATTCCAGAGGGTGGGACACGAAGGAGCAGCTGCCGATGGAGTGGCGGGAGCAGACAATGAGAAGGAGGTTGATGTCGGAGAACAGGAATGTGCACGCCGGGACATTGATGTGGAGGAGATCATGGAAGTAGGGAGGGACAATGCTGCAGAGCGATTTGAAACAGAAGATGAAAATCTTAAAAGTTCATTGCCGAGGATGCAGGGGAACAGTGGAGCTTTGACAGAAGGTCAAACTAATGGTTCAAACATCCCCAACATGTTTGAGGATGAAACAGAAAGGAGGAAAATGTTATTGTTTATCAATGGGTTTTCTTCAGTGATTCCTTATTAGTGAAAGTCTTTCCATTTTTACCCCTGTGAACAAGACAGCTCTCAACATCAAGGAAAATGTACAAATTCAACTTAGAATTTTTAATAAATGAATGGAAATGCTATATGGCACGCTGGTATACAAAACAAGCTGTGACAGATCAGAGGTTTCACGCCTACAGATAGTTTTCATCGGTGGGCCATGTGATTTGAGACATGGCAGTGCGTGCGAGCAAGAGCAGACTCGGTGGGCACATGAGGGAGAGGGTGATAATCTAGGAGGAGGGGGAACCAGCACAGTAGGCCAATTTATTTACCTTTATTCCTTTATTTTTTTGCTGAGTATGTGCTGCCGGCCGGAAGCCTTGCCTGCTGGACACGTGTACACAAAATCGGCACCATTGAGCCCGCGAGGAAGGGGAAACGAGTTGACTGATGAAAAGGCTCCAAAGATTCCATCAGGAACCACACACATTTTGGGATATGAGGCATGCGCAGCTGAGACTGTTGTGGGCTGTCATATAGAATCCTGTAAGAGTAAACATCAAGCCATCTATAACATTCTCCCCAAAAGCTGAAGGTAATAAAAGTAAGCATAAATGCGTGACTTGGCTCAGTGGGTAGTTCTCTCGCCTCTGAGTCAGAAGATTCTGAGTTCAAATCCCACTCCAGAGACTTGAACACATAATCTAGGCTGACACATCAGTTCAGTACTGAGGGAATTCTGCACTGTCAGAGGTGCAGTCTTTCAGATAAGAAGTTAATTCAAGGCCCCCGTCTACCCTCTTGGGTGGGCATAAAAGATCCCATGATGCTATTTGAGAAAGAGCAGGGTGTCTCGTAGTTCTGGCCAATTTTTATCCCTCAACCAATATCACTAAAACACCTTGGGCCGTAATTTGCGACCCCTACGGGTGCGTACGAGGTGCCGCGCACGTGCCCATAGGGGCCACGCAAGTGGTGGCTAAACCCAGAACTTGCGATCTGTCAACAATCTTCTTGACAGGTCGCACGCATCCCTGGGAAAAAGGCCTCCGCGGGTGGAGAGTTGGGCTATTTCCGCAACTTCTGCCCAGTGAATGCCTGTGGAATTCTTTTGCCTGGTAAAGACCTGCTTTTACTAGCGTAAGACTTTTAAAGAACAGAAACATCATTTTTTTCAATAATTAAAAATCTATGAAATAAAGTAAGTTTATTTTTAGCACCTTTAAAATATGTAAATGTATTTTTCAAAAAATGTAATTTTTGTTTTAAATATTGAATTAAAAGCCATTTTAATTCATTTTAAATATGTGATTTTGTGGCGACACGCCACCATTGGACATAATCCGCTCACGGCGGGACAGACAGTCTAAGCAGAAGCCCCCAGCCGGGGGCCCTTTCCTCCAGCAACTTGTTTCCCGCAGGGACAGGCTGCCGGGAGCACTTCCTGTCTGGGAAGTATTTAAGTGGATGTGCGGGCTTTTCTAGTTCCTGTTTGCCATGTGGTCAGAATAAAGCAGTTGCGTTTTCAATAGCTCTGTCTCGACTCCCACGTTTGCCGCGGTATCTCAACACTGGTGACCCCGACGCTCAGGACGAATCCTAAGCTAGCATGGCGGATACAAACGTAGTCACGGTTAAATTACCTGACTTTTGGGAGAACCTCGCCGAAGCCTGGTTCGTTCAAGCTGAGTCCAGATTCCGGCTGAAAGGCATTACAGTCGACGCCACGAAGTACGACTACCTCGTCGCCTCGCTCACCTACGCTACAGTCCCCAAGGTTTGGGCAGCGCTGCAGAATCCACCAACGGAGGGCAAGTACGAGCATCTGAAGGCTGCGCTACTTAAAAAATTTCAAACGTCCTCTTACCAGCGCCACTGCCAACTCCTGGACCTCCCCGGCCTTGGTGACGCTTCACCATCAGACCTGCTTTCCCACATGCTGTCCCTCTCCGACGACAAAAATCCCGGCGCCCTTTTTCGCACGCTTTTCATTCGGCAGCTCCCCGCCAGCATCCGCCCGCTCATTGTGGAGTCTGACTCCACGGACCTGAATGAGATAGCCGAAAAGGCCGACCGGCTGCTCTCTGCACAGGCCGCTCGCGACGTCGCGCCCGACCTCACGGCAATGACCACGCGGTCTTCCCGGGCCGCTAGGCCCGACCGCCCTACCACTCCGGGTCACTGCTACTACCACACCCGTTTTGGCGCTAGGGCTCAACGCTGCACGCCACCGTGTTCCTTCAAACCCCCCCCGCACCGGCCCCCGCGATGGCCGCGGGGCAGAAGGAGCCCCTACTGTACGTCACTGACGACAGAACCAACCGCCGATTTCTGTGCGACACAGGGGCCCAGCACAGCATCACCCCCGCCTCCGCCCTCGAGATCCAACGCGGCACACGGGGTATCACACTGGCTGCAGCCAACGGCTCTGAAATCCGCACATATGGCACCCGCATGGTCACGCTTGACCTCGCGGGCCGCCGCTACCGCTGGGAGTTCCTGACAGCCAAGGTCCTCTGCCCACTCATTGGCGCCGACTTCCTACGCGGCCACGGCCTCCTTGTCGACATTCCGAGGCACCGCCTCGTCGACATCAACACTATGGCCCCCATCCCCGGCGCCTTTACCCCGGCCCGTTCGGCCGGCCCGACGACCTACTGCCTCGCCAGAGCCACGGACGACTACTCGGCACTCCTAGCTGAGTTTCCCGCCCTCACTAACCCGACCTTTTCGGCCAAAGCCGCCAAGCACGGTGTGGAACACTATATCCCCACCACCGGCCCCCCAGTTTCTGCCCACGTCCGCAGACTCAACCCGGCCAAGCTGGAAATCGCGCGGGCCGAGTTTACCAACATGGAACAACTCGGCATCATCCGCCGCTCCAGCAGCCCTTGGGCCTCGCCCCTCCACATCGCCCCCAAGCCCGGCGGAGGCTGGCGCCCTTGCGGGGACTACCGCCGCCTCAACGACGCCACCACCCCCGATCGGTACCCGGTGCCACACATCCAGGACTTCTCGGCCCGACTGGCCGGACGAACCGTCTTTTCCAAAGTCGACCTGGTGCGCGGTTACCACCAAGTCCCCGTACACCCCGCGGACATCCCCAAAACGGCCGTCATCACCCCATTCGGCCTGTTCGAGTTCCTGAGGATGCCCTTCGGCCTCAAGAATGCAGCACAGGCTTTCCAGCGCCTTATGGACTCAGTCCTCCGGGACCTGAACTTCCTATTCGTCTATCTAGACGACATTCTCGTGGCCAGCTCCTCCAAACAGGAACACCTCGAACACCTTCGCATCCTGTTCGGACGCCTAGCCCAACATGGGCTCATCCTCAGCCCGGCGAAGTGCCAATTCGGCCTAACCGAGATCGATTTTCTCGGTCACCACATCACCCCTGCTGGGGCCGTCCCCCTGCCCAACAAGGTGCAGGCCGTCCAGCAATTCCCCCACCCCACAACCATCAAGGGCCTCCAGGAGTTCCTCGGGATGGTGAACTTCTACAACAGGTTCATCCCCAGAGCCGCAGCCCTTATGAAGCCCCTATACGGCTCCCTCCGAGGAAAATCCGGCAAGATGGACGTAGCCTGGACCACTGACACGGCAGCCGCCTTCGACGCCACCAAAAACGTGCTCGCCGACGCCACTCTGCTCGCGCACCTGAGGGCCGATGCCCGGGTCGCGCTCACCACCGACGCCTCCGACCACGCGGTCGGGGCCGTGTTCGAGCAGTGGGTCAATGGCGCGTGGCAGCCACTTGCCTTCTACAGCCGCCAACTGCGCCCCCTGGAGGTCAAATACTCCACTTTCGACCGCAAGCTTCTCGCACTCCACCTGTCGGTCCGCCATTTCAGGTTCCTCCTGGAAGGCCGCCCCTTCACCGCGTATGTGGACCACAAGCCACTCACATACGCGATGGCCAAGCACACCGAACCCTGGTCCGCTAGGCAGCAACGCCAGCTCGCGGCCGTCTCCGAGTTTACTACGGACATTCAGTACGTCTCCGGTAGAGACAACGTGGTCGCCGACTGCCTTTCCCGTCCCGCCGTCTGTGCGAATCACCTCGCGGTCGACTACGCACAACTAGCAGCGGCCCAGCTCACGGACCCAGACCTCCTCTCGGCGGCTACCAGCCTGCCAGGGCTACGCCTAGCCAAGGTCGCGCACGGGCCCGAAGCCACGGCAGTCACGTGCGACGTCTCACTCGGCCAACCCAGGCCGGTCGTCCCTGAGCCCTGGCGCCGCCGCGTCTTCGACGCGCTCCACGGGCTCTCTCACCCGGGTTCCCGCGCATCCGTCAAACTCCTCTCCAAGCGCTTCGTCTGGCGCGGCCTTAGCAGAGATGTTCGGACTTGGGCCACCTCCTGCCTCGCCTGCCAACGGGCTAAGGTACAGCTGCACACCAAAGCACCCCTGGGAGACTTCGAGGTACCCAGCCGCCGCTTCGACCACGTACACGTCGACATCGTCGGTCCCCTGCCACCATCGCAAGGCCAAACTTATCTCCTCACGATGGTCGACCGCTACACACGCTGGCCTGAGGCAGTGCCGCTGACCTCCACCACCACAGCCGACATCGCCAGGGCGTTCGTTAACACCTGGGTTGCGAGGTTCGGCGTACCGGCCGACATAACCTCCGACAGAGGCGCCCAGTTCACCTCCGAACTCTGGACGGCCACAGCACGCAACCTCGGGGTGACGCTCCACCGCACCACGGCGTACCACCCGCAGGCCAACGGACTTTGTGAACGCTTCCACAGGTCACTCAAGGCCTCACTCCGCGCCGGCCTGCAGGACAGTACCTGGACTGACCGCCTACCGTGGGTGCTACTCGGCCTACTTACCGCGGTCAAGGAAGACCTCCAGTCCTCGGCAGCGGAGTTAGTCTACGGACAACCGCTGCGCGTCCCAGGCGAATTCCTTCCGGAGCCTACCAAGTCTTGGTCGGCCGAACAGCAGCGGCTCGACTCTTTCTCTTCCACTCAGCAGTTCGCCCCACTTCCGGTCAACCGACACGGCGAACTCGCACCTCACGTCCCGCCAAATTTACAGCAGGCGCGCTTTGTCTTTGTGCGACACGACGCGCACCGCGGGCCCCTGCGACCCCCGTACGACGGTCCGTATGAGGTACTACAAACCGGGGACAAGGTATTCAAGCTGCGACTCGGCGACAGGGTCGAGACAGTCTCCATCGACCGGCTCAAACCAGCACACACAGAACCAGGGGAACAGGTCCCCGTGGCCCAGCCTCCAGCCAGAGGCCGTCCCCCCGGCAAGCCAGCACAGCCGGCGGCGAACCGCCCGACCCAACCAACCAGACCGGCGACCACTCGGAGCCGCTGCGGCAGAACCATTAGACCACCGTCACGACTCGTCCACTCCTCCTAAGCGGATTCTGGGGGGAGCTCTGTGGCGACACACCACCATTGGACATAATCCGCTCACGGCGGCACAGACAGTCTAAGCAGAAGCCCCCAGCCGGGGGCCCTTTCCTCCAGCAACGCCAACATGTTCCTGTAAAGGTCAAGGGTGGGACCAACAAGCAAAGGGAACCTTGGATGACAAGGGATATACAAAAATGCATTAGAAATAAAAGGGGGGCTTTTGGCAGTTACAAAAGACTAAAGACGGAAGAAGCCCTAGAGGAGTATAAAAAATGCAGAGGCATACTTAAAAAAGAAATTAGGAGGGCGAGGAGGGGCCATGAAATAACACTGGCGAGCAAAATAAAGGAAAATCCTAAGATGTTTTATAAGTATATTAAGGGCAAGAGGATAACCAGGGAAAGGGTAGGGCCCATTAGGGACCAAAGTGGCAATCTGTGTGTAGAGCCAGATGATGTAGGCGGGGTTTTAAATGAATTTTTTGCATCTGTGTTCACTATGGAGAAAGACGATGCAGACATAGAAATCGGGCAAGGGGGCTGTGACATACTTGAACATATTAGCATCGAGAGGGAGGAGGTGCTAGCGGTTTTAGCAGGCCAAAAAGTGGATAAATCCCCAGGCCCAGACGAGATGTATCCCAGGCTGCTGTGGGAGGCAAAGGAGGAGATTGCAGGGGCTCTGACACAAATTTTCAGAACCTCTCTGGCCACAGGGGATGTACCAGAGGACTGGAGAACAGCTAACGTAGTACCATTATTCAAGAAGGGTAGCAGGGATAAACCAGGGAATTACAGGCCAGTGAGCCTAACATCTGTGGTAGGGAAATTATTGGAAAAAATTCTGAGGGACAAAATTAGTCTCCACTTGGAGAGGCAAGGATTAATCGGGGATAGTCAGCATGGCTTTGTCAAGGGTAAATCATGTCTGACAAATCTGATTGAATTTTTCGAGGGGGTGACTAGGGGGGTGGATGAGGGAAATGCTGTGGATGTGGTTTACATGGACTTCAGTAAAGCTTTTGACAAAGTCCCGCATAGGAGACTGGTCAAGAAGGTAAGAGCCCATGGGATCCAGGGTGCCTTGGCGCGTTGGATCCTAAACTGGCTGAGTGGTAGGAGGCAGAGGGTGATGGTCGAAGGTTGCTTTTGTGACTGGAAGCCTGTGTCCAGTGGGGTACCTCAGGGATCGGTGCTGGGTCCCTTGTTGTTTGTGATCTACATAAATGATTTGGATGAGAATGTAAAAGGTATGATCAGTAAGTTCGCAGATGACACGAAAATTGGTGGGGTGGTAAATTGTGAGGAGGAAAGCCTCAGGCTACAGGACGATATAAACGGGTTGGTCAGATGGGCGGAAAAGTGGCAAATGGAATTTAACCCTGAAAAGTGCGAGGTGATGCATTTTGGACGGACAAATAAGGCAAGGGAATACACAATGAGTGGTAGGACCCTAGGAAGTACAGAGGGTCAGAGGGACCTTGGTGTACATGTACATAGATCCCTGAAGGCAGCGGAACAGGTAGATAAGGTGGTTAAAAAGGCATATGGGATACTTGCCTTCATTAGCCGAGGCATAGAATATAAGAGCAGGGAGGTTATG
Source organism: Somniosus microcephalus (assembly GCF_052327205.1). NCBI lineage: Eukaryota > Metazoa > Chordata > Chondrichthyes > Squaliformes > Somniosidae > Somniosus > Somniosus microcephalus. The sequence goes on along the minus strand of NC_140998.1, from coordinate 51,553,841 downwards.
ATGGAACTGTACAAAACGCTGGTGAGGCCACAGCTGGAGTACTGTGTGCAGTTCTGGTCGCCTCACTATAGGAAGGATGTGATTGCTTTGGAGAGGGTGCAGAGAAGATTCACCAGGATGTTACCTGGGATGGAGCGCCTCAGCTATGAAGAGAGGCTGGACAGGCTGGGGTTGTTTTCCTTGGAGCAAAGAAGGCTGAGGGGGGACCTGATTGAGGTGTACAAAATGATGAGGGGCATAGATAGGGTAGACAAAGAGGAACTTTTCCCCTTAGTAGGGGGGTCAATAACAAGGGGGCATAGATTCAGGGTAAGGGGCAGGAGATTTAGAGGGGATTTGAGGAGGAACTTTTTCACCCAGAGGGTGGTTGGAATGTGGAACTCAATGCCTGAAAGGGTGGTAGAGGCAGGAACCCTCACAACATTCAAGAAGCATTTGGATGAGCACTTGAAATGCCATTGCATACAAGGCTATGGACCAAATGCTGGAAAATGGGATTAGACTGGACAGGGATGGATGGGCGGCGCAGACACGATGGGCCGAAGGGCCTCTTTCTGTGCTGTAAAACTCTATGACTGTATGACTATGAACTTGTTTCCCGCAGGGACAGGCTGCCGGGAGCACTTCCTGTCTGGGAAGTATTTAAGTGGATGTGCGGGCTTTTCTAGTTCCTGTTTGCCATGTGGTCAGAATAAAGCAGTTGCGTTTTCAATAGCTCTGTCTCGACTCCCACGTTTGCCGCGGTATCTCAACAATTTCTTTTTTAATGTATTTAAAGTGTACGTGTATTTTGGGGGTATTCCCATTCATACTTATGGGGTTTCTGTACATACGGAATCCCCATAAGCATGAATGGGGATTGCCTTTCTTTCATTGGTTGGACCGGCACACGTGATCCCAGCGGCACTTGCGAACTGTCTGCGCCCCTGGGATATGTGGGCCTCCACCCGCAGGCCTATGCATAGAGGCCCAGGGGCGCAAGTGTCCGCACCTCTGGGACTATCAGGTAAGTTCGTAGATTTTTTTGCTGGTCGGAAGCTTCCGACCACAAATTCAGGGCCACTATCATTTTTTAATTCATTCCTGGGATATGGGCATCGCTGGCAAGGCTAACATTTATTGCTCATCCCTAATTGCCCTTGAGAAGGTGGTGGTGAGCCGCCTTCTTGAACCACTGCTGTCCGCGAGGTGAAGGTACTCCCACAGTGCTGTTAGGGAGGGAGTTCCAGGATTTTGATCCAGCGACGATGAAGGAACGGCGATATACTTCCAAGTCAGGATGGTGTGTGATCTGGAGGGGAACTTGGAAGTGGTGGTGTTCCCATGCATCTGCTGCCCTTGTCCTTCTAGGTGGTAGAGGTTGTGGGTTTGGGAGGTGCTGTTGAAGAAGCCTTGGCGAGTTGCTGCAGTGCATCTTGTAGATGGTACATACTGCAGCCACGGTGCGCCGGTGGTGGAGGGAGTGAAAGTTTAAGGTGGTGGATAGGGTGCCAATCAAGCGGGCCTCTGATCTGCTCTTGTAACCACAGTATTTATGTGGCTGGTCCAGCTAAGTTTCTGGTCAATGGTGACCCCCAGGATGTTGATGTTGGGGGATTCGGCGATGGTAATGCCGTTGAATATCAAGGGGCGTTGGTTATCTCTTGTTGGAGATAGTCATTGCCTGGCACTTGTGTGGCGCGAATGTTACCTGCCACTTATCAGCCCAAGGCTGAACATCGTCCAGGTCTTGCTGCATGCGGGCATGGACTGCTTCATTATCTGAGGATTTGCGAATAGAACTGAACAGTGAGCAATCATCAGCGAACATCCCCACTTCTGACCGTAAGTTGGAGGGAAGGTCATTGATGAAGCAGCTGAAGATGGTTGGGCCTAGGACACTGCCCTGAGGAACTCCTGCAGCATTGTCCAGGTTGACCTCCAACAACCACAACCATCTTTCTTTGTGCTAGGTATGACTCCAGCCAGTGGAGAGTTTTTCCCCTGATTCCCATTGACTTCCATTTTTAGGAGTGCTCCTTGATGCCACACTCGGTCAAATGATGCCATGATGGCAAGGGCAGTCACTCTCACCTCACCTCACCTCTGGAATTCAGTTCTTTTGTCCATGTTTGGACCAAGGCTGTAATGAGGTCTGGAGCCAAGTGGTCCTGGCGGAACCCAAACTGAGCATCGGTGAGCAGGTTATTGGTGAGTAAGTACCGCTTGATGGCACTGTCAACAACACCTTCCATCACTTTGTTGATGATTGAGAGTAGACTGATGGGGTGGTAATTGGTCGGATTGGATTTGTCCTGTTTTTTGTGGACAGGACATACCTGGGCAGTTTTCCACATTGTCGGGTAGATGTCAGTGTTGTAGCTGTACTGGAACAGCTTAGTTAGAGGCGCAGCTAGTTCTGGAGCACAAGTCTTCAGCATGACAGCCGGGACGTTGTCGGGGCCCATAGCCTTTGCTGTTTCTTGATATCACGTGAAGTGAATGGAATTGGCTGAAGACTGACTTCTGTGATGGTGGGGACCTCAGGAGGAGGCCTAGATGAATCATCCACTTGGCACTTCTGGCTAAAGATGGTTGCAAACGCATCAGCCTTGTCTTTTGCACTTGTGTGCTGGGCTCCTCCATCATCAAGCGAGAGTCTACCCACTGCCCCTTGACATTCAATGGCATGACCATCGCCGAATCCCCCATCACCAGCATCCTGAGGGTCACCATTGCCCAGAAACTTAACTGTCCCAGCCACATAAATACCGTGGCAACAAGAGCAGGTCAGAGGCTGGGTATTCTGTGGCGAGTGTCTCACCTCCTGACTCCCCAAAGCCTTTCCCCCATCTACAAAACACAAGTAAGGAGTGTGATGGAATACTCTCCTGAAAGAGTGCAGCTCCAACAACACTCAAGAAGCTCGACACCATCCAGGACAAAGCAGCCCGTTTGATTGGCACCCCATCCACCACCTTAAACATTCACTCCCTCCACCACCGGCGCACCGTGGCTGCAGTGTGTACCATCTACAAGATGCACTGCAGCAACTCGCCAAGGCTTCTTCGGCAGCACCTCCCAGACCCGTGAACTCTACAACCTAGAAGGACAAGGGCAGCAGGCGCATGGGAACACCATCACCTCCAAGTTCCCCTCCAAGTCACACACCATCCTGACTTGGAAGTATATCGCCGTTCCTTCATCGTCGCTGGGTCAAAATTCTGGAACTCCCTCCCTAACAGCTCTGTGGGAGTACCTTCACCATATGGACTGCAGCGGTTCAAGAAGGCGGCTGACCACCACCTTCTCAAGGGCAACTAGGGATGGGAATAAATGCTGGCCTTGCCAGCGACACCCACATCCCATAACAAATTTTAAAAAAGGATGTTCATGGAGCCTCCTCTTGTCTGTTGTTTATTGGTTCACCACCATTCATGGATGGATGTAGCAGGAGTGCAGAGCTTTGATCTGATCCATTGGTTGTGGGTTTGCTTAGCTGCTTTCATTGATTAGCGTACATGTAGTCCTGTGTTGCAGCTTCCCCAGGTTGCACCTCATTTTTAGGTATACCTGGTGCTGCTCCTACACGCCTCATTGAACCAGGGTTGGCCTCCTGGCTTGAGATTAATGGTAGAGTGAGGGATATGCCGGGCCATGAGGTTACAGATTGTGGTGGAATACAATTCTACTGCTGCTGGCCCACAGCGCCTCATGGATGCCCAGTTTTGAGCTGTTCTGAATCTGTCCCATTTAGCACAGTGGTAGTGCCACACAACACATTTAAGGGTGTCCTGAGTGTGAAGATGGGATTTTGTCTCCACAAGGACTATGCAGTGGTCACTGCTCCCAATACTGTCATGGACAGATGCATCTGCGACAGGTAGAATGGTGAGGACGAGGTCAAGTAAGTTTTTCCCTCGTGTTGGTTCTCTCACCACCTGTTGCAGGTCCAGTCTGGCAGTTATGTCCTTCGCTATGTCCTTCAGGACTCGGCCAGCTCGGTCAGTCGTGGTGTTACCGAGCCACTCTTGGTGGTGGACATTGAAGTCCCCCACCTAGAGTACATCTGTGCCCTTGCTACCCTCAGTGCTTCTTCCAAGTGGTGTTCAACATGGAGGAGCACTGATTCATCAGCTGAGGGAGGGCGGTAGGTGGTAATCAGCAGGAGGTTTCCTTGCCCATGTTTGAGCTGGTGCCATGAGACTTCATGGGGGCCAGAGTCAATGTTGAAGACTCCCAGGGCCACTGGGAGTTAGCTGCTCATTAATCTCATTGTTGTTTGAGGGACGTTGCTGTGTGCAAATTGGCTGCCATGTTTCCGACATTACAAGAGTGACTACACTTCAAAAAGTACTTAATTGGCTGAAATGCGCTTTGGAACATCCTGAGGTCATAAAAGGCACTATGTAAATGCAAGATTGTTCTTTCTTATTGCTCATCAAGGGGCCGTTGAAGAGAAAGTGCCCTATCCATTAACCGAGATTCACATTTTCGGGTTTTAATCGTTATTCCAATGTGTGTTTTTTGCTCTATATATCCGTAATTAAAGAGCAGATCTAAAGAACAAAGTGTGTTGTTTCATGGATATTGACTTGGCAATTGTGTTTGGAATTCCACTGATAGAAATGTACTTTCCTGCTGTGTAACAGCAACAACATGCATTTATATAGCATCTTTAATGTAGTAAAACATCCCAAGGTGTTTCACGGAAGCAGTTGTCAAACAAAATTTGACACTGAGCCACATAAGGAGATACAGTATTAGGACAGGTGGTCACAGAGTTAGGTTTTAAGGAGTGTCTTAATGGAGGAGGGAGAGGTGGGAATACCAGAGCTTAGGGCCGAGGCAGCTGAAGGCACGGCTGCCAATGGTGGGGCAATTAAAATCAGGGATGCGGAAGAGGCCAGAATGATCAATTGTATATGGTGTTAATATTGACCAGCTCTACAACTGCATAAGATATTTATTAGTATATTTGTATGCAGCATAATTAATTCTATATTTTAATGTAACATTGTTAAATTCAACTGAAGGTGTCTACTTTGAAAGAATTGAGAGGTGTAAAATTGGAGTTTGCTTCAGTTCTTGCGCTTTTTCAGAATTCTGTTGCATGATCCATTTTTTTGCATTACATCATGATGTCCTAACAGCAAAACTGGTATAAGAAGACAACACCTACTGAACTGATCTTGCCAGAAACTGGAATTTTGTTTGAGTCATCAGGAACTAAAGTTTGAATTAAGGGACAATAGAGGAGCTATTGTGCTGCTGGGAGTATACTATTGGCCACCAAATAGTTTAAAGGAGATAGAGGAACAAATTTGCAGGCAAACTGCTGAACGATGCAAGAACTGGAGAGTAGTGATAATGGGGGACTTCAATTACCCTAATATAGACTGGGCTAGTAAAAGTGTAAAAGGCAAAGAGGGGGAGGAATTCCTGAAATGTGTACAAGAGAACTTCCTTGATCATGTTTCCAGCCTAATGAGGAAGGGAGCAGTGCTGGATCTAGTTCTGGGAAATGAAATGGGGCAAGTGGAGCATGTTTCAGTGGGAGAGCATTTGGGAAACAGTGATCACAATATCATTAGGTTTAGAGTAGATATGGAAAAAGACAAGGAAAAATCAAATGTGAAAATATTCAACTGGAGGAGGGCTAACATCATTGTGTTGAAAGGGATCTGGCTCAGGTGGATTGGAGTCAAAGATTGGCAGATAAAACAGTAAATGAGCAACGGGAGGCCTTCAAAGAGGAGATAGTTTGGGTACAGACCTGGACACATTCCCAGGAGGGACAACAAAGGGCATCCAAAGCTAGAGTTCCCTGGATGACTAAAAATATAGAGATTAAAATTAAACAGAAAAGGGAAGTTTATGATAAATGTCAGGCTCATAATTCAGTAGAGAACCAAGCTGAATACAAATAGTACAGGGGAGAAATGAAAAAGGAAATAAGAGGGGCAAAAAGAGTGAATGAGAATAGATTAGCGGCTAACATAAAATGGAACGTAAAAGTCTTTGATAAACAAATCAATAGTAAAAGGATAGTCCAAGGAAGGGTGAGGGCAATTAGGGACCAAAAATGAGATCTTCTTATGGAGGCAGAGGACATGGCTGAGGTACTAAATGAGTACTTTGCATCTGAGTTCACTAAAGAAGAGGATACTGGCAATGTCACGGTAAAGGAGAAGGTAGTAGAGAGATTGAATAGGATAAAAATAGATAAAGACGAGATAATTAAAAGGTTGGCAGCGCTTAAAGTAGAAAAGTCATCTGGTCCGGATGGGATGCATCCTAGGTTACTGAGGGAAGTAAAGGTGGAAATTGCGGAGGCTCTGGCCACAATCTTCCAATCCTCCTTAGACATGGGAGAGGTGCCAGAAGATTGGAGGATTGCAAATGTTACACCACTGTTCAAAAAAGGGGAGAGGGATAAACCCGGCAACTACAGGCCATGTAGCCTAACATCGGTGGTGGGGAAACTTTTAGAGACATTAATCTGGAGCAAAATTAAAGGGTACATTGAAAAATATGGGTTAATATATGAAAGCCAGCACAGATTTGTTAAAGGCAAATTGTGTTTGACTAACTTGATCGAGTTCTTTGATGAAGTAATGGAGCGGGTGGATGAGGTAGTGCGATTGATGTTGTGTATATGTACTTTCAAAAAGCATTTGATAAAGTATCACATAATAAACTTGTTAGCAGAATTGAAGCCCATAAGATTAAAGTGGACAGTGGCTGCATGGATACGAAATTGGCTAAGGGACAGAGAGCAGAAAGTAGTGGTGAATGGTGTCATTCGGACTGGAGGGAAGTGAACAGTGATATCCCATAGTGGTTGGTGCTGGGACCACTGCTCTTTTTGATATATATTAATTAATGACCTGGACTTGGGTATACAGGGCATCATTTCAAAGTTTGCAGATGGCACAAAACTCAGAAATGTAGTAAACAATGAGGAGGATAGTAACAGACTTCAGGAGGACATAGGCAGACTGGTGAAATGGGCAAATGAAATTTAACGCAGAGAAGTGAGAAGTGATTTATTTTGGTAGGAAGAATGAGGAGAGGCAATATAAACTAAATGGTACAATTTTCAAGGGGGTGCAGGAACAGAGAAACCTGGGGCTGTAAATCTTTGAAGTTGGCAGGACAAGTTGAGAAGGCGGGACAGGTTGAGAAGGCGGGACAGGTTGAGAAGGCACGACAGGTTGAGAAGGCGGGACAGGTTGAGAAGGCGGGACAGGTTGAGAAGGCGGGACAGGTTGAGAAGGCACGACAGGTTGAGAAGGCGGGACAGGTTGAGAAGGCGGGACAGGTTGAGAAGGCGGGACAGGTTGTGAAGGCGGGACAGGTTGAGAAGGCGGGACAGGTTGAGAAGGCACGACAGGTTGAGAAGGCGGGTCAGGTTGAGAAGGCGGGACAGGTTGAGAAGGCGGGTTGAGAAGGCGGGACAAGATGTGAAGGCGGGACAAGTTGAGAAGGCGGGACAGGTTGAGAAGGCGGGACAGGTTGAGAAGGCGGGTCAGGTTGAGAAGGCGGGACAGGTTGAGAAGGCGGGACAGGTTGCGAAGGCGGGACAGGTTGAGAAGGCGGGACAGGTTGCGAAGGCGGGACAGGTTGCGAAGGCGGGATCCTTGGTTTTATAAATAGAGGCATACAGTACAAAAGCAAGGAAGCTATGCTAAACCAAAATACTGTGGATGCTGGAAATCTGAAATAACAACCGAAAATGCTAGAAATACTCAGCAGGTCAGGCAGCATCTGTGGAGAGAGAAACAGAGTTAACGTTTCTGGTCAATGACCGTTTGTCATAACTGGAAAAAGTTAGAGATGTAACAGATTTTAAGCATGCGCAGGGGCAGGGAAAGGGGGGAGGGGAGGAGCGAACAAAGGGAAGATCTGTGATCGGGTGGAAGGCAGGAATGATTAAATGACAAAGAGTATGATTGGACAAAGCAAATGGAGATGGCAATGGGACAAGTAAAGAAACAAAAGATGGGTTTAGTAGAGGTGTAAATGGGAATGGCAGAATCATCAACAGCTGCCATCTGAAAAAATAGGAGCAGAGGTTGTGGTCTGAAATTGTTGAAGTTAATGTTTGAGTCCAGAAGGCTGTGAAGTGCCTAACTGAAAGATGAGGTGCTGTTCCTCGAGTTTCCATTGAGCTTCGTTAGAACAGTGTAGGAGGCCGAGGACAGAGTGGGAGTAGAGCGGAGATTAAAGTGACAGGCGACCGGAAGCTCGGGATCATGCTTAAAGACTGAATGGAGGTGTTCTGCAAAGTGATCACCCAATCTGCGTTTGGTCTCCCCAATGTAGAGGAGACCACATACTAAATTGCAAGAAGTATAAATAAATCGCTGCTTCACCTGGAAGGAGTGTTTGGGGCCCTGGACAGTGGGAAGGGAGGAGGTAAAAGGGCAGGTGTTGCATCTCCTGCGCTTGCACGGGAAAGTGCCGTGGGAAGGGGCGGGGTGTTGTGGGTAATTGAGGAGTGGACAAGGGTGTCACGGAGGGAGCGGTCCCTTTGGAATGCTGAAAGGGGAGGGGGAAGGGAAGATGTGTTTAGTGGTGGGATCACGCTGGAGGTGGCAGAAATGGCGGAGGATGATCCATTGAGTGTAGAGGCTGGTGGGGTGAAAGGTGAGGACAAGGGGAACCCTATCGTGGTTCTGGGAGGGAGGGGAAGGGGTGAGAGCAGAAGTACAGGATAGGGAACGGACACAGTTGAGTTATGCTAAACCTTTACTAAACACTGGTTGGACCCCAGCTCGAGTATTGTGGCCAATTCTGGGCACCACACTATAGGAAGGATGTCAAGGCCTTAGAGAGGGTGCAGAGGAGATTTACTAGAATAGTACCAGGGATGAAAGACTTCAGTTATGTGGAGAGACTAGAGAGGCTGGGGTTGTTCTCCTTAGAGCGGAGAAGATTAAGGGGAGATTTGATAGAGGTGTTCAAAACCTTGAAGGGTTTTGATAGAGTAAATAAGGAAAAGCTGTTTCCAGTGGCATAAAGGTCAGGAACCAGAGGATACAGATTTAAGCTAAATGGCAAAAGAACCAGATACAACATGAGAAAAAAGAATTTACACAGCGATTTGTTGTGATCTGGAATTCACTGCCTGAAAGAGTGGTGGAAGCAGATTCAATAATCACTTTCAAAAGGAAATTGAATAGATACTTGAAGAGGAAAAAATTGCTGGGCTATGAGGAAAGAGCAGGGTAGTGGAACTACAGGAAACTTTGGTTTATCTGGAGGTTAACTGTCCGGAATGCTCGAGCCACCGGCAAAATTCAGGAGTCGGTTCAGTAAGTTTTTTTTCTTTTCGTTGCTTTTTTTTCACTAGTCAGGCTCTGCAAGGTCTAGCTAAAGCTGTTGCTTAGCTACAGAGATGCTTGCAAGCTACGGCCGACTGTTTAGAAACTGTTGCTAAGCAACAGGGTTTGTTGCTAGATACGGAGCTCAAAAGCTTCCGTATGTTTTAACATTAGCGCTGGTTTGTCCGGCAGTTTTGATGGGACGGCAACAGCTCGGTCCCGTCGGTGCCGGATAGCACAAAGTTTCCTGTAATTAGATATCTCTTTCAAAGAGCCGGCACAGGCACGATGGACCAAATGGCCTCCTTCTGTGCTGTATCATTCTATGATTCTAAGAACTGTCGTATTTCTTCGGAATGATTCCTACAAAGTGTAATTGACACAATCTGGACTTTCTTATTGTACGTGTGTTGAGATAGATTGTGCTTTTAATGTTTGCTAAATGTTTCTGCTGCTTATCATTACTAATTGTGATTAAATGTATTAGCTGCTTTGGTCTCTAAAAGCACTGGTCTGTGTTTAATATTCCTCAATTCATAGAGTGCTTGATAGAATAGAGTGTGGCTTCCTTTAATCCAATAAACAATTGCACCAAGTACTGTGATTTCCAGTCCTTGGGGGATACAATTCTGGTCTGTTGCAAAAATGCCACTTTCAGATTTCGGGGAATGAGATTCACTTGAAGGAACCACTGTTAAATTGTTGATACAAACTCTTTTAGACATTTGAATTTTTAAAAATTCTTTCACAGGATGTTTCCGTTGCTGGCAACGCCAGCATTTATTACCCATCCCTAATTGCCCTTGAGAAGGTGGTGGTGAGCCACCTTCTTGAACCGCTGCAGTCCGTGTGGTGAAGATACTCCCACAGTGCTGTTAGGGAGGGAGTTCCAGGATTTTGACCCAGTGACGATGAAGGATCGACGATATATTTCCAAGTTAGGATGGTGTGTGACTTGGAGGGGAACTTGGAGGTGGTGGCGTTCCCATGCACCTTCTGCCCTTGTCCTTCTAGGTAGTAGAGGTCGCGGGTTTGGAAGGTGCTGTCGAAGAAGCCTTAGCGAGTTGCTGCAATGTATCTTATAAATCGTACACTGCAGATACGGTGCGCTGGTGGTGGAGGGAGTGAATGTTGAAGGTGGATGGAGTGCCAATCAAGCGGGCTGCTTTGTCCTGGATGGAGTCGAGCTTCTTGAGTGTTGTTGGAGCTGCACTCGTCCAGGCAAGTGGAGAGCATTCCATCACACTCCTTACTTGTGACTTGTAGATGGTGGAAAGACTTTGGGGAGTCGGGAGGTGAGTCACTCGCCGCAGAATACCCAGCTTCTGACCTGCTCTTGTAGCCACAGTCTTTATGTGGGTGGTCCAGTTAAGTTTCTGATCAATGGTGACCCCCCAGGATGTTGATGGTGGGGGATTCGGCAATGGTAATGCCATTAAATGTCATGGGGAGGGGGTTAGACGTTACCTTATTGGAGATGGTCATTGCCTGGCACTTGTGTGATGCGTATGTTACTTGCTACGTATCAGCCCAAGTCTGAGTGTCGTCCAAGTCTTGCTGCATGCGGGCACAGTCTGCTTCATTATCTGAGGAGTTGCGAATGGAACTGAACACTGTGCAATCATCAGCAAACATCCCCACTTCTGACCTTATGATGAAGCAGCCAGAGAATAATCTCATAGAATAATCACTTCAGTCTGATACAATCACCATTGTGGAGGGCATGTAAGATTCAAATGCTGAAGCAATTGTAGTGCTGCATTTGCAAATTCTTTGTGGCATTTGCTTGCAAATGTGGTGCATCTGTAATTGGCTGCTACAGTGTAAATGTTGTGCATATGTATCTGCATTCTACTGGGTAGATCTGTTACTGTGCATTACTAGGTAAATGTGGCACATCTGTATTTGCATATTAGCATGTAAGTATGGTGGAGTGGTATCTGCACATTACTGAGTAAATAGGATGCATCTATATCTATAATATTACTATGTAAATTCAGTACATTTTATAAATAGAATTGCACGTCATTGTGTGCTGGGAGGACGGGGTGGTGGGGTGCGTCTGTGTGACCGCACTGACTTACTAGTTTCAGTGTTTTGGTACGCCAGCATGCATTTCTGCAGCAATGAGTCTGATTCCTTCTCTGTTTGACATGACAACAGAAGTGTACCAATCGTACTAGCACTGACTTCTGCAGAGTTGCATTCACTAGTGATCTGATAGCAAAATTGATCTTTCCATAGCCTTCGCGAGAAGGATCACCATCGTGACGGCTGATCCCTACATCTGTTGGGGAATGACAGCACTATAGAGTTGGAAAAGGATGATTGTTTCTGACTTCAAGTTCTGTGTCCACTGATGTGTGACACATATTCCTGTTTGTTCTGGGCAAGCTGCACAAACTCGGGTCTGTGAGTTATTTCATTCACTTACATGGGTGAATGAACTGGAATACTGATCATTTTGCACTCGTGGTACTGTATATGCCTTTATTGGGTTATCTGTTGAGCTATAACTTTTGATATGACATATAGGCCTAGAAATTCAGTATAGCCACGTTTGGGGCGCTACAGCCGGGCGGCCGCTAAAGTTTGCGCCCGGCGCAACTTCGCGCCACCTTCGCCGATATTCAGTGGCATCGCCCCAAGAGGTTGCTGCTGCGCTAAAACAGGCGATGCATGACTATCATTAGGCGCTAAGCCGGCGGCCCGGGGCGATACCCCTGAGGGCGGGCGCAGCGCAGGTTCAGCGAGTTGCTGATTGACGGCAGACACTCTGGCGCTGGTGAGCTCTTAAAGGGGGAGGGTGGATTTGTTTGCCTGCCACGCCCTGCACACTGCAGCCCTGAAGCAAGGCCTGACCACTGCTGCTTGATCTGTACAACGCCCAGGACTATGGAGAAGGCCAACGTTTGCACCCATTGCAGCCCCCATTATATGTTTCCAATCAATGCTATGGCTCTGAAGTTAAAGACAAGTGCAAAGCTGTGGCCTGAAGCCACAAGTACCTGTGCGAGTGTTGAGCCAAACCAGAAAGCTCTCTCCCTTTGTCTCTCTGCAAAGATCCGTCTCTCACAAAGAAGGAGTGTTGCAAAATGGCTGCCATTTCTACTGCAGGAGGAGTGCCCTTTAATTTGCGCCCCCCTCGCCCCGCAGCGACTGGGAACCGTTCCCCTCTACCAGTCGCTAGGGGCGCCAGGCGCACAATAGGCCGGCGCCACTGAATTTCCGGTTTGGGGCGCACAAAGGGCGTTGCACGATGAAATGACGTCAGGATCTGCACACGCAGCTGAGCGCGCGCAAAGGCTTTGCGCCACCGCTAAATCTTTACTGAAGTTGGGGAGAGGCGCAGATCGCGCTGCGCCCGGCCGCTAGCCGCCTAGCGCCCCACATCTCCTCCTCCTAAGGCGCTAGCGGCTGGCGCAAACAACTGAATTTCTAGGCCATAATGTTTATGGATTTCTCCAAATAGAAAATCTAAATACAACCACTTTCATTCACCACTTTAAAATTTTTGGTCACCAAGATACACTCAGGCCCAAAGAGGTAGAGGAAAAGAAAAGAAAAGAAAGAATTCATGTTTATAAAGCACTTTTCGTGCCCTCAGCCCCCTTATTTTTTGAATTGTCATTGTTACGACAACCAATTTGCACACAGCAAAGCCCCAGAAACAAGAACGAAGATAAATGAACAGGCAGATGGGGCCTCAGTATAATTTTTTTTTATTCGTTTATGGGATGTGGGCGTCGCTGACAATGCCAGCATTTACTGCCCGTCCCTAATTGCCCTTGAGAAGGTGGTGGTGAGCCGCCTTCTTGAACCGCTGCAGTCCGTGTGGTGAAGATGCTGTTAGGTAGGGAGTTCCAGGATTTTGATAATGGAGGAAATAACCTATTGACCTCATCTTCACTAATCTACTTATCACAGACACATCTGTCCACGATAGCATTGGTAAAAATGACCATCACACAGTCCTTGTGAAGGCAAAGTCTCATCTCCACAGTGAGGACATCCTCCTTTGTGTAGTGTGGTACAATCACTGTGCTAAGTACAGGTCTAGCAGCTCAAACCTGGGACATCCACGAGGTCCTGTGGGCTATCAGCAGCAGCAGAACTGTATACCATGGCAATCTGTAACCTTATGGCCCAATGCATTCCACACTCCTCGATCATCACCAAGTCGAGAGACCTGGTTAAATCGGGAGTGTGCCAGGAGCAGCACCATACATACCTAGTGATGTCGCTACACAGGGCTACCTGCATGTTATACACCAAAAGCAGTATGATATAGACTTAGCCAAGCAGCCCCACAACCAATGGACCAGAGCAAAGCTCTTTTGTGCTACCACTAGAGTTGGGAAATGGTGATGGACAAATGAGCAACCAAGAGGAGAAGACTCCATGAAAATGCCCATCTTCAACTATTGTTGGGCCTAGCACATGAGTTCAAGAAACAAGGCTGAAGTGTTTGCAAGTGTCTTCAACTAAAAGTGCACAGTGGCTGATCCTACTTGGCCTTCTCCCAAGATGCCCACTATCATAGAAGCCAGTGTCAGCCAATCTGGTTCACTCCATACAACATGAAGTAGTAGCTGAGTGCACTGGAGATATGGGCCCCGACAACATCCTGGTTGTAATGCTGAAGACCTGCATACCAGAGCTCACCGTTGCCCTAGCCGAGCTGTTCAGTACAACTTTGACACTGGCATCTATCTGACAATCTGGAAGATGGCTGAGGTAGGCCCTAAAATATGGTACATACCAACGAGCCCAAGAAAAACTAAGGTCAGTAGGGGTCAAATGGAAAATGTTTGTGGTTATTGGGAGGTCAATCATCACAGCCCCAGAACATCATTTCAGGAATTCTTCGGAGTAGCGTCCTCAGCCTAACCATCTTCAGCTGCTTCATCAATGACCTTCCCCCAGAAATGGGCTGATTGCTGGCTCTTCCAGTGTTCAGCTCCACTCACAACTCCTGTGGTAATAAAGCAACACGTGCCAGCTTACAGTAGGACTTGAACAACATAAAGGCTCGGTCTGACAAGTGGCAGGTGACACTTGTGCCACGTAAGTGACAGGCAATAGCCATTTTGATCAAAGGAGAACCCAACCAACTACCCTGATCTTCAATTGCACCACCATTGCTGAATCCCGCAATATCAATATCTTGGGGGGTCACCACTGACCAGAGACTTTATGCAAGTCTTTCTTTCTTTCAGTTAACTCAACTAGCCTCTGCGGCTACAAGAGCAGGGCAGAGGCTAGGTACTCCGCAATGGGTGGCTCAGCTCCTGACCGCTCAAAGCTTCTCCGCCATCTACAAGGCTCAAGTCAGGAGTGTGATGGAATTCTCACCATTCGCCTGGATGGGTGCAACTGCAACAACACTCAAGAAGCTCAACACCTTCCAGGACAGAGCACTTTGATTGATTGGTGCCCCTGCCACTGCCACATTGTGACTGCAGAATGTATGGGCGCAAAATTCGGTTACCCCCCCCCCCCGTTTGGGGGCGGTAACCGAGTTAAAGCCGGACATTTAGTGCCCGGCGCGGAAGTACCGACCCGGACGCTAAATTCGGCTTACCACCCCGCACAGGAAGTGAAGCACAATGTCAGGCGCTCCACTTCCTGGTGGGGCGGTAACCGAGGCGATGTCGGGGCTGACCTGGAGGTTGGCCAAAAAAAATGGCGGCAGCGGTTGCAGCTGCACCTCCCCTCTAAATACTGTCCTGTGAGCAGAGGTCGGCCTGATTCGCGACCTGCGAGGCTGGTGTTGACACCGCCTGCGGCAGCCTCACAAGGCACAGCCAAATTTCTGCCATGGGGTGGTAAGGGGTCGCGGTGCACAGCGATGATGTAATCACCAGCCGCGCAGTGGCCCAGGGCTTTTTACGCCCCCTGGGCGATAAGCCCTTTGTGCCCCATTAGCGCCCCCCCGGGGGAGCCAAATTTCTAGCCCTATGACCTACAGGTAACTTCAACAGCACCTCCCTCCCTCGCGACCTCTACCACATAATTGTAGAGGCGGCTTTGCAGGCAGCTGCCTAAACAGCCTTGCATATGTAAATGGTGAGCCTAACTCTTGTTTTATGCCCCTTTACAGAAACGTGTTTGGATTGAGCTGGGTCTTAGGGGGCTTAAGCCTCAGCAACCACTTAAGGCCTGGATTTACCTTCGGGAAGCTGGCGGTGAGGCAGAAGGCCCGATTATAAATCTTTTGCAAATTGTGCATCGCCTGTTGAGACATGACAGTTGCTGACAGCCCGCCGAATTAATATTCATGAGGCCCGAGGTCCAATTTTAGGCTGCACTCATTTCAGACCTGAAATTTGGCCTAAAGGAATTTCAACCCCAGCACCTCCAACAATGTAGCACTTCTTCACTACTGCACTGAAGTGTCTGCCTAGATTATATGCTCAAGTCCTGGAGTGAGACTTGAACCGACAATCTTCTGACTCGGGTGAGAGTGCTACCACTGAATCAAACTGCTAAGAACCTCAATACTTCTTTGCAGTATCCAAGGATTGAACTATGAGGAAAGACAGGAAAAACTGGATTTTCTAGCTGCCAGAGGAGTTTTCTGAGATAAAACCTTATGAAGGCATACAAGATATTTAACGGTATAGAAAAGTTAGATCTGGAGCACTAATTCATCATCAATGTTAGATAAAACAGTAGAACAAGGGGGCATAGGCTGAAAACAGTGGAAAGCCAATTTAGGATTGATGAATGTCATGGTGCAGAGTGGTTTCTTGGAATGGTTTCAGGATACACAGATACATTCAACATCCAATTGGGTGACATGATGGGGGAACTGTATACTGGATAGATGGCCTAAGATGTGAACATGGCCTTCCCTACCTGTATTTGTCTTGTGATCCTGCGAGTGGGCCTCCTCCTTTTTGCAGCCTCTCACTGTTTCAGAAGCACACTCTGCTGCCCCATAGTGGTGGAACAAGAGCATGACTTGGGTATTTGATCCATCCAGTGGATTAATTATAACATTGAGAATCGCAGTCACAGACACACCCAATGCAATGGAAAGCCTCCCAACTAATAACTGAAGGTGAGTTGCGAGCTAGGAGTGGTCACTTTATACTGATACTACTGATGTTGTATCCATAAGCTGCCTTCTTTCTCTTTAGTTCTCACTGTTTTGTATCTTGACTCACTGATACTTTGATAGATGGTTTACATGGAGCATAGTTGCCAACTGCTTGCTTTTTGAGTGAGCAATGATCATTTCAGCCCTCGGTTTGGGCTTCTCACGTGGTACTATCCATGTTTGTGCTTCTCAGGACTTAACTCACAAAGGGTTGTGGGGTGGTTTGTTATCACTTCTGCACAAGATGTAGTCTATGCATAGAAGGGATAACCCACAGAGTGTTGTGGGGTGGTTTAAAGACTTTGTGACCACTTGCATTGCTCATAGGCAGGTGGATGTGTTTTTTTTTATTCATTCTCGGGATGTGGGAGAATGAGAGGTGATCTCCTTGAAACAGCGAGTTGAAGGGTCAAAAAGAAAATACTGCAGATGCTGGAAATCTGAAATAAAAACAGAAAATGCTGGAGATACTCAGCAGGTCAGGCAGCATCTGTGGAGAGAGAAACACTTCTGAAGGGGATTGAAAGGGTAGATGCTGAAAGGTTGCTTCCCCTGGCTGGAGTGTCTAGAACTAGGGGGTATAGTCTCAGGATAAGGGGTTGGCCATTTAAGACCAAGATGAGGAGGAATTTCTTCACTCAGAGGGTTGTGAATCTTTGGAATTCTCTACCCCAGAGGGCTGTGAATGCTGAGTCTTTGAGTATATTCAAGGCTGAGATAGATAGATGTTTGGGCTCTAGGGGAATCAAGGGATATAGGGATCGGACGGGAAAGTGGAGTTGAGGTGGAAGATCAGCCATGATCTCATTGAATGGCGGAACAGGCTCGAGGGGCCGAATAGCCTACTCCTGCTCCTATTTCTTATGTTCTTATGTGGGTGTCGCTGGCAAGACCGGCATTTATTGCCCATTCCTAGTTGCCCTGAGAAGGTGGTAGCGGGGTTTCTTCTTAAAGTCATAGGGGGAGAAATGGAGTATAGCCCCGTTTGGGGCGCCAGCCTCGCCAGGGTGCTAAAAGTAGCGCCCCGAAAACATTCGCGCCCCCGCACCGGAAATTGAGTGGTTGCGCCCCAAAGGGAAGCGCGGTGCTACAGGAGGCGACCCGCATCCCTCTTGGGGCGCTGCGAGTGACTATCGTGGCGCAACGTGCCGCAGCACCACACGCTGCACTCGTCGCACTGCGGTATTGCAGGCCTTCCTTCCCTTCCTAAAGGGGAGGGGCCTTGTGCAGCGCGATCTGGGGCCCAGCTGGGCCCCCGAGGATCGGGAGTGCAGGCAAAAGAGCCCGGCACCGAGGAGAAGTGCTGGGCTCGTGGAACGCAGCCGGCACTCCGCGGGGGGGGGGGGGGGCGGTTCAGGAGGCCGGGGACGGGAGCGCAGGCAGGTGCTGGCAGGCGGCCAACAACAAAAATGGCCGCCCCGCACCTCGCCTTTAATTTGCGCCTCCCCAGCCGCAGGTAGGCCCCCCTGAACCCGTCGGACATAGCGTCCGGCGGTAAATCAGGGGGCGCTGCCAAATATCGCGGCCGGGGAGTCAGCGGGGCGCTGCGCACACCGATGATGTCATCGGCAGCGGCGCAGCGCTAATGGTTAGCGCCACCACTAACGTCCCGCGGAATTTAGCGGGAGGCATGGGCAGTGCTGCGCCCGGGCGCCAGTTGGCTTGCGACCCACTTAGCGCCCTCTTAAGGCGCTAACGGGTGGTGCAACCTACTGAATTTCTCCCCCATAGAGTTATACAGCACAGAAAGAGGCCCTTCGGCCCATCGTGTCCGCGCCGGCCATCAAGCCCTGTCTATTCTAATCCCATTTTCCAGCACTTGGTCCATAGCCTTGTATGCTATGGCATTTCAAGTGCTTCCTCTAAATGTTTCTTGAATGTTGTGAGGGTTCCTGCCTCTACCACCCTTTCAGGCAGTGAGTTCCAGATTACAACCACCCTCTGGGTGAAAAAGTTTTTCCTCAAATCTCCTCTAAACCTCCTGCCCCTTACCTTGAAACTATGCCCCCTGGTTATTGATCCCTCTACTAAGGGGAAAAGTTCCTTTCTATCTACCCTATCTATGCCCCTCATAATTTTGTATACCTCAATCAGGTCCCCCCTCAGCCTTCTCTGCTCTAAGGAAAACAACCCCAGCCTGTCCAGTCTCTCTTCATAGCTGAAGCGCTGCAGCCCAGGTAACATAGAAACATAGAAACATAGAAGATAGGAGCAGGAGTAGGCCATTCGGCCCCTTGAGCCTGCTCTGCCATTTAATGAGATCATAGCTGATCATCCAAATTCAGTACCCTGTCCCTGCTTTCTCCCCATATCCCTTGATCCCTTTAGCCTTAAGAAATATATCTAACTCCTTCTTGAATATATTTAATGAATTGGCCTCAACTGCCTTCTGTGGTAGAGAATTCCACAGGTTCACCACTCTCTGGGTGAAGAAATTCCTCCTCATCTCAGTCCTAAATGGCTTACCCCTTATCTTTAGACTGTGACCCCTGGCCTTGTTCTAGTCGTACAACTAGAAGTCCAATGCGCTATCCATTGCACATCCTGATGAATCTGCTCTGCGCCCTCTCCAATGCAATCACATCCCTCCAATAGTGTGGTGACCAAAACTGCACACAGTATTCCAGCTGTGGCCTAACTAGCGTTTTGTACAGCTCCATCATAACCTCCCTGCTCTTATATTCTATGCCTCGACTAATGAAGGCAAGTATCCCATATGCCTTTTTAACCACCTTATCTACCTGTCCTGCTGCCTTCAGGGATCTCTGTACATGCACACCAAGGTCCCTCTGATCCTCTGTCCTTCCTAGGGTCTTACCATTCATTGTGTATTCCCTTGCCTTGTTAGTCCTCCTAAAATGCATCACCTCATACTTTTCAGGGTTAAATTCCATTTGCCACTGTTCTGCCCATCTAACCAACCCATCTATACCGTCCTGTAGCCTGAGGCTTCCCTCATCGCTATTTACCACCCCACCAATTTTTATGTCATCTGCGAACTTACTGATCATACCTCTTACATTCATATCTAAATCATTAATGTAGACCACAAACAGCAAAGGACCCAGCACCGATCCCTGCAGTCCACCACTGGACACAGGCTTCTAGTCACAAAAACAACCTTCGACCATCACCCTCTGCCTCCTGCCATTAAGCCAATTTTGGATCCAATGTGCCAAATTGCCCTGGATCCCATGGGCTCTTACCTTCTTGACCAGTCTCCCATGCGGGACTTTGTCAAAAGCCTTACTGAAGTCCATGTAGACTACATCAACTGCACTACCCTCATCCACACACGTAGTCACCCCCTCTTGAACTGCTGTGTGGTGAAGGTGCTTGTAGAGGATTGATGCAGCTGAGTGGCTTCTGATTCTCGCTCCCGAGTCAGACGATTGTAGGTTTAAGCCCCACTCCAGGACGTGAGCATGTAATCTAGGCAGACACTTCAGTGCAGTAGTGAAATGCCAACCACGTTGGTGTGAGACTGGAGTCACATATAGGCCAGACTGGGTAAGGACGGCCAGTTCCTCGCCTAAAGGACATTAGTGAACCAGTTGGGTTTTTATGACAATCCAACAGCTTCACGGTCACTTTACTGATTCAAGCTTTTTATTTACAGATTTTAAACTGAATTCAAATTCTCAAACTGCCATGGTGGGATTTGAACTCTCATTCACTGGATTATTAGTCCAGACCTCTGGATTTCTAGTCCAGTAATTAACCAGTACACTACCGTACCCATATTACCTGTGTACTTTCATGCATGCACGCAAAAAAAATGTCACCTTAAGAGCCTCCCTGGCACATGTGCAGAAGTGTTTTTTCTGTTTATGCTGGACATTATATTCAAACTAGTTGCAGCCTGACAACCATATTACTCCTTTCATGTTCATCCTCAAAGCATGTTTACTATTCGGCTCAAGGGGATCGGGTAAAGATTCTCACATTACCATGGGTGATGGGCTTCCTCGAATTTGGCTTTGCATTTGGTGAGCATCAAAAATAAATTCAGAAAATGTTGGAAATGTGCAACAGTCAGTCAGCATTTGTAAATAGAAAAGACAAGTTAGAGTTTCAGAGGAAAACTTCTGTCAGAATATTCTCACCAAGGATCTCACCCAAAACATTAACTCGTCTTTTCTCTTTACAGATACTGACTGATCTGCTGTGTATTTCCAGCTTTTTCTGTTTCTGTTTTAAGATTTCAAGCATTTCCAGTTTTTTTATTTTCTTTAATGAAAAATAAATTGCTGAACAAAGAAAAAAGATCTGAAATTTAACTGATAGTAGATGTAATGCAGAGGATTTCAATAGTCTCTATGGGAAGAAGGCTTTCCACCATCTACAAGGCACAAGTCAGGAGTGTGATGGAATACTCTCCACTTGTCTGGATGTGTGCAGCTCCAACAACACTCAAGAAGCTTGACACCATCCAGGACAAAGCAGCCCGCTTGATTGGCACCCCACCCGCCACCTTAAACATTCACTCCCTCCACCATCGGCGCACTGTGGCTGCAGTGTGTACCATCTACAAGATGCACTGCAGCAACTCGCCAAGGCTCCTTCGGCAGCACCTCCCAAACCCACAATCTCTACCACCTAGAAGGACAAGGGCAGCAGGTGCATGGGAACACCACCACCTCCAAGTTCCCCTCCAAGTTACACACTATCTTGACTTGGAAATAAATTACCATTCCTTCATCATCGCTGGGTCAAAATCCTGGAACTCCCTCCCTAACAGCACTGTGGGAGTACCTTCACCACACGGACTGCAGCGGTTCAAGAAGGCAGCTCACCACTACCTTTTCAAGGACAATTAGGGATGGGCAATAAATGTTGGCCTTGCCAGCGATACCCAGATCCTATGAACGGATAAAAAAAAAGGGGCACTAGGTGGTACCTTAGTTACCAACTGTCTACGCAAAACATGAATGGTATGCGTTTTACATCTTCATTCGTGCTGCTTGTGCCCTAGCTGAAAAACTCTTTGATTCTTCGTCCTTTTAAACTATCCCATGATATATTGTGCGTTACTTCTTCTGTGCATACACAATGTTTCAATGCATGTGCAGGAGAAGGAGTGTGCAAGGCATTATGACCATAGCACCTTCAGCTTGAAGTGCTCTAGAAAATACCTCATAATGTGGGCCATTATGGGAAATTTGGCAAATGTTACCACAGCTGAGTTTGGTAGCATATTAACCAGGACCCCCACACAGTTTAGGTGGGACAGACAAAAGATGTGTTCTCAAGTAATAGATGCCCTGCAAAACATCTGGTCCATGTGATCCCCTGGACTGTTTTTGACCGCCTAAGGGGGTCGGGGAGGAATTTTCCAGTGTATTTTTCTCTTATTGACCCTGGGTTTCTTCTCTGTTTTTGCCTCTCCCAGGAGATTACATGGCTGCGGGGGGTGCGCGGGGGGGGGGGGGGGAGGAAGTGTTTAGTCATGATGCTCCGGCTATTATGTGTGTGAGGCAGGCTTGATAGACAAGCTGGTCTTTTCCTGCCTGGCACTATCGTATGTTCGTAAACCAATAATGCGAGGAACACATTAGAAAGCAGTGCTCAAAGATTCCAGAGGCCAACCAGGCAGGAAGTGAGTTACCTTACAGCCTTGGCTAAGCATAATGGGGAAAAAAACACAATTCACCAGCTTGCAGGTAACATGCGCACTTTTATCTCTCCAGCTCTGATCAGCGATTGTTTCTTGCTTCTCTTGTACCTTCGTGCCCCATACGCAGTGGTGCATTGACAATATTAACGATAGATTTGTCTAACCTTTCAGGATTAGTTTCTCTGGTAAAGTTCAAGTATATGGTGAGTGAAAGGCTACTCGCCAAGCTGATGGATTGTCCGGCTGCAAAAAGGAAACTGGGAGTAGTTTATGGTCAGTGGGGAAGGAGCAGAGAGCTCAAACAATTCTGTCCTTGAAATGAAGAACCAAAACAGCAAGCAATGGGAAATTTAAACAAAAAACACTACTTATTTTATGGGAAGGGAGCTGTTTGGCTGTTGTTATTTGGATAAATTTCTCAGCCGCACTGACAAGCTTAACTTTCATGTCGGATTAGCATTGTATCAGTTGATTATGCACGATTGCCTTTCTGATCAGTATTTTATCCTTAAAGGGAGCTAAAATTAAATTATAATGTTATCTCTCAGCTTGTCTTGGTGCAGTTGTACAGGGCTTTGGTGAGACCACACCTTGAGTATTGTGTGCAGTTTTGGCACCTTATCGGAGGAAGGATGTTCTTGCCATGGAGGGAGTGCAGCGAAGATTCACCAGGCTGATACCTGGGATGGCAGGAATGACGTATGAGGAGAGATTGGGACGATTGGGCTTATACTCGCTGGAGTTTAAAAGAATGAGAGGGGATCTCATTGAAACTTATAAAATTCTAACAGGACTAGACAGACTAGATGCAGGAAGGATGTTCCCGATGGCAGGGGAGTCCAGAACCAGGGGTCACAGTCTAAGGATAAGGGGTAAGCCATTTAGGACAGAGATGAGGAGGAATTTCTCCACCCAGAGAGTGGTGAACCTGTGGAATTCTCTACCACAGAAGGCAGTAGAGGCCAATTCATTAAATATATTCAAGAAGGAGTTAGATATATTTCTTAAGGCTAAAGGGATCAAGGGATATGGGGAGAAGGCAGGGACAGAGTACTGAACTTGGATGATCAGCCATGATCTCATTGAGTGGCGGAGCAGGCTTGAGGGGCCGAATGGCCTACTCCTACTCCTATCTTCTATGTTTCTATGTGAGCATTTATCACCATTTATAAACTGGTGCATCAAAATTAAAAACCCCAGATGTCACTCGTTTATGCTGCTTGCTGGAGATTGTAAGTAGTAAGCTTCACATTGTAGTCACTTTTTGTGACCTACAGGAAGTCTTGTTTCTATTGCCACCTTCTTTATTAATAAACTTTATCAAATAAAAATAAACATTATTTCTAGGAAGCCTGGTGTGGTGTCTATAAAATTTGCACAATTTCCTGTGAGTTCTTGATCTCAGTTGGGAATGTGTCAATTCATCTTTATTGTTGAAGTTGAGTTGCCAGCTCACTGATGCAGAGCAGAAAAAGCAGACAAGGAAAAGAATCACAGTGCAACAAAAAAATATGAAAAAAGAAAATTTCCTGAAGGGTTCATACTCCCAGATTCTCAGAGAAAATAGATTCTTTACCATCAGAGCGCATTTTCCCTTTCAGAAATTTTTTAATGCCCCACAGTAAAAAATGACAGTTTTATGTATTCCATATGTGGCTATAGCTTAAGTCGTGACCGTTCATGTCCCATTGCATTCCCATTATAATTCATTCTTTTCATGGGTCACACGTGAGACCATTGGGTTTCACAGAAAATAAAACAGTATTGTGGAATGAGGTCCCAAAACACCAATTCAAGCTCCTTAATTCCAATGTAAAGGAAGGGAATTTAATTTATTCAGTCACCTTGAAACGGTGGCCTTGGTCACAGGCCTTTATTCAGGGCTGTATTTCAGTTGTTTTTCGAGATGTCCGATTTTACAGGACTGCCTTTTTTTTTGAAGCCGTTCGTCAGCTTTTCCAAGTTTTGTGGGTTGGCATGTAGAAAGAATGGCGATGTCACATACTGATAGTGAAGGTCTTCCATTAAAGCTACAGGCGCTATGAGTTTTAATAGATTACCTTAACTACTGCTTTGAATGCTGGGATAGTTCCATCTCCATAGCATTCTCTTCCTTTCGCTTGCTCTCTAATGAGAGAAATACCAGGATGTACCAGCCATCAAAACCGGCATGAGATTGCAGTCCCAATCTAGGAGGATGGGAGGCTGCAGTCGTGCAGACCACTCGCCAATTGAAAGCAACAGTATCGGTAGATCTGCTTGAAAGTAGCAAAAGAATTCAAGGGCATTGACTATATGAAAAGTTGCTTGCCAACCCTTTTTCTGACTGGTGAGGGCGTGGAGTCAGGAAAACAGTGCAGTTATTATCATGTGTTTGTAAACAATGTTTTTTTTGTTAAACAGTTTTCCATTAAAACTGTAATCCTTTAGAGCACATGAAGGACCCTCTTGTGACATAGGGTCTTACCTGTGTAAGAAATAGTACCCAAGGATTATTCATTAAGATTATCTATCTCCTGAGCCAAGCTTTGAAAAGGTTAACATGACATTTCCAAAATAGCCACTGCTAGTAGGAAGGGCAAGAATGACACACACTGGTCTTGTTACAATCAGAAAAAATAAAATCAGGTGCACATTTGTCTAATTCCGAGGAAGGATGCCAAACACTGAAAGTACCTATTCAAATGAAGTCATGCCGGAGGCTCAGTGCAAAACCGCTGTAGGATGACCTTTAAACTCTCAGTGGCAGAGATGATGCAAGCAGGCCTGTTGTATCCTGATTTAAAGCACCTCCTTTGCCTGGCGCAACTGCGCATGATGGAATAGAGCCAACTAGAAAGATGTCCTGGTTTGGGGATTTGACGTCCTTTTTAATATACTTTTTACAATTTCTTCTTCTTAGAACCAGAAAGCCAAGTGAAAAACAATTCAACCGAAAGAGCGTTCAAGGAACGCATATTTTCCAGGAAACGCCAAGGCGCGATGCGGCGAAAGATTCACCAGGTCAACAATCATAAGTTCATGGCCACTTACCTGCGACAGCCCACGTACTGCTCCCACTGCAGGGAATTCATCTGGTAGGAAGCGGCTGTATTAAGTTACTGGTGTTAAAGAAGTCATGTGCCTTTTGCTTAAATGTTAAAATCCTTAAAAATGGAACATCTGTCAGGTGCCATCCATATCTGTGACCTGTTTCACAAGAAAATCAAGGGCTCTCTTTCGGTGACCATGCAAGAGTGAGTGCTCATCCACTCAGTATTTCATGTTCTTGTGCAAATAAAGACAATCCCAAGTGACCTCTGATGTTGAAGCATATTTGCACCTGCATTTTTCTGTGTCACAAAGTAGTTTTCTTTTTAATTCATTCCTGGGCTGTGGGCGTCGCTGGCAAGGCCAGTATTTATTGCCCATCCCTAATTGCCCTTGAGAAGGTGGTGGTGAGCCGCCTTCTTGAACCGCTGCAGTCCGTGTGGTGAAGGTACTCCCACAGTGCTGTTAGGGAGGGAGTTCTAGGATTTTGACCCAGCGACGATGAAGGATCAACGATATACTTCCAAGTCAGGATGGTGTGTGACTTGGAGGGGAACTCGGAGGTGATGGTGTTCCCATGCGCCTGCTGCCCTTGTCCTTCTAGGTGGAAGAGGTCGTGGGTTTGAGAGGTGCTGTCGAAGAAGCCTTGGCGAATTTGTCTTTTGCAAGCATTTTGAAAGACAAAGTACTTAAGGACGAGGCTTATTTGAAATAAAATGGAAGATTTATGTATCCTTCACTTACTCTGACGGTGTCAGCTGGGGAAACCCCCTGCACAGAGGAGATTAACAAGTTAACACATTGCCAAAGTAATGCAGCAGCAGTTATCAGCCAAGAGAATTCAGACGTCAGGAATTATTTGTTTATACAGTGGGTGATCAACACATGAACAGGTTGCCAGGAAGGTTGGTTGAGACCAGGGCACAGGATTCGTTTAAGAAACAGCCAGATACTGTAATGGGAGGATGGTAGAAAGATGACATGAAATGGATTGACGGGCTGTCTTCGTCCCAACCTATCTGGTGATTTTCATTGTTTTTTATCTACAGGGGAATCTTTGGAAAGCAGGGATACCAGTGTCAAGGTAATCATTCATTTTAATTTAATGAGACGGATGAGGTAAATCACACCGGGTTCAGGCAACTGAACTTCGCAACTTCCAAAACCAAATCCGATCCCCATCCGCGATACTCGATCCCCGACCACAATACTCGATCCCCATCCGCGATACTCAATCCCCAACCGCAATACACGATCCCCGACCGCGACACACGATCCCCGACCGCGACGCGCGATCCCCGACCGCGACGCGCGATCCCCGACCGCGACGCGCGATCCCCGACCGCGCCGCGCGATCCCGGATCGCGACGCGCGATCCCCGACCGCGACGCGCGATCCCCGACCACGACACGCGATCCCCGACCGCGACACTCGATCCCCGACCGCGACACTCGATCCCCGACCGCGATACATGTTCCCGACCGCGATATTCGATCCCCGACCGCGACACACGATCCCCGACCATGACACACGATCCCCGACCGCGACACTCGATCCCCGACCGCGACACTCGATCCCCGACCGCGACACTCGATCCCAGACCGCGATACACGATTCCCCCCCCCCCACCCCATAGACAGAGGGCTGAGTGACAGGCATCAGGGAACACGGGCACTGATCTTCCACTAAGGAACAGTGAACTGAAGCAGAGGCTTTTCACTGCTTGGGACAGAGGCACATGACACTGGAGACTGGGGAGAAATACAAATAAAGGAAAAGAGGCACAGCATTGGGATAGAAAGAGACCCCAAATTACTATGGACACAAACATCAACCGGGTGGTGGTGTGGGGGTGGGGGGTGGGGAGTGGAATGCACATTAATCTGTAATCATGCAGAAGCACAATTTTCCAATCAAGTTTTCTGCCTAAAATATGAAAACCAGCTAAAAACAAAATATCCAGATTTTAACCCAATGTCGGATTTGGAATCTGGATTTGGAATCTGGATTCCTGCTTGTTCTTACTGACCGAATCCCTTTCCCCTGAAGTTCCTGTAACAGATCTAAATGGCATTCATTAAATGGACAAGTCCGCTAATGAACTCCGCTGATCAGTGTAAACCCTCCTGAAGGCGGCAGTGAATCACTGGGCTGCCAGCTCACTCGGTTATAGAGAATTTGGCAACTTCTGGTTAGCATTTAGACAAAAGTCTGTTGATAAAATTAAGTTTCTTTTTCATCTAAAGTCGTTTGTCTGTTAAATTCCAAACCAGAAGTTTTTGCCGATTCTCCATTACTTGATGATCACTCTGCTGTTTGAGTGTAGAGTTGTAAATGACCGCATTCCTCAAACTCCTTTTGGAATGACTGAACTCGTCCTGTGTTCACTCAGCGCCACTCCTGGATGGCTGACTTTAAAAATATTACTATCTTTACAACACTTCCTCTTACGTATGGCAGTAGCAAAGCAAATCAAATGTCAATATCTGAGTCAGATATCCAGGCCAAAGCTTCCGGTGTAACAGCGTGGATATCTTGTAGGCTGCCTGCGAATTGCCTCTGAGGTCAGTGCGCAATGATGTGCTCCAGGGTCTGATTAGGAGCTCCAAAGTCGCATGATGGGGATGCTTTAATCTTCCATCTATGGAGAAGGTGGCAGAATCTACCATGACCAGTTCTGAGGCGGTTGATGGTTGCCCACTGCTTGCGAGGAAGGTTTGATCCTTCAGGTTGTGCTGTGGAGTCCTTTATAAGGAATCCATTCCGTGTGTAGCAGTTCTTCCAAGCATTTCGCCATTGGTCATCAAGGCGGAGGGGAGATCGCTGAAGGACTTCAGTGACAGTCCAAAATGGCCTTCTAGATTTGAGATGGGTTAGTGGTAGTTTGTTCAAGTCAGCCTGGATTGGCATGTCTTTGCTGGTGTACAAGACTGAAGCCTTTACTAAGCTAAACAATTTTATCCTAATGTTTAAAAAAAACCTACAAAAATGAATAATATGGTGATATCAGCAGTTTGTTAAAAAATCTGATTTTTGCTCCACTCTGTCAGCGACAGACTGCGGTTGAAGTGGGCGGTTTGCAGCATTAACCCTCCCTCCTGTTTGTTTCACAGTGTGTACGTGTGTGGTGCATAAACGCTGTCACCAGTTAATCGTCACGGCATGTCCCAGAATAAAGAAGGAGAAGAAAGAGGAGGTATGGGCAGGACGGAATGTCTATGTTTAGTGATATCTGGTGTGGAATGGGTGAGTGTCTGTATGTATGTGTGTCGTGCTATCACCGCTAACCAGTGAGATATCCAGCTGTGAGTCAGCTGCATATACAGCGCATCCCCTTATGCAGCAAAGGTAAAGAGCTTTGGCTGTCACATGGGCAGCAAGGGATGGCCTCTCCATGTTTTAATCCGAGTTTGCCATCCAGTTACTGCTGCTGCTTTTCCTTGTCAATGCACTAAGTATTGCAGTCAGCCAGATTGAAATGATTTGTTTGGATTGTTCTACTATTTTATTCAGAAACTCAAAATGAGAGAATCTCGCCTCCATGGGCGATTTTCTTCTGAACTGCAGAATGTCAAACAAATTAACTTTTACCTTGCTGCAACATGTTACTGTATAATGTCGAGAGTCTTCAGTGGTGCACATGGAGCTGTGGAGTGAAGGGCTCTGCAGAAATGGGTCACTCCCTGGTGTGTGAGGAGCTCTGGCACACAGCAGCTGTTGGGTTTGCCAGGCCTCACTGTGGCCCTGTGTTCATTCAACTTGTCACAACCCCTGGAAGCCAGTGAGTTGAAGAGAGCTTTTGAACTTAATGAAACAACTGAGTAGAGAAGGCAGGCATGGATTTTAATCCAACATGACGACGTGGATTGACAGAATAGGCCTCACCAGAAGGATGCGGCAGTGGGCCTATCTCTGTAATTCTTACCGGATCCTCAAAGCATTTTAATTCATGCCCAGTAATATTTGAAACCTGAAAGTGTATCATGTCTGTCAAGCTGCACTATAGCACAATGCAACTGCACCAGTTGTTTTACAACAGATAGGAGCCCACGCCAGACTAACTCGAGGCTCAAGTCCTCCCGATCAGAAATGATCCATGGCCAAAATTAGTTTCTTTCCATTATTTTTGGTCGAATTTCAGAGCCTCAATCATTTTTGAAGTCTCTGCCCACTGTGCTATTTGACTCCTGTGTTTCCACTTGTCGCGGGTCAGAGTCAGATAAGTAAAGCGCAAGTGCCCCCTGGTGGTAGAATAGCAACATCTCTGTACACGGTCCCATTTAGAATCATAGAAATTTACAGCACAGAAGGAGGCCATTCGGCCCATCGTGCCTGCGCCAGACTCAAGTTCGCTGTTGATCTCATATATTGCAGGTTCCTGGAACTTCCTGAGCCAGAATTCGGTCCAGTGTGACCTTCGTGTTCGCTATTCACTTGAGATCAAAATTCATGCCCCCCTTCCCTACTCAATTAAAGCAAATCAAGTGTTTAAGATGATTAAAGGAGTTGATAGGGTAGAGAGAGAGAAACTATTCCTCTGGTGGGGGAGTCCAGAGCAAGGGGGCAGAACCTTAAAATTAGAGCCAGGCCGTTCAGGGGTGATATCGGGAAGCACTTCTTCACGTAAAGGGTGGGGGAAATCTGGAACTCCCAAAAAGCTGTTGAGGCTAGATCAATTGAAAATTTCCAAACTGAGCTCGCTAGATTTTTGATAAATAAGGATATCAAGGGATGTGGAATAAAGGCGGGTAAATGGAGTTAAGATACAGATCAGCCATGATCTAATTGAATGGTGGAACAGGCTCGAGGGACTGAATGGACTTACTCTTGTTCCTACGTTCAACAGAATGTATTAAAAATGGAAAGTTGTCAGCTGGGTTTTGTCATCCCTGACCTCTTATAATCTAACAATAGATATACATTTATATAGTGCCTTTAATTTTTTTAAATGTAGAGGCACTGCTCAAGGAAGAAAAGGAGAGGATGCTGAGCCTTTGCGAGAGTTGAAGTTGTGGCAGAAAGTTTTGACAAAGAGAGAGTTTTGACAAGGGGGAAGTCTTTCCAGGCATCAGTTGAAGAAAATTCTGGCAAATTCACAACTTAGTCAGACAGGCATCCCTAATGTCATTCTTGGTTCTTTTAACTCTTCCATCACCACCGCCGCCCCCCCCCCCCCCCCCAACCATGCACCCGGCTCCGGTTTTCTCCCACACACGCCAGCAGCTTTGCCCATATGGTTTCACGTAGATGAGCAAGATAATGAGTTTTGGGCTTCTGGGAACAAATGAGTTAGATTAGAAGGCAGTGCAATGAGTTGCACACCGGCCAATGCATTTACACACCGATCCATTGGGTAATGATGATTCTGGCTGGATTTGCAGTGGCGACATCATTTAATCCCGTGGGAATTTTACTGGCATTATCCACTGTCTGTATTAGGTCAGTGGCTAAAAGCACCAAGTGATGTAGTACTGACTTGTATAGACCAACAAAGCGCCAGGTTCCATCCCTAATCAGCACTAAGCCACTTGACCTCACAGGGTTTGTAGGGTGACAACTAGCTTCAGAGTGTCTGGGCAAGAGAGGGGGGAAGTTAGCCATGAACTTCACTGTTGATCGCAATCTGACAACCGCTGCTGGAGATACACCTGTGTGGATGCTGGGCAAAGGCAAGATCAGACTTGGCTACGATGGCCCCCCCTATGACTGAATAGGCCACTGATGCTCTGGGCGGCCTCATGGACAGGGTGCCAGAAGAATGCAACTGCCTGTGAAACTGTGTCTCAGGAGGAGTAGCTGCCCTTAGAAGAGACGATGAAAAAGAGTAAGGGTGGTGGAATTGTTGGGACATTTTCCATATTAGTAATGGCGCACCAGAGTGGCACTTGAGTGGACTTTGGAGGGATGTGAATAATGCGGCTGTCCATGGAATCTCACGGTGACCATTGGATGAAACATACGTCAGAGCGTTCAATGGAGACGATTTGTAAAAGGGAGAATATCGGCTCAGCCGCCCGTTACACAGCCCGCCCAACTTTCCTTTCCAGGGTGTATAACGGGCAGCCGACCCGATATTGCCTGTCTTATGCCTGAAGTTGAGAGTTCCGCCCATAGATGAGTGAATCCAATGGCTAGAGGGTTAGATCACCTAATGGGAGAGGGAAATGAAAATGGGAGGGAAAATAAAATCAAGCATTACAAATGGCACCAATAGGGATAATCTACGTCTTTGTTTATCTGTGTCTGCACCTGTCTAAAATAATTGCTGATTGTACTTAACAGGTATGTGAACAAAGATTCAGCATTAACGTACGTCACCAGTTCAACATCCATAATTACAAGGTGCCAACTTTCTGCGATCATTGTGGCTCTCTGCTCTATGGGCTGATGAGGCAAGGAAAACAGTGTAAAGGTAACCAGCTCTATAAGGCTATCTTCCTTTAGCTCCTGAGGTAAAAGAAATTCAGAAGATTTTGTACATTTACAGAGAGAGGTAGGATTAGCCAGCAAGAGGCTCTCGCACTACACTTCTCATGGGGAGTGGAGCAAGGAGTGTCATCGACGACTTGTGTGAAAAAGTACATGGCTTGGGCTGCCTCATACTCTGGAACGTGAAGCGTGAGGAGAGAGTTAGCAGGGGAAGGGTGAGGAGTGGAGATGGGAGAAGAGCACGGCAAAACATTCAGCTGGGGTATTGGAAGATTTGTGTTTACGATTAGGTGAGGCAAAGAACTTGATCACTAGTGTCAGCTGTGACTCAGTGGGTAGATCACTCGCCTCTGGGTCAGAAGGTGGTTGGTTCAAATCCCACTCCAGTGACTTGAGCACATAAAGCTAGGCTGACACTCCAGTGCAGTGCTGAGGGAGTGCTGCACTGTTGGAGGTGCTGTCTTTCAGATGAGACGTTAAACCGAGGCCCCATCTGCTCTCTCAGGTGGACGTGAAAGATCCCATGGCACTATTTCGAAGAAGAGTAGGGGAGTTATCCCTGGTGTTCTGGCCAATAGTTATCCCTCAACCAACATAACAGAAACAGATTACCTGGTCATTATCACATTGCTGTTTGTGGGACCTTGCTGTGCACAAATTGGCTGCCGCATTTCCCACATTACAATAGTGACTCCACTTCAAAAGTACTTCATTGACTGTAAAGCGCTTTGAGACGTCTGGTGGTCGTGAAAGGCGCTATATAAATGCAAGTATTTCTTTCTTTCTTTGAATGTAGTCCAAGAGCATCCATTGCACTTGTGTTGAATTGTTTCCTCACTGCAGTTTTCAGAAGATGCTTCTAAAATGCATTTGTCAGTTAATAGTTCTGTTATGCACGTCAGCTTAGCTCAATCAGTAGAACTCATCTGAGTTAAAAGTTTGTGGGGGTAATTTCGACTTTGAAGTCAATGGAAATTAAAATTGGGAGAGCTGTATAATGGACGGCTGATCTGATATCGGCCATTTTACACTATCGCCCAAAGTCAAAATTACCCCTGCAAATTCAAGTCCCGGGCAGTGCAGTACTGAGAGAGTACTGTATTGTCAGAGGCGCCATCCTTTCGATGAGATGTTGAACGGAGATCCTGTCTCCGTGTTCAAGTGGACATTAAAAGATCGCAGAACATTATTTGAAGAGGAGGAGGGAGTTCTCCCGCGTCCAAGGTTCATCCCATTGCAGTTTGTTGGACGTTGCTGGCAGCCTACATAACAACAATTGCTGCACTCCAATGAGCAGTTCGTTGTGTGCCGATGTTTGCGATAATTTGACTTTCTTTGGCTTTTTTGTGAAAAGTTACAACCCACCGAGCCATTAGAAAGGTTCTTTTCTTATCAGAAATGCAATTCTCTTGGTCAACATGCAGTCATTTGAATTGTAACCGTAATGACTGCAAGATATTATGATCAGGAGTAAATCGAGCGTGCCCGAGTGTAGGAATCC
Organism: Somniosus microcephalus; assembly: GCF_052327205.1. Taxonomy (NCBI): domain Eukaryota; kingdom Metazoa; phylum Chordata; class Chondrichthyes; order Squaliformes; family Somniosidae; genus Somniosus; species Somniosus microcephalus. The sequence goes on along the minus strand of NC_140998.1, from coordinate 51,520,851 downwards.
ATTCTACCACCTTTTATACAACTCAAAGTTTGAGCCCTCCTATAAACCGCAGCAACTGGGTAAATTCCATCCAGGGTATAATTGTAGAATTGTGGTAAAGAAATGGAAAGCCTGCCGTGTGGCCCCACTAGTAAAGACAATGAGCACAGTGTGGTCCCTTTTAACTAGAACAGTTTAATAGATGCCCTGTCAGTATAAGAATCCTGTGGTCACATAGGCTCCTTTATCAAGGGAGTCAATTGCCTGCTGACGATTATTTGAAGGGAGTCAGAGTGACTGGGAAAGCTTGTGTTATTTCCTGTATACCTATTATTAAGAGCTGTTCTTAGTGAAGCTGTTACATAGTACGCTGGACATGCAGAACTCCGCAGGGAAGTTGTTTTTTTCTTTCCTTTGGCAGTCTTAGGTTGTTGACGCTACTGACTGGGATTTGGTCTCTGTGACGCGCTGATGCAGAATCATTTTCTCTCCTTTTGACAGTTTGCAAAATGAACATTCACATTCGCTGCGAGAACAACGTCGCCCCGAGCTGCGGAGTGAACTCTGTGGAACTCGCCAGGAAGCTGGCAGAGATGGGACTCAGCGCCGGGGGCATGTCCACTTTAAAAAGGAGGCAGACGGTGAGGATGCTGCTGATCTGCTTCTGCCGTAATTCTAACTTTGGATTGTTGGGGGTTTGCGCCTCTAATGAATGATGAGGAACACTGGCAGCGGTGTCGTCCTGTCTTGGCTGCTGCGCTTCCTACATTACAGCAGCGACTACACTTCAAGAAGTACCTCTTTGGCTGTAAAGCGCTTCGGGACGTCCTGAGTTTGTGAAATGTGCTATAAATTGCAAGTTTAAAAAAAATCCAACTCCACGCTTCCATTGACCATGTGCATGGGAGTGGGCCTTTGGCGTAGCGGTAGCATCCCCGCCGCTGGGCCAGAAGGTGTAGGGTTTCGAACCCCGCTCCAGACAGTCCCGGCAAGTGGAGTCGGAGCTCCGGCTCTAAATTCTGGGTTGACATCCAGCGGGATACTTGCATCCGTGGGTGTGGGTGGCCCCCCCCCTCGTATGGGTTGTGGGAGCCCGTAAAACCCTCCCGCCATAGGACTAACCACCCTAATGGCTGGTACGAAGATGGTTACGGTCACGGAAGGAGCGTTAATCGCGGCCAGAAATCCTTCCACCATTTCACACAGTTCTCCAAAGGGAACAGTGTGAAGACACGTACGACGACGATGACCATGTGCATTGGAAATTCAGGTGCATGGTTCGTCAACCATTTTATTTATAATGGCCTAAAAGTCATGGAAGGCACAAATTTCTAAGCTGTGCTTCTGGCGGGCATTGTTCCCCTTATGTAAATTCATGTGAGTCAGGAAAACAAGCACAGCTGTCCCATATACACCGAGTCTTTCGGACCCCAGAGGTGGCTCCGCGAGTTTATCCAGTGAGTGATTGAGCTACACAGACCTAGAATGTCCCACATTCGATCCCTGTTCTGTGCTGAGGGGGCTGATCTCTACTGGGGCACCAGTCAGGCCAGTTTCAATCCCTGTTGAGTTAGTTTATCTCTACTGGGGCACCAGTCAGGCCAGTTTCGATCCCTGTTGAGTTAGTTTATCTCTACTGGGGCATCAGTCGGGCCTCTACAGTTAGCACCAGACATCCTGAATTAGAGAGGGGAGCATCAGCCTGGGTTTCTGCTCCCGGTCGTGTCCCGAAACCACTGGCGGCTGGTGAGGGCAGGATTGGGCTCAGCTCTGATGTTGCAGACTTTCTGTTGAGGCTCACACATGAATAAAGGCCACTGCTTACCAGAGAATGGAATCAAAGCACTTCTGAGAGGAGAGAAATTGGAAAGGAAAGAAAACGACATTGAGTTGTGATGGTTAAGCCAGACATTGTACGTGAACGTGAGTGTGTGTATGGAATGGAGCGTTTCCCATTAATGCTCCTGACACTCAGTAGGACAGCTCCATGAGTGTAATTATTCTCTGCTTACTACATACATGCACAAACAAGAACATTGTGCTCTGTATGGTGCGCAGATTGGATGGCAGGTGGGATGGGCCAGATTTGGTGAATGGAATGAGGAGGAAGCGATGGGCAGAATGAAAGAACAAAATCCAATCGTGTATCTGGAGTGTGTTTAATCATCCCTGCATCCAGATTGATGTCGCTATGAAACCCCTGGCAGAAGTGAAAATAACTCCGAGCAAGGAGCAATTCGGGTTATTATATTGTGGCATTGGGTGTTGGTTCCTCAACATTGCAGAGAGGATTTGGGGGTCCTGGCACCGAGCTCCAGGTGGTGGGAATACATATCAGGAAGCCGGGCACAGAGGTCAGTATTCCCAGTTCATGGGCCGCATGATTTTCCGCCCATTATTCCCAACTTGCTCCCCTCTTGCGTGAAGCTCTGCACCCAGACTGGTAGATCTCTGCCTCCACATTCCCCTTAAAAGAGGCTTGTGTATTGTGTTCCAGCGGGAACACCAGAATTCCATTGTTGCACTACAGGTAGACTATCCTTTATCCGAAAACCTCGGGACCAGCCGTGTTTCGGTTTTCGGAAAATTTCGGATTTCGGAAGGTATTTTATAAGACTGGGAAATTTGTCGGCGGGGGTCAGGGCCGGCGGGGGTCCGCAGGGGGGTCGGCGGGGGGTCGGGGGTGGGGGTCGGGGGGGTCGGCGGGGGGGTCGGCGGGGGTTCGCCGGGAGTCAGGGTCGGCGGGGGTCCGTGGGGGGGTCGGCGGGCGGGTCGGTGGGAGTCGGGGTCGGCGGGGGTCGGGGTCGGCGGGGGGGTCGGCGGGGGTCCGCGGGGGGGTCCGCGGGGGGTCGTCGGCGGGGGTCGGGGTCGTGCGCACGACTTACGCTGACCCTCTGCTCAGCATAAGTCGTGCGCCACTCTGGTCATGTCGTGCGCACGACTTAGGCTGAACGAAAAAACCTTCGGTTTTTAGAGGGTTTCGGTTTTCGGAAGTTCGGATAAAAGGTAGTCTACCTGTATTTGTTTTCAAACATACATTCTGCCAATAGAAACATTGCTAGTGTCGGTATCACATTGCAAGAATCGGGCTCCGACTGTAACTCAGTCACATAACGTACAGCATTAAGCATTAAAACAAAAAAATTTGCAAGGCTATGGGGGAAGAGCCGGGGAGTGGTACTAATTGGTGGCTCTTTCAGAGAGCCGGCACAGGCACGATGGGCTGAATGGCCTCCTTCTCTGCTGTATGATTCTGTGAAATGGATAGTACTGTCTTTGTTCCCTTAAAAAAGCATATTGTTTTACTCTTTCAGTTATGCAAATACAGTGGCATTTATTAGCTGTTGTTAGTTATATAGTTCCCTGCGTGCTGCAGTAACCATTTGTATATTCTTCTTAAAAAAGAGGCAAAGTCATAAAAAGCACAAAGAAAACCAGGCCTTGGGTGAGAGAGCAAACAGCAATGAGGGTGACAGCCAACAAGTGCAACGCAAACTGGGCATCGAGGATTTCACCTTCATCAGTGTTCTAGGAAAAGGTAGTTTTGGAAAGGTAAGTTACACTGCACTTTGAAAAACCAGACAGGCGCTTAAGATGTGGTATCTAGTATTACCTCATACCGCAGTGTAACACGCTGGAACACAGCAAACCACCACTCATGCTGCTTTCTGACTGGTTTGCTCAGCACATGGTAATGGGATGACTGCAGACCTGCTGCTGATTCTATTATTTATGGGCCGATCCATTATGTATGAAGAAATTCAGTTATATTCCCCACAACAGTGCGAGAGCAATATCTGTATCACCAATGAACCTGACCTCTGGGTACTTTAACATTTTCCTCCTTAAACAAAATAATAACTTTTAAAACTGAGAATGACGAAGGTCAAACACTCTCCTCTGTTACCAATAGCAGAATCCTCATTCAGACACGACACGCAAAAACTCTTGGAAAATTCAGTTTTGGTGGGATTTTTTTAAGATTGGAAGACAAAGTCTAAAAGGGGGATTATATTTCAACAGCTACAGCTCTTAAAATGTCTTTCTGAGGAGTCAATTTAAACATGTTGTTTTAAAGGTATGGGCCTACACCAGGCTGCCTCCTGACCGTTGTCTCCATGGTGATGGAGTCAGTGTCTGCACCAGGAACTCAAATGTAGGAATTATCTGGCTGATGTCACTGCATCACATAGTGATGGAACAACCATTTGCACACGTGTAAAAGTGCGATCGGTAATATCTTTGAGATGTGTGCAGCAGCCTTGTTCCTTCTCCGTGACCCCACTCTGACAGCACCCTGTCGCATTATACAAATTAAAGAAGTATTCCCCCTGCAGGCAGCTGCCTGGAGCTGTCCTTAAATACCACACCTAAACTGGAATCGCTCCATTTGTAACTGTCTGCCCTTTTATATTAACAATTTAACCAACTGGGTTTGGCTGAGGAGTCACAAATGAGTTCCAAAAATGTGACCAAATGGCAAACGGATGGCGTAGTGTGATGGAGCACTAATGCAGTACAGCACCGTGGCAGAAATGAGCTACCTAGCCACGATTCACAGGTTGCAGTCCGATCTGAGGGAGGCAGAGTGCCTCTCCCTTTGGAGGAGGTAATATCGAACCCCTCAAACCCATTCGCAGTCAGACATCTCTTAGTGGTCAAGAGACCACCCGGTCAATAGACTATATAAGGGAAAGTCTTGCTTGACCAACCTCATTGAATTTTTTGAAGAGGTAACAGAGAGTGAGTAGACAATAATGCAGTAAATGTAATTTATCTTGATTTTCAAAAGGCCTTCGATAAGGTACCCCATAATAGACTGATGAACAAGGTCAGAGAATGCGGAGTCAGGGGACAAGCAGCGGAATGGATAGCTGGCTGGCTTCAAGATAGAAAGCAGAGAGTAGGGGTAAAGGGTAGCTATTCACAGTGGCAGAAGTTGGGTAGTGGTGTTCCGCAAGGATCAGTGCTGGGATCACTGTTGTTCACAATTTACTTAATGATTTAGACTTTGGAATCAAAAACATAATTTCTAAATTTGTGGATGACATCAAATTGGTGGTGGGTGGGGGGGGCGGAGCGGGGGGGATAGTCAATACCGAGGAGGACTGCCACAAATTACAGGAGGACATTAATAAACTTGCAGAATGGGCATATAATTGGCAAATGAAGTTCAACACTGATAAATGTGAGGTATTACATTTTGGTAGGGAGAATAGGGAGGTCACTTATCACTTGGAGGGTGCGAGTCTAGGTGGGGCAGAGGAACAAAGGGATCTCGGAGTACAAATACACAAATCACAAAGTTGTGACACAGGTTAGCAAGGCCATAAAAAAAGCAAACCAAGCACTAGGGTTTATTTCTAGAGGGATAGAATTAAAAAGCAAGGAAGTTATGTTAAACCTGTATCGAACCTTGTTTAGACCACACTTAGAGTACTGTATACTGTTCTGGTCGCCATATTATAAAAAGGATATAGAGGCACTGGAGTGGGTGCAGATAAGATTTACAAGGATGATACCAGAAATGCGAGGGTATACATATCGGGAAAGGATGAACAGGCTGGGTCTCTTTTCTCTTGAAAAAAGAAGGCAGTGCGGTGACCTAATAGAGGTCTTTAAAATTATGAAAGGTTTTGATAGAGTGGATACAGAGAGAATGTTTCCACTTGTGGGGAAGAGCATAACTAGAGGCCATCAATATAAGATAGTCACCAAGAAATCCAATAGAGAATTCAGAAGAAACTTCTTTACCCAAAGAGTGGTGAGAATGTGGAGCTCGCTACCACAGGGAGTGGTTGAAGCAAATAGTATAGATGCATTTAAGGGGAGGCTGGACAAGCATATGAGGGAGAAGGGAATAGAGGGTTATGCTGATAGATTTAGATGAGGAACGACGGGAGGAGGCTGGAGTGGAGCACAAACGCCGGCATGGACTGGTGGGGCCGAATGGCCTGTTTCTGTGCTGTATATACTATGTAAAATTCCTTTGTCCTAAACCAAGAAGAGCTACACAGAAAAGTGTTTGGCAAACATTTCTGTGTTTGAAGAGGGGTCGGAGTCAGGGAAGCTGTGCGTGACGATGTATTTGTGAACAAGAAAAAAAAACAGGTTATTCAGCATGTTGTCATGTGATCCTTTTAAAAAGACTGGAGATGAGCTTGCCTGATATTTGGGTACATTTGGCTGACTTGTGTGGTACTGAGCCATACAGACCAGAATGGTCAAAGGTTTAATCCCGAGTCTGTATTGAGCTAGCTGGTTTCAGCTGGTGTGGCAATGGAGGTGCTATAATTGATCTCTGCGATTTTGGGCTGGTGAGGGGAAAAAATAGTGAGGATTCCAATTCCAAATCAAGGACAGACCAGGAATAAAAGTTCTCAATTGGGGAACAGCAAATTTTACTAAACTGAGACGTGATTTAGCCAAAGTGGACTGGAGACAGAAACTTGAAAGTAAATCAGTGTCCGAGCAGTGGGAGGCAATCAAGGAGGAGATAGTGAGGGTTCAGAGCAAGTATGTTCCCTTAAAGAAAAAGGATGGGACTAACAAATCTAGAGCTCCCTGGATGTCAAGGGGCATACAGGGTAGGATAAAGAAAAAAAGGGAAGCTTATGACAGATACCAAGAACTCATTACTGCAGAAAGCCTAGAGGAGTATATGAAGTGCAGGGGTGAAATTAAAAAGGAAATTAGGAAAGCAAAGAGAGGGCATGAAAAAATATTGGCAAGTAAAATCAAGGAAAACCCAAAGATGTTTTATAAATACATTAAGAGCAAGAGAATAACTAAAGTAAGAGTAGGACATATTAGGGACCATAAAGGTAACCTGTGTGTGGAGGAGATAGACATGGGTATTGACATAAGAAAACTACTAGGCACTTGGTCTAAGCGTTAAACAAAGCTTTAATCAACTGTTTTACAACATGGAGGTCCTTCACTAGTTCCTGTTAAGAATGTCCTGCGCAAGCTGGGCCCGTGTACAAGTATTTATACTCTCCCTGGACAGCGCCACCCATAGGCCGCTCAGTATTATTTCATAAGTCTTTCTTTCATGAATGACTGATTCATGTCAGGTATAGTTCTTAATGAATACTTTGCATCTGTTTTCAGAAAAGAGAGGGACGATGTAGACATTGCAATCAGGGAGGAGGAGTGTGAAATATTAGATGAAATAAACATAGTGAAAGAGGAAGTATTAAGGGGTTTAGCATCTTTGAAAGTGGATAAATCCCCAGGCCCGGATGAAATGTATCCCAGACTGTTAAGAGAAGTAAGAGAGGAAATAGCAGAGGCTCTGACCATCAATTTCCAATCCTCTCTGGCTCCAGGTGTGGTGCCAGAGGACTGCTAATGTGGTGCCATTGTTTAAAAGGGAGAAAGGGATAGACCGAGTAATTACAGGCCAGTCAGCCTAACCTCAGTGGTGGGAAAATTATTGGAAAAAATTCTGAGGGACAGGATAAATCTTCATTTAGAAAGACATGGATTAATCAGGGACAGTCAGCATAGATTTGTCAAGGGAAGGTCGTGTCTGACTAACTTGATTGAATTTTTTGAGGAGGCAACAAGGTCGATGAGGGTAGTGCGTTTGATGTAGTCTATATGGATTTTAGCAAGGCTTATGATAAGGTCCCGCATGGCAGACTGGTCATGAAAGTAAAAGCCCATGGGATCCAAGGTAAAGTGTCAAATTGGATCCAAAATTGGCTCAGAGGCAGGAAACAAAGGGTAATTGTCGAAGGGTGTTTTTGTGACTGGAAGGCTGTTTCCAGTGGGGTTCCGCAGGGCTCAGTACTGGGTCCTTTGCTTTTTGTGGTATTTATCAATGATTTGGACTTGAATGTAGGCAGTATGATAAAGAAGTTTGCAGATGATACAAAAATAGGCCGTGTGGTTGATAATGAAGAAGAAGGCTGCAGACTGCAGGAAGATATCAATGGACTGGTCAGGTGGGCAGAACAGTGGCAAATGGAATTCAATCTGGAGAAGTGTGAGGTAATGCATTTGGGGAGGGCTAACAAGGCAAGGGAATACACTATAAATGGTAGGACACTGAGATGTGCAGAAGATCAGAGGGACCTTGGAGTGTGCATATCCACAGATCCCTGAAGGTAGCAGAACAGGTAGATAAGGTGGTTAAGAAGGCATACGGGATACTTACCTTTATTAGCCAAGGTATAAAATATAAGAGTTGGGAGGTTGTGCTTGAACTGTATAAAACACTAGTTAGGCCGCAGTTGGAATACTGCGTGCAGTTCTGGTCACCACATTACAGGAAAGATGTGATTGCACTAGAGGGGGTGCAGAGGAGATTTACGAGGATGTTGCCTGGGCTGGGGAATTTTAGTTATGAGGAAAGATTGGATAGGCTGGGGTTGTTTTCTTTGGAACAGAGGAGGCTGAGGAGAGACCTAATTGAGCTGTAGAAAATTATGAGGGGCCTAGAAAGAGTGGATAGGAAGGACCTATTTCCCCTAGCAGAGAGGTCAATAGCCAGGATGCATGGATTTAAAGTAATAGGTCAGAGGTTGAGAGGGGACTTGAGGAGAAATATTTTCACCCAGAGGGTGGTGGGGGTCTGGAACTCACTGCCTGAAAGGGTGGTAGAGGTAGAGACCCTCATCACATTTAAAAAGTACTTGGATATGCACTTGAAGTACCGTAAGCTACAAGGCTATGAACCAAGTGCTGGAAAGTGGGATTAGGCTGGATAGCTCTTTGTCGGCCGGCACAGACAAGATGGCCCGAATGGCCTCCTTCTGTGCCGTAAATTTCTATGATTCTATCCTGTGGAAAGTGCATTTATATGGATACGGTTGACTGCAGGGTCGGGTTCAGCTTTGGTCGCCCTTTTGATTAGGGCTATACGGTTTTCTGTGTAATTAAACGTATCATTCATCACCACCTTTAAGGGAGGAGGGATAAAGACAGAGGGGTTTCTTAAAAAAAATAATCTTTTACACATTTCTTTTAAAAAGCAGTGCCAAATCAGAGCAGGCACATCTCAGCTGCCTTAGCCGTTCAGAGGGAAAGTATCCACTTGCTTCTTTGATCTGTATTAAGCCGGAAATGTCGCTTTCATAACTTTCTGTCTGACCCCAGGTGATGTTGGCTGAGTTAAAAGGCACTGAAGACGTATACGCTGTGAAAATATTGAAGAAAGACATGATTCTCCAAGATGACGATGTGGAGTGCACCATGACTGAAAAACGGATCCTGTCACTGGCCAGAAACCACCCCTACCTCACACAGATCTTCTGTTGCTTCCAAACGGCGGTAAGCAAAGTATTTATCAATTAAATCAAGCCCTGACCCAGTGTTGCAAGGAGTGTCTCCAGTGACCACCTCCCCTCGCACCCCACAACAACATCATATTACAGTGGAGTCTTTCTTATCCACCATAATAGAATGGGCCTCCCCTGGAAACCTGCAGATAATCGAGAGTGTGCACATTTTGGTCCTGCATGTTGCTGTGGCAACCCGCATGGGTCCTAATTATGCCTTCCATTATTGTGGAATATAGAAACATAGAAACAAAGAAGATAGGAGCAGGAGTAGGCCATTCGGCCCTTCGAGCCTGCTCCGCCATTCAATGTGATCATGGCTGATCATCCAAATTCAGTACCCTGTCCCTGCCTTTTCCCCATATCCCTTGATCCCTTTAGCTTCAAGAAATCTATCCAACTCTTTCTTGAATATATTTAATGAACTAGCCTCCACCGCCCTCTGTGGCAGAGAATTCCACAGGTTCACCATTCTCTGGGTGAAGAAATTCCTCCTCATTTCAGTCCTAAATGGCTTACCCCTTATCCTTAGACTATGACCCCTGGTTCTGGACTCCCCGGCCATCATAAACATCCTTCCTGCATCTAGTCTGTCCAGACCTGACAGAATTTTATAGGTTTCGATGAGATCCCCTCTCAATCTTCTAAACTCCAGTGAGTATAAGCCCAATCGACACAATCTCTCCTCATACGTCATTCCTGCCATCCCAGGTATCAGCCTGGTGAATCTTTGCTGCACTCCCTCCATGGCAAGAACGTCCTTCCTCAGGTAAGGTGACCAAAACTGCACACAATACTCAAGCTGCGGTCTCACCAAGGCCCTGTACAACTGTAGCAAGACATCCTTGTTCCTGTACTCGAACCCTCTTGCTACGAAGGCCAACATACCATTTGCCTTCTTAACCGCCTGCTGCACCTGCATGCTTACCTTCAGCGACTGGTGCACAAGGACACCCAGGTCTCTTTGCACTTCCCCTTCTCCCAATCTATTGCCATTCAAATAATCTGCCTTCCTGTTTTTGCCACCAAAGTGGATAACCCCACATTTATCCACATTATAGTGCATCTGCCATGTTTCTGCCCAATCACCCAACCTGTCCAAATCGTACTGGAGTTTCCCAACATTTTCCTCGCAGCTTACCCTCCCGCCCAGCTTTGTGTCGTCTGCAAATTTGGAGATATTACATCCAATTCCCTCGTCCAGATCATTAATATATATTGTGAACAGCTGGGGTCCTAGGACCGATCCTTGTGGTACCCCACTAGTCACTGCCTGCCACTCGGAAAACGACCCGTTTATTCCAACTCTTTGCTTTCTGTCCGCCAACCAGTTCTCTATCCAAGTCAATACCTTGCCCCCAATCCCATGTGCCTTAATTTTGCACGCTAATCTCTTATGTGGGACCTTATCGAAAGCCTTCTGAAAGTCCAAATACACCACATCCACTGGTTCTCCCTTATCTATTTTACCAGTTACATCCTCAAAAAATTCCAGTAGATTAGTCAAGCATGATTTACCTTTTGTAATGTTGACTTTGTCTGATCCTGTCACTGCTTTCCAAGTGCTCTGCTATTACATCTTTTATAATAGACTCTAGCATTTTCCCCACTACCGATGTCAGGCTTACCGGTCTATAATTCCCTGCTTTTTCTCTACCACCTTTTTTGAATAGTGGGGTAACATTAGCTACCCTCCAATCCATGGGTACCGTTCGAGTCTATCGAGTTCTGGAAGATGACCAGTAATGCATCTACTATCCCTAGGGCCACTTCCTTAAGTACCCTGGGATGTAGACCATCAGGCCCTGGGGATTTATCGGCCTTCAGTCCCATCAATTTTCCTAACACCATTTTTCTACAAATACTGATTTCTTTCAGTTCCTCTCTTTCATCAGACCCTATGTTCCCCGGCATCTCTGGGAGGTTATTTGTGTCCTCCTTTGTGAAGACAGAACCAAAGTATGTATTTAGCTGGTCTGCCATTTCCTTGTTCCCCATTATAAATTCCCCTGATTCTGACTGTAAGGGACCTACGCTTGACTTCACCAATCTTTTTCTCTTCACATATCTATAAAAGCTTTTACAGTCAGTTTTTATGTTCCCTGTAGCTTACTCTCATATTCTATTTTCCCTTTCTTAATTAATCCCTTTGTCCTCCTTTGTTGACTCCTAAACTGCTCCCAATCCTCAGGATTATTGCTTTTTCTGGCCAATTTATATGTCCTCTCCTTGGATCTTATGCTATCCCTAATTTCCCTTGTTATGTGGAACACTCTTTGCTCCAGTCCTACTCGGGTCCCCTCCCTCGCCTCTTTTTCCAATACATTGATGAATGTATTGGTGCCGTTTCCTGCTCTCGCCCCGAACTGGAAAATTTCACCAATTTTGCTTCCAATTTCCATCCTTCCCTCACGTTCACATGGTCCATCCCCGACTCTTTCCTTCCCTTCCTCGACTTCTCTGTTTACATTTCTGGGGATAAGCTATCGGCCAATATCCACTATAAGCCCACTGCCCCCCACAGCTACCTTGACTATAATTCCTCCCACCCCACTTCCTGTAAGGACTCTATTCCATTCTCACAGTTTCTCTGTCTCCGTTGCATCTGTTCCAACGATGCCACCTTCCATTCTAGTGCTTCCGATAAGTCTTCCTTTTCCCCCACTGTGGTTGGCAGCGCCCTCAACTGAGTCCGTTCTATTTCCCACACTTCTGCTCTCACTCTTTCCCCTTCCTCCCAGACCACGATAGGGTTCCCCTTGTCCTCAACTTCCACCTCACCAGTCTCCACATTCAACGGATCATCCTTTGCCATTTCCGCCAGCTCCAGCGTGATCCCACCACCAAACACATCATCCCCTCCCCTCCCCTCCCCTCCCAGCAGTCCGAAGGGACCGTTTGCTCCACAACACCCTGGTCCACTCCCCTATCAGCCCAACACCCACTCCCTTTCCCACGGCACCTTCCCGATGCAACACCTGCCCTTTTACCTCCTCCCTTCCCACTGTCCAGGGTCCCAAACACTCCTTCCAGGTGAAACAGCGATTTATTTGTACTTCTTGCAATTTAGTATACAGGTAGACTACCCTTTATCCGGACTTCCGAAAACCGAAACCCTCTAAAAACCGAAGGTTTTTTCGTTCAGCGTAAGTCGTGCGTACGACTTACGCTGAACGAAAAAACCTTTGGTTTTTAGAGGGTTCCGGTTGCGGAAGTTCGGATAAAGGGTAAGTCGTGCGCACGACCCCCCGCCGACCCCCCCGCCGACCCTGCCAACCGCCGACCCCGCCAGCCCCGACAACCGCCGACCCCGCCAGCCCCGACAACCGCCGACCCCGCCAGCCCCGACAACCGCCGACCCCGCCAGCCCCGACAACCGCCGACCCCGACAACCGCCGGCCCCGACAACTGCCGACCCCGCCAGCCCCGACAACCGCCGACCCCCCCGCGGACCCCGCCAGCCCCGACAACCGCCGACCCCGCCAGCCCCGACAACCGCGGACCCCGCCAGCCCCGACAACCGCCGACTCCCCCGCGGACCCCGCCAGCCCCGACAACCGCCGACCCCGCCAGCCCCGACAACCGCGGACCCCGCCAGCCCCGACAACCGCCGACCCCCCCCCGCGTACCCCGCCGGCCCCGACCCCCGCCGACCCCGACTGACTTACGCTGAGCGTCAGCGTAAGTCGTGCGCACGACCCCCCGCCGACCCACCTTCCGAAATCCGAAATTCTCCTTTATCCGAAACTCGGCTGGTCCCGAGGTTTTCGGATAAAGGATAGTCTACCTGTACTGTATTCACTGCTCGCGATGCGGTCTCCTCTATATTGGGGAGACCAAGCGCAGATTGGGTGACCGCTTTGTGGAACAGCTCCGTTCAGTCCGCAAGCGTGATGTCGAGCTTCAGGTCGCCTGTCATTTTAATTCTCTCCCACTCTGACCTCCCTGTTCTCGGCCTCTTACATTGTTCCAATGAAGCTCAATGTAAGCTCGAGGAACAGCACCTCATCTTTCTATTAGGCACTTTACAACCTTCCGGACTCAATATTGAGTTCAACAGTTTCAGACCAATAACCCTTGCCCCCATTTTTCCCGGCGACAGCTGTTGCTGATGATTCTGATATTCCCATTTACACCTCCCCTAGACCCATCTTTTGTTTCTTAACTTGTCCCATTACCATCTCCTTTTGCCTTGCACCATCATCCCTTTTGTCATGTAATTTCTCCTGCCTTCCACCCTATCACAGACCTTCCATTTTGTTCTTTCTTCCCTTCCCCCCCTTTCCCTGCCTCTGTACTTGCTTGAAACCTGTTGCATCTGTAACCTTTTCCAGTTCTAACGAAAGGTCATTGACCTGAAATGCTAACTCTGTTTCACTCTGCACAGATGCTGCCTGACCTGCTGAGTATTTCCAGCACTTTCTGTTTTTATTTCAAATTTCCAACATCCGCAGTTTCTTCCTTGTGGTATAGTAATACGTTGGACATGGGAATGAAGACAAGTATAATACAAATAACTAGAGAGGCATTATGTAGTTTACTCACAAGAAAAAGAGATGGTGGAGTAGCTTGTGTCAGCGCTGGCTTGTGGCCCAATGCTCCAGCATCCAACCCCCCCCACAATCTACATTGAAACTGTCCTATACTGTATCTTCCTGCCTGTCCAAGGTTAAGTCATGGATGAACCAGAATTTCCTCCATTTAAATACTCCACCAAAAACTCTGCCCCCTTGTCACCATCTCTGTTCTTCCCCTGCCCCCCACCCCGCTGCTCATTCATGACGAAACAAGGCTGCTTGCAACACAAGTGCCCTGTTTAAAGCAGCCACCAAGACCTTTCACCCTCGCAACAATGTCTGCCTCTGCTCTATCTCACGACACCACATCCAAAACCCTCATTCACGCTTTCGCCACCTCTAGACTCAACTTCTCCAATGTCCTCCTCACCAGGCTCCTGAGCTTCACCCCACAAACTCTACCTCATCCAAAACCCCACCGCCCACATTGTCTCCCACACTAATTCCTGGCCATCCATCACTCTCATCCTTGCTGTGTTACACTGGCTCCCACTGCATCAAACTTAAAATCCTAGCCCTCACCTGCAAATCCCTCCAGAACCTTGCTGCACCCGATCTCTGTAACCTCCTCCAACCTTAGGTACTCTCCTGTATCCTCCGGTCATCTAACTCTGGTCTTCTGTGCACCCCTCTTTCCGTGCACCACTATTGGTGACAGAGCCTTTGTAGTGTCAGCTGTGCCTCGGTGGGTAGCACTCTCCCCTCTGAGTCAGAAGGTTGTGGGTTCAAGTCCCACTCCAGAGACTTAAGCACAAAAATCTAGGCTGACACTCCAGTGCTGTACTGAGGGAGTGCTGCACTGTCAGAGGTGCCGTCTTTCAGATGAGATGTTAAACCGAGGCCCTGTCTGCTCTCTCAGGTGGACGTAAAAGATCCCATGGCACTATTTCGAAGAAGAGCAGGGGAGTTATCCCCGGTGTCCTGGCCAATATTTATACCTCGATCAACATCACTAAAACAGATTATCTGGTCATTATCACGTTGCTGTTCATGGGAGCTTGCTGTGCACATATTGGCTGCCGCGTTTCCTACATTACAACAGTGACTACGCTTCAACAAAAGTACTTCATTGGCTGTAAAGCGCTTTGGGATGTCCGTTGGTCATGAAAGGTGCTATATAAATGCAAGTCTTTCTTTCTATCTTTCTTTAGCATCTCGACCCTATTCTTTCAAATTTCTATACTTCTCTGCCTCACCACCTCTCTTCTCGTCTTCTCAAACTCCATCTCTTTGACCATGCTTTTGGTCACATATTAACTCTCGCTCAAAGGATTTGTGGCCATTTCTCTCCTCTGTCAAACTCCTTGGACATTTTCTATATTAAAGCTGCAATGTAAATGGAAGTTGTTGATTAAGGGAGCTAAGGCACCACAAAAGCTTGGTGACCTGATTGCTTGCAGACTTCACACCTCTGCTTTCCTGGGTTTGGAGGGCGAGCAAGAAAAGCTCGGCAGTTTTAGTTGGGTTCACTGGGGAAGATCTCTCCCCTCATTGCTCAAGGGGATCTTCCTGCAGTGCTACTTCATTGTGGATGTCTGTAAAGGAAGGAGTGAATTGTGGGCGAGTTTTTTTTTGGAGAAATGAGGGAGAGAAAATGAAACCCTGGTAGCTTGTGAAGTCCTACAATTCTTTCCAATTTGTGCTGCTTGACCTATTTGCCAAGCTATTGCTTGTGCAGTACCTACAGTCCAACAACAGATGGCATCTGGTAACATTACCCAGCTTACTCAATGGTTTTGTATTAAACAAATAGGAGAGTCTGACAAAATGCGGTAGACCATGAAATTGACATTTTTAAAACTATACCTTAATGAAGAGTGGGTTCATTATTATGCAATTGCTACCCAATTGTCCTGGGTCATGCAGAACCGGACCCCTGATTGGTTGCTGTAGCTCTGAGTTTATAATGGGCCAGATTTTGCACTCAGCAGCGAACGAACGTCGGGCTGTTCATTACACTTACACTTACCCACAGACTTTCTATGGGCTTTTCCACTGGATCTTGCAGTAATTAGAGAGCCATCTCAGTGCGCCGCCCTCTACAGGGGACCTGGGACCTGTGTGAACGGGGCAAGAAACTGTGTATCTCCTTAACCAATCAGATTGAAGAATTGTTAATGAGCAGCGCTGTCTAAACCAGGAAGTGTCAGTTAGAATATCGAATCCAATGCCAAATTATGTACCGAAAGCGAAATAAAGAGAGGGAAAGAAAGATGGGATTAAGAGAGACATAACGAAAAAGTAAAAAAATACATTTTTTATTTTTAAAATCTCCAATAATAATCAAAATCTGAAGGAATGAGACTCCACAATGTAAAAGTTCATTTTTAGTGCCAGAGAGGTTGTTTGGCAGTACATAAGACTTATCACGCTGTTAAAATCCACTTACACGAGAAAGGACAAGCCGTAACTTTTTCTGGCGAGTTTAGGGAGTAAGTAGTGGGTGAGTACAGCAACTTCACAGGTTCCATGTGTTTGAACCAGTATCTCTTCTCTGGGTGAGATACCATTATAGCAAAGCTTCTGGAGGAGCAGGGCAACACGGATAGCAACTTCCTGATTTCCACACTTAACTGCGCAAGCGCGGTCGCCAGAAGTTGCTGTCTGTTTTACTCCTTAATAACAGTGAGCACTGATAGCCTCACCATTATTCTTACTGCAAAATCCGTGCCGTTATGTTTTTGCCTTATGGTGCTCTCTCCAACAACAACACCCTCGGGCAACCCTGTAACTTTTTAGTGCTTTTATATTGTTCCTGTTTTAATTCAGACTCTGGGATCAGTGTTAATGAGCTTGTTGAGTCTGTGTGTCCCAGTTATGCTTATTATAAATCACTGGACACAGACCACAAGAATAACTTTTAACAGGTCTTTACTATTCGGAGGTCAGGGCTGAACTGCCCAGAAAATCCCTACACAACGTTTATATACCGGTGTGGTCACCACCGGTATTACAGTATACAGCAGCCAAGAGAAAGTAGCACATCTCTTAAGGTAGTTCTCTTAAGGTGGAACAGGTTACATACACCACAGAGCTGGTCCCCAGTGTTTACATTGCCAGTGGCAGACTCGTAGCCCCCAGTTTTTCACAGGCCTTCGAGTCTGCTGACAGGATAAGGGAGCCAGATTTAGTTCCATGGATGCTGGTCTCTGGAATCTGAATTAAATTGAAGCCAATATAAAAGCAGTTGATGAAACCATGAAAGGTCCTGAAGCTCTCTTGTGGGAGAATCTAGAACTAGGGGTCACTGTTTAAAAATAAGGGGTCGCCCATTTAAAACAGAGATGAGGAGAAATTTTTTCTCACAGAGGGTCGTGAGTCTTTGGAACTCTCTTCCTCAGAGGGCGATGGAAGCAGAGTCTTTGAATATTTTTAAGGCAGAAGGGGTGAAAAGTCATCCGGGTAGGCGGGAATGTGCAGTAATCGGATCAGCCATGATCTTATTGAATGGCGGAGCAGGCTCAAAGGGCCGAGTGGCCTACTCCTGCTCCTAATTCGTATGTTCGTATGTTCTCTTCAGGCAATAGCTTCCCAATTGGATCATCTTGATTCTGACAGTGTGTAAACTGATCATCCCCTGATACTGAGGGAAGCTCCAGCCAGAATGACAAAAAGGGGCTTTTCATGCAACTGAACATGTGCAACTCTTGTAACCTTTAAGCAGGAATTCAAATTTTGTGCACACACACTTCCTCCCCAGAAATGATGATTGGTGATTTGTCAATGGAAGTGGTTCCCCAATGTAAAATGGGTATTATTCAAATAATAGAGAAATGTAGATGTAATCTAAATTATTCATACTTGCATTCATTGTGTGTGTATGTCTCTCTCTGTCTCCCCCTCTCGTACACTCTTGCGCACACACATTATTGCCTAACAAAGGTTCAGAAGAAAGATTGAAGGTTGAGAAGTAACACTGGTCAAGGTTGGCATTGTCGCACTTTACACAACAGGAGCAGGCCACTCAGCCCCTCAAGCCTGTTCCGCCAATTAATTAGATCATGGTTGATCTGTACATTAACTCCATCTACCTGCCTTGGTTCTGTAACCCTTAACACCCTTGACTAACAAAAATCTATCAATCTCAGTTTTGAAATTTTCCATTAAACTGAGTACTCAGCCTAACTGGGGCTAAATTAAAATAATATAAGCAGTGTATATTTTATGGAATCACCAGGTGGAAGTGGTTGGGTGTGTTGTTTCTTGGGAGTGAGTGCTGTAGTATCAGCTCCATTGACATTGTGGGGTCGCTTCCACACCACTAGTGTCAGAGCAGAAAAAACATGAACTAAATTGGGGATAGGCAGTAGTTTAAAAATTGTGATTTCAATTTTCTGGCAGCAGAGTTTTCATGATGTCGGCTGAAGCTTCTTCCAGGTCCACCTGCGGCCGGAAATATGTTGGCTGCACTACGGATAATTTACAAAACCCACCGCTGCCACACAGGGACAGGTATCTCGAGGTCATCTTTCTGAGGAGACCTAAATCGTTTGCATCATTACTTGATTGAGAAGGTCATTTTATTTGTTGGATTTTAAGACACGCTGGCTCTTTCCATGAGTAGAGGAGTAAGACTTGCTCTGAGGAGAAAAAGAGAAGCTTCTACTTATTTTTGGCGGGATCAATTCTGAGCGGTCTTGGATTGGGCAGAGGGTGGGATCAGGGTTGGTTCTGCCCCCTTCCTGCAAACATATACCGGTGCTTGTTAGTTTAATTACAGGATCAGTCCTCGTCACACAGCAGGTTTATGCTGCTAAGTGGTATGTGAAGAAACCACAATCAACATTATAAATAGACTGGTACTAATTAGTGAAAAGTGCAATGCCAATCTGTACTTGGAAATAAGAGGTTATTAGTGTGTTTAGTTACTCAAATATTTTACTGCTAATTAGTTTTCTGTAATGAGCCCTGCGCTGATTTTAGGTACTATTATCACATAAATTATTACAAATCTGTAAGAAATCTGAACGGAACAGTAAGTGGAAAAGTGCTATTGAAAGGTAACACCCAAGGGAGTAATAAAACTCATTAAAAGGATTAAAGTGATTAATCCTTCCACACCACACAAATAATCACCTTTAAAAGCTGCTAAGAGGAATAATATGTAATGCAGGTGCACTAGACTGTGATATCCATTCAGCATGAGTGTACAATAGACCATGATATAAAGTATGCCAATAAAGTACGATAGGCACTACTTGTACTTGCCCATAAAAATACAATTTTGTATCCGATTGTATGATCTCAACTAGAATGTGCACCCTGCTTGTTGTGTGCTAATTCAAAATATAATATATGTGTGTACACAGTACACACACGTGTGTGTGCGCGTGCGTGAATAAATCCTCAGTGTGGAATCTGCAATGCTGTAGTGCATTCTATTTTTAATTCTTGCATCGCACCCAAGGGGATTTTCAGAATGACAGTCAAAGAGCTGCTGAAGCTTGGGGGAAGAACAGAGATCAAGGCAATACACAAATGCTGCAATGTGGTCATTAAAAAAAATGACCTGCTTGAGAAAACTAAGAGGATTTTATTGCCTTTTTCTAAACATGCTGAAAGAGACAGAAGGAGATGAAAGAAAGAGAGAGAGAAAGATGAACAGAGGGAGAGAGATATGAACAGAGAGATAGAGATGAACAGAGAGAGAGATAGAGATGAACAGAGAGAGAGAGAGATGAACACAGAGAGAGAGAGAATATAAACTGGCAGACTACCTCACGACCATCAGAGACACAAAACAGAGACAGACCCTCACCAGGTACAGACTAAGCGACCACCAACTGGAAATTGAAAAAGGCAGATACAAGAAATCCTGGCAGCCTAGAGAGAATAGAATATGCGATCAATGTCTGGCTGGCGAGGTTGAAACAGAAATGCATTTCCTCCTAAAATGCGAAAAATTCAACACATCAAGAAACATATTATTCAACAAGCTAAGCCAAACAACCCCAGATTTCAAGGAATTGGATGATCTGTCAAAATTGAGATTAGTCCTAGGAGAAGGAGACAGACCATACCTTGGGGCCAAATATGTAACAACATGTCACAACCTGAGGACTGTTTAAAATTAAGACTGTTTAAAATTAATATTGAACGTACCAAATGAAGTACAAAGACTGTTTAAAATTAATATTGTTTAAAAGTAATATTGTATGTACCCAACAAATGTCAAATCGATTGACACCTACAGAATGTTGGAAAACTGTACCTTTTTGCTATGTAAGCTTTGGCAATATGGTTCTCTGTAAACTTTCATGCCAATAAAGCATTTTAATTGGAATTGGAATTGGAATTGGAGATGAACAGAGAGAGAGAGATGAACAGAGAGAGATAGAGATGAACAGAGAGAGATAGAGATGAACAGAGAGAGAGAGAGATGAACAGAGAGGGAGAGAGATGAACAGAGAGAGAGAGAGAGAGATGAACAGAGAGAGAGAGAGATGAACAGAGAGAGAGAGAGATGAACACAGAGAGAGAGAGAGATGAACAGAGAGGGAGAGAGATGAACAGAGGGAGAGAGAGATGAACAGAGAGGGAGAGAGATGAACAGAGAGAGAGAGAGATGAACAGAGAGAGAGAGAGAGATGAACAGAGAGAGAGAGAGATGAACAGAGAGAGAGAGAGATGAACAGAGAGAGAGAGATGAACAGAGAGAGAGAGATGAACAGAGAGAGAGAGAGATGAACAGAGAGAGAGAGAGATGAACAGAGAGAGAGATGAACAGAGAGAGAGAGATGAACAGAGAGAGAGAGATGAACAGAGAGAGATGAACAGAGAGAGAGAGATGAACAGAGAGAGATGAACAGAGAGAGAGATGAACAGAGAGAGAGATGAACAGAGAGAGAGAGATGAACAGAGAGAGATAGAGTTGAACAGAGAGAGAGAGAGATGAACAGAGAGAGATAGAGATGAACAGAGAGAGATAGAGATGAACAGAGAGAGAGATGAACAGAGAGAGAGATGAACAGAGAGAGAGAGAGATGAACAGAGAGAGATAGAGATGAACAGAGAGAGAGAGATGAACAGAGAGAGAGAAAGATGAACAGAGAGAGAGATGAACAGAGAGAGATAGAGATGAACAGAGAGAGAGAGATGAACAGAGAGAGAGAAAGATGAGCAGAGAGAGAGAGAGATGAACAGAGAGAGATGAACAGAGAGAGAGATGAACAGAGAGAGAGAGAGATGAACAGAGAGATGAACAGAGAGAGAGAGATGAACAGAGAGAGAGAGAGAGATGAACAGAGAGAGAGAGATGAACAGAGAGAGAGAGAGATGAACAGAGAGAGAGATGAACAGAGAGAGAGATGAACAGAGAGAGAGAGATGAACAGAGAGAGAGAGAGATGAACAGAGAGAGAGAGATGAACAGAGAGAGATAGAGATGAACAGAGAGAGATGAACAGAGAGAGAGAGATGAACAGAGAGATAGAGATGAACAGAGAGAGAGAGATGAACAGAGAGAGAGATGAACAGAGAGAGATAGAGATGAACAGAGAGAGAGAGATGAACAGAGAGAGAGAGATGAACAGAGAGAGAGATGAACAGAGAGAGAGAGATGAACAGAGAGAGAGATGAACAGAGAGAGATAGAGATGAACAGAGAGAGAGAGATGAACAGAGAGAGATGAACAGAGAGAGAGATGAAGAGAGAGAGAGAGATGAACAGAGAGATAGAGATGAACAGAGAGAGAGAGAGATGAACAGAGAGAGAGATGAACAGAGAGAGAGAGATGAACAGAGAGAGAG
Source organism: Somniosus microcephalus (assembly GCF_052327205.1). Lineage (NCBI taxonomy): Eukaryota > Metazoa > Chordata > Chondrichthyes > Squaliformes > Somniosidae > Somniosus > Somniosus microcephalus. The sequence continues at coordinate 51,499,261 of NC_140998.1, read as the reverse complement.
AGATGAACAGAGAGAGAGAGAGATGAACAGAGAGAGAGATGAACAGAGAGAGATGAACAGAGAGAGAGAGAGATGAACAGAGAGAGAGAGATGAACAGAGAGAGAGAGATGAACAGAGAGAGAGATGAACAGAGAGAGAGAGAGATGAACAGAGAGAGAGATGAACAGAGAGAGATAGAGATGAACAGAGAGAGAGAGAGATGAACAGAGAGAGAGAGATGAACAGAGAGAGAGATGAACAGAGAGAGAGAGAGATGAACAGAGAGAGAGAGATGAACAGAGAGAGAGAGAGATGAACAGAGTGAGATAGATGAACAGAGAGAGAGAGAGATGAACAGAGAGAGAGATGAACAGAGAGATAGAGATGAACAGAGAGAGAGAGAGATGAACAGAGAGAGAGATGAACAGAGAGAGAGAGATGAACAGAGAGAGAGAGATGAACAGAAAGAGAGAGATGAACAGAGAGAGAGAGAGATGAACAGAGAGAGAGAGATGAACAGAGAGAGAGAGAGAGAGATGAACAGAGAGAGAGAGATGAACAGAGAGAGAGAGAGAGATGAACAGAGAGAGAGAGATGAACAGGTTTGCTGCCGGCTTTTGGTTTCCACGGAAAAACGAATCGAATCGTCAAATATCATCCCCAAAAGAATCTATTGTAATAAAAGACAAAATTCGATTTATTCAGTCACTATAAACCAGTGACCCAGATTATAGAAAAACCAACTGATTTTCTGTTTTTTGGAAAAGTGAATGGAATTCAGACATGTGATCCCCAAAATAGCAGCAGTGAATAGCAGGATGTTGTTGTTGGATTTCTCTCTGCCCCAAAGCAGACGGAGACGAGCGTGTACTGTATCCAAGTGAGCTTTATTCAAGCACGTGCAGGGAGAGGCCCTCTCAGTCTGAGCTGAGATGGGAGTCTAATTTTTACATTCGAGCAGTTAGCTTATATACAATCTTACATCTTGTTTCCTTCATATCTTCGGGACTTGGGCCAGTTAATTGTCCAAGTCACGTGCACTTAATCACATCTCCCTGAAGTTCCCAGACCTGAAACGTTAACTCTGTTTCTCTCTCCACGGATGCTGCCTGGCCTGCTGAGTATTTCCAGCATTTTCTGTTGTTATTCCACAAAACACATCTTGTTTATCTCATTTGCCCGTTTCCACATCTGCCATTGTTCTATCCAATTTACGTACGCTTAGCCTCATCTTCGCAAATCACATCTTGGCGGCCCGTTGTTCAATGTATGGCCTACTTGCCTTCTTTTACTCCCCCAATCATCGTGTAATATGCTTTTTCCAACTGACTTTGTTCTGCCAGTCTTCTCCTTTATTACATCAGCCAGCTAGTCAGTTAAGCCGCTAATCTAACTTTTAACCTCTTCAATGTAATCCCAAAAGCACTGGGAAAATCCTGGAATAACGATTCAGAAAATCAGAATTTGACGTATTCAATCACAGTAAACTGTAGTCACAGTACGAACCCAATGGGCAGATTGTGCAATCTCAGGGTAATGAACTCTAAAATAGCAACTATTGTAATACTTATCACAACACCATCTACAATACTACAGAACTGGTTCTGCAGACACTTATAATGAGTTTTCAGTGAACCGCATGCCCCACGTACTGAATTTGATACGTAATGGATTGTGCCACTAAATCCACACTACAGCATTGGAAATATTTTCTCACCAAATCTGATGTGGAGAAGCTCTCTTTCCTCTCACGTTCTCAGTTGAGGTAAATGGGTCGGTCTGTGCAGCCTTGAATGAGAATTAGGGTTTTTTGTTTAAATTGAGTGATTAAAAGTTATTTGTGGAAAGGTGGAACAGGGGGAAAAATGAATTCTTTCTTACTTGAAGTATGCATCAGAGAGAGCATATGACTGTAATGATCCATAACTTCATCAATATTGCACCATCCTCTCCACTGGGGCTTGTTTATATAAAGTTATCAGTGCATTATCATACATTGCCCAGGCAACAGGATCACTTTTGTGATAATCAGATTTTTTATAGAGGGACTTTTTTCCATACTGGAAAAATATGGAATAGATAGCATAGTTTTATACTTTGTTTGTCCCCATCTGGAATAAGACAAAATATTTTTAAGAACCTTTATTTTGCATTATGAGTCCATGAGGTCACAGGTCAGTCGAGGGGCCTTTTTTTCTCTCCATTCAAATGCAAATGGCTGCTTCAAAATGCCACCAGATTATGGAGGCTCATAAATTCATCTGATTGCTGACTGAAATATAGGCGAAACTCAATGTAAGAACATAAGAACATAATAAATAGGAGCAGGAGTAGGCCATACGGACCCTCGAGCCTGCCCTGTCATTCAATAAGATCATGACTGATCATCGACCTCAACTCCACTTTCCCGCCCAATCTCCATATCCCTTGATCCCCCTAGAGTCCAAAAATCTATCGATCTCAGCCTTCAATATGCTCAAAGGCTCAGCATTCACAGCCCTCTGGGATAGAGAATTCCAAAGATTCACAGCCCTCTGAGTGAAGAAATTTCTCCTCAACTCAGTCTTAAATGGCCGACCCCTTATCCTGAGACTATGCCCCCTAGTTCTAGACACTCCAGCCAGGGGAAACAACCTCTCAGCATCTACCCTGTCAATCCCCCTCAGAATCTTGTATGTTTCAATGAGATCACCTCTCATTCTTCTAAACTCCAGAGAGTATAGGCCCATTCTACACAATCTCTCATCACAGGACAGCCCTCTCATCCCAGGAATCAATCTAGTGAACCTTTGTTGCACCGCCTCCAAGGCAAGTATATCCTTCCTTAGATAAGGAGACCAGAACTGTGCACAATACTCCAGGTGTGGTCTCACCAAGGCCCTGTACAATTGTAGCAAGACTTCCTTACTCTTATACTCCAGCCCCCTTGCAATAAAGGCCAACATGCCATTTGCCTTCCTTATTGCTTGCTGTACCTGCATGCTAGCTTTCTGTGTTTCTTGCATGAGGACAAGCAAATCTCTCTGAACACCAACATTTGAAAGTTTCTCACCATTTAAAAAATATTCTGTTTTTCTATTCTTCCTGCCAAAGTGAATAACCTCACATTTCCCTACATTATACTTCATCTGCCACCTTACTGCCCACTCACTTAGTCTATCTATATCCATTTGCAGACTCAGGGGGCGGGTTTGGAGGTGGGTCTGTTGCGAAAATCGGAAATACTGGGTGCGGGCTGTGAACCCGCCTCCATCCCGCCTCCACGCAACCTTGGCAAGTGTCAGGTCAGCCGTTCCCGATCTGACCCGACACCAAACGACGGGAGAGGCAGTTAAGGCAGCTAACAACTTGTTAACTGCTTGGATAATCCTGATCTGATTTTGGAGGTTTCTCACCATGCTGCCCACCTTCCTAGAAACACGCCAGGTGAATTGAGCTGGGTTGAGCGAGGACCTGAATTGTTGCCAGCTGCTCAAGCAGCTTAAAAGCGGTCCTGCAATCTCTCATTCTTTCATTCACATGCCACAACTTAGTGCTTTGAGGTTTGGGAGACAATTTGCAGCTCTACTAATCTTGAGAGTGTTGAGTCTGAAATCCATCTGCTGTGTGACCTCCTTGGAATACCCTCTGGCCACTTCGCTGAGCCCACACAACCTCCATTCCTTGACTGAGATATATATCACTGGTATGGGAACCATTTATACCCTCTCATCCTGGTCATCAGATTCGGAGGGAGAGCAGCCACAACAGCAGCCCAACCAGGCACAACAGCAGCACCAACAGCAGGAGTGCAAACATTCTCCTCAGCCACCTGATGCTGCACAGGGCAGAGGGCGTCAGTGCAGGCCTGCACCTCGCTGCAGGAGATACCCCCAACACCGGCTTTACAGGCAGAGGATGAGCTTCCTCAACATGAGTGAGCAGCAGTGCCAAAGGAAGCTTAGACTTTCACGATAGGTAGTCGCTGACATCTGCACAATGCTGCACCAACACCTGGAGCCCAGAGGAGTGGGTGGACACTCCTTACTAGTGGCTGTCAAAGTCACCACCGCACTCAACTTCTTTGCTTCGGGCTCCTTCCCGGGATCACCTGCAGACATCAGCGGCATCTCCCAGTCGGCCGCACACACTTGCATCATGCAGGTTACCGCTGGCCTCTTTGCAAAGGCGCACAATTACATCCACTTCTCTACGGATGAAGCAAGTGTAACCATGCGTGTGGTTGGCTTTGCAAATATGGCAGGCTTTCCAAGGGTGCAGATCATCATAGATTGCACACATGTGGCCATTAGGGCACCCCATCACAACCCAGCTGTATTTGTCAACTGCAAGGGCTTCCACTCCCTTCACGTCCAGCTGGTGTGTAACCACAGGAACATCATCATGCATGTTTGCGCCAAGTACCCTGGCAGTTGCCATGACTCGTTCATCCTGTGGTAGTCTACTGTGCCTCAGTTCTTCAATCCGCCAACCCAAATTTCCGGATGGCGGCTTGGCGACAAGGGCTATCCCCTGAAAAAGTGGTTCATGACACCGATGAGGAGGCCATCAAATAAGGCTGAGGAGCGCTACAATGTGAGCCACATTTCCACCAGAATCATCATCGAGCAAACCATCAGCTTTCTCAAAATGCGATTCCGATGCCTCGACAGATCTGGTGGAGTCCTGCAGTATGCACCAGCCATGGTGCCTAGAATCATCGTCGTCTGCTGTGCCTTGCACAACATCGCACAGCAGCGTGGCTTAGCGCTGCCTGAGGAACAAGTGGCTCAGCGCAGAGCATCCTCGAAAGAAGAGGAGGAGGATGAGAAGGAGACACGCCTTACGGGGCCGTATGTGGCCTATGCAGCAGCACTCGAGCTCATTGCTGGCCGTCATGCAAGGGATGCACTCATCCATGCCAGATTCATGTAAGCTTACGCTTCAACCACAGGTGGCTGGCATTTGGCTATGAATGTGTGGATGACCTTCTTAAAATGCCATACATCATCTCTTTCCTATCACTTTCACCATCATCATTACAAATGAAAGTCACCCTGAGCCCTCAATGTTCAACTTCCATTTCCCAGAACACATAGGCCAGAACTTCAACTTTGCCATCACTTTTGTTTAATACAATCACAAAAGGATGACAATGGCAAATATACAACAGAACAAAACACCCAAGTGACCACCCTTGTGACTATTTGTGTGTTAGCTTCCTCTTACGCATGCTTCTACGTGGTGCTTCCCCTGTGACGTCAGTAGATGTAGAGGCACCTTGCTCACTTTGATGCTGCACCTGCCTAGATGGCTTTGGCGGGCGTCCTCTGGGTTTGAGAGCCTGGGAGGGCTCTGCAACAGTCTGCTCTTCCTGCGGCTGTGCAGAGGCTGAGACGGCCATCTCAGTTGGGTGAGGACTCTGGGGCTCTGATCAAGGGCTCCGCAGTGGCATGGTCATGTGAGCGCTTGGAGAGGAGCCCACACTTCCTTGTTGTCTGTCATCAACATCCCTCTCGTGGGTCACCCGCACTTCAGTGTTAGCAAGTAACTGGAGAGCACTTTGCTGCACATCATTGGGGCCATGAGGACCCATCTCAGTCCCGGGGACATCCATGTACCTCTGGTGTCTCTCAATAGATGCCCATCTATCCTCCATAGCAGACCATCTATTGGGAAGAGTCACCATGTTCTCATGTGTCTGGCGACTTATGTCCTCCAAAGATGTTGCCACCCTCTGCATGGCGGCACGTTCATGCCCCATTGCCTCTGCAAAGGCAGTGCTCATTCTCTCCACACTCACAGTTACCCTGGAGGCAAACCCTGTCAGAGACTCCTGCACTTGTTCCTGGAGTTCCAGCACTGCTCTCTTTCTGGATGGCCCCAGAGACACAGCGTCTACATGTAGCTGAGCAGAGCTAGGAGGGTCCTGCAACCTCTGATGAGGACTCTCCACTGCTGTCACTGTCTCCACCATCTGCTGATGCTCACTTGTGAGCTGTGATACACCAGGTGACAACACTACTCTTTTTGGTGAAGGCCCCGCCGAGGTGTGTGTTGCTGCGCTGGTGCTGGGTGCGCTGAGTCCTGGTGACGCTGCTCCCTCAGAGGCTGCAGGTTCCTCTGAGGAGTCGTCTGGCTCTTCGTCCTGGATAATGGGGAGGGGGTCGCTCAATGGTCCTGTGGAAGAGTAAAGGCATGAATTAGACATCTTATTTTTAGGTAGCAGACACATCCTATTGTGCAATAATCAAAGTCAATCTCTATGAACATCAGATGCTATTTCAGTCAGTCATGAAATCTAACTGAGAGGGTTGCAAATCTATTCTGTCACCAGCTTCGTCTAGTGCGCCCATCTCTCTGTCCCCCACTTCCAGCTCCTCGCCACCTCCAACGATCTCGTGCGCAGCCTCCTCCGCACCTGTCAATGCCACCAAGGATGGAGCCCCTCCTCCTGTCTTTGCTCTCTCCCTCTTATTGTGGGCTAGCTTTTCCTGCGAGGAGGGACACAGATGGAGTTTCAGCAAGATTGATGGAGTGATTGTGAAGAATCCATTACATAGAAGCTTAGAGGGAGACCAAAATGGAGTGAGGTGCCAAGAGGAAGCTAGCTCCCTGTGCCTTGTTAGTTGTTGTCATTGCATAACAGTGAGAGCGAGTGTGAGGGGTGCATAGTAGGATGGTGAAGTGATTCAGTACATAGAGAGAGAGGGATAGGTAAGGGTGCAAGGGAAGTAAGGGTGAGGTGGGATGTGGAGGAGCAGGCTGACAATGCAGAGTGCTGGTGATGAGAAGAGAAGGGAAGCAGATTGAAGGCAAGTGTGATGTGATACTCACTTTTTCTGATCGTAGAAGATCATTAAACTGTTTTCAGCACTGGACCCAGGTGCGTGAACAAAAGGACCTTATGCTTACTGTGGTAAACCACTTTTATCGTTCACTATCGTTACACTATAGTTATCACTGTTATATCGTTACTCTATGGTTATCACTGTTCACACTGTTGTATCACTATACGAGGTCGCCTCTTGTCACGCTGTTATACCTGGGCTGACCACTGCTGACTCCGCCCATGGCTCCACCTACCTGCCCAGGTATAAAGGTGGTCGACTGGCTGGTATTCCTCCTTGTTGGATCCGATCACCCTCGAGGGTGGGCTCTGTTATTTAGCCAATAAAAACCTATAGTTACTTTCTTAACTCGTCGCTTTTCATTGGATGAATTGATAGGTATATCAATTTTATTGGCTCCTCAGCCAGGTTGCTTTTGTTTGCTGAGGAGGCTTCCACCGGCCATCGGGAGGGAACAGAATCGCCCTGTGCCCTCTTACTCCCTCCACAAGAGCTTGGAGGGAGTCCTCGTTGAAACGTGGAGCAGCCTTCGGTTTTGCATCACTTATTGTGGCCTTGGCACATTCAGAGACCAGCAGAAATGAGATAGCTGGGGCTGCATGGGACCCTTAAAAACATCTGCAGCAATGACATCATCAGAGGCGACTAACAGACCCGATCCCAGTCATTGGACCGGCCAGCGCACACCACGGCACTTAAGAGGCCAATTAAATTAAAATTTCAATTTGGGAGTGACTGAAACCGGCAGCGGGCCCGGAACCCGCCCACCAGACAACCCGACTCCAACCCGCCTCCTCCATTAAAATCGCAGCCTTTGTGTTTTCCTCACAGCTTACTGTCCCACCTAGCATTGTATCATCAGCAAACTTGGATATATTACATTTGGTCCCTTCATCTAGGTCATTAATATAGATTGTGAATAGCTGAGGCCCCAACACTGATCCTTGCGGCACCCCACTAGTTACAGCCTGCCAACCTGAAAAAGATCCGTTTGTCCCTACTCTCTGTTTTCTGTCCATTAACCAATCCTCTATCCATGCTATTATAGTTCCCCCAACCCCATGAGCCCTAATCTTGAGTAATAACCTTTTAAGTGCCACCTCATTGAATGCCTTTTAGAAATCCAAATATACTACATCCACTGGTTCCCCTTTATCGACCCTGCTAGTTACATCCTCAAAAAATGCTAATAAATTTGTCAAACACGATTTCCCTTTCATAAAACCATGTTGACTCTGCCTAATCATGTTATGATTTTCGAAGTGCCCTGATACCACTTCCTTAACAATGGATTCCAGCATTTTCCTGAAGACTGATGTCAGATTAGCTGGCCTGTAGTTCCCTGTTTTTTCTCTCCCTCCTTTCTTGAATAGTGGGGTTACATTTGCAACCTTCCAATCCACTTGTACCTAAACTTTAACAGCTGCCCAGATTTTCTGCCTCAGTCCCAGCCTTTCCCTTTTGTGCATGTAGCACCTAAAATTAAGACAGAAATCAAAATTAATATTTTTTGAATTGACTTTAACAGCTCTTTACAGAAAATTAAAAGGTTCAGTCAGGAAAAGCACATTTAGACAGTAATTATCAGGCGTCTGTGTTCCAGCCACTGATTTACTCGAGTCATTTCTGCACAAGCACTTTCTTGGAAATAGGTTGGAAATGGTAATAAGCTGCTTAGTGAATACAGGCTCAATGTACTTTGACAGACTTTGCAGTCAACAGGTCAAATCCCTGACAAAATATGTATCATAGGACCATCCCAGTTCCTGTGTCAATATATTTGCAAATTATTTGTCACCCACCTCAAAGTTTAAAACTTGTTAATATTTCCAAATACATTGGCCTAGAAATTAGATTGCACTCTGCCTGTTTTATAGGCATAATAAAACGGGCAATGGAAATGCACCGCCCACCGTATTGGTAAATGCTCCACTGTTGGCATCCAGGGTGCGCACCTGAAACAGGTGTTGGGCCCTTTACATATGCAAATAGGGGGCCTGAGGCCTGCTTGAGGCCCCCTTTGCAAAATTTGATTGTACTGATTTGCCACTGGCACACATCACTAAAATGAAACGGTGCAGGTTAACCCTTTTGAGCACTGCATGTCTTTAAGGAATTTGCATGTTTGTTAACTGCCAAAAATGATTTTTCATCAGTGAGAATGGGATTAAAAACCTCTATCTACCAATAGTTCAAATTAAAATGTGCAAAGAACATCTTAAAACTATGTACAGGAGCTCAAATGTTGTTATTTCAGTACAGTTTCTAATCCATAAATCCACATCAGCGGTTAGTTTGGCATCCAACCTTGCTATGTGCAAATTGGCTGCGGCCTTTTCTCGCAGTACAACACTGACTACACTTCATTGGCTTTAAAACACTTTGAGACATCCTGAGGTCACGAAGGGCACTATATAAATGCAAGGTCTTTCTTGTATAAATACTTCTTGTCATTGCCACCACTGCTTAGGCTTATTTCAGGAGAGGAGGAGGAAAATTTAGTGATGATACCGTCATTATTAAAGTGAAATTCGTGAAGCCAGAAACTTGAGCAGTAATTTTTGGTGAAAGTTCTCTCAAACTGCTCGAATGCATGTAGTGTATCTTTCTGTGCACTGCACCAGTTCAGTTTTTGACTGTTGTGCATGGCTCACTAATGGATTACCGCCGATATATAGAGCGTTGTGAAGGATTACATTAACAAAAAGGCCAACTGAATTATTTGTGCAGTGAAGCAGACTAAAACTGATCTGAAACTAATGTCTGATTCAATTATAGTCAAGAGTACTGGTCACATTGAAGCACCTTGGTTTGTCTTTCAAACTGAAGTTCAATTTTAATTGCATCAAATGATTTCCATTTTGTTTTAAATCTAGTTAGTGCTTATATGGCAATAGTTGGATGATGCGCACGAACTGAACAATGGTTCCCATTAATGAGTCAGCTCCTTGCATTGTTGTCAATGATGAATAACCACCCAGTGACAGTTACATTTATATCATTTCCATTGCAGGGTTATGGGAAACTGCATCTTTTCAAAAGGGGAAGGATACACAATTAAGAGTGTAAGCAGATTAGACAGGCTCTATTCTTTCCCATCGGCTGCACATGTTATTAGAACTGGCTGCACCTCTAAGTATAATTTTTCAGTGCACTGCTTATTCTGTATCAGTTAGACTCTCTGTGTAAATACAGAAGAACTGTGATCTTTTGTTTTCCCCCCCCAGTCTGTTGAACTGTTTGCCAGCAGTAAGGCACTGACATTATTTGTTGATCATGGAGATCAAGTTCCACTGGCTGTTCGCCAGGAGCACTGTCTGTGTGTGTACTTTGCATTATTTAGTGCAATCAGTGGGGCTGATGGTCAGGTCATAGTCTGTAGGGAACGTGAAATCATCAGCGTTAAACAGGGCCTTCGCATAACTGCAGTAATCCTCTGTTATACCCCTTTCTGTTACAAGATTGCCAACAATGCCTGACCTTCCAATTCGTCCTCATTCCTTGTTTTTTAATATCCACTTTAATGCACTTGTCGCATTATTTAGATTGCTGGTAAATGTTATATCAAACAGCCTCTGGGGTCATAAATAATGTTCCCACTAATTTTTTGGGGGGTGCGCGGCCATTTTAATGGGCTGTGTGGCCCATTCAAATTTCTGCGCATGTACGGTTTTTCCACTGAAAAGCAGCTGAGCAGCCTGCGCGGGACCTCCAGGTCACTGTGCAGCCATGTGGCCGTGCAACGTAATGGGAACATTGGGCCTAAAACAGCTCCATAATCCTCAGTAAATTTGGTTGCATCTCATGCTTTCAGCACTTGATCGGAATCCCATCCACCACCGTAAACATTCATTCCCTCCATCACCTGTGCATCGTGGCTGCAGCATGTACTATCCACAGGATGTACTGCAGCAATTCGCCAAGGCTTCTTCCAAACACGCGACCTCGACCACCTAGACGGACAAGGGCAGCAGGTGCATGGGAACACCACCACCTCCAAGTTCCCCTCCAAGTCACACACTATCCTGACTTGGAAGTATATCGCCGTTCCTTCATCGTCGCTGGGTCAAAATCCTGGAACTCCCTCCCTAACAGCACTGTGGGAGTACCTTCACCACACGGACTGCAGCGGTTCAAGAAGGCGGCTCACCACCACCTTCTCAAGGACAATTAGGGATGGGCAATAAATGCTGGGCTTGCCAGCGACACACATATCCCATAAATGAATTTGAAAAAACTTCACTAATTCTTCATCCTCTCAGAAGTTTCCTCAGTTTGGAGGATCTAGGGTAGCAGACCTGACTGCAGTGGTCGTGCTGTAGGGTAAATGAGGTGGTGTTTGGGTCGCTAGAAATCAACAGGCTCTGAGACTTTTGTTGCAGCAAAGGCAAAACGCTTGTTACTTTATTCACTCTCCATGAGGACTGAGGGTCTCAGCCTCGTTGCAGGGCTATGATGTCGTCATGCTACCGACGCATGACGTCATCACGCTACTGACGCTCTTAAAGGGACCCTGCCCCGATAACCCAAACAAGTACGTACATGTAACAACATTGGCTATACATAGTGAATTGTGTTTAGGTACATATAACAACATTGGCTGTACATTGTGAATTGTGTTATTGTCCCTATGTGGTCTCCGCCACATACGTCCCCCCAGAATTCACTCACACTGGCAATGTCAGTCGTTGGGGGGGCCGGCTCACACGGTCGGAACGGCTCCTCAATTCCGGGGCGGGGACCGGGGGGTTCGTCGGAGGGACCTCGAGCGCTCGGTGGTGGACTGAGGGTGCAGAAACCGGAGGTCGGCCCCGCCTCGGGGGCTGTGCCAACTCAACAGGTCGGTCCAGATCCAGGTGGGCCAGCTTAAGACAGTCCACGGAAATGCAGTCCGGCTTACCGCCGACATCCACACAAAGGTCTTGTCCCCAGTTTCCAGGACGCGGAATGGTCCATCGTAGGGTGGCTGAAGAGGTCCCCAGTGGGCGTCGTGGCGGACGAAAATGTACTCCGCCGCACGAAGGTCGAGCGGAATGTGGGACTGTGGGAGGCCGTGCTGCGACGTGGGTACTGGCGCGAAAACCTTGGCGTTGTCCAGAAGGTCGGACCGTTGATGGGCTGTGGACCAAGGTTCCGTTGCGTTGGGGACGAAATCCCCGGGAACCCGCAGCGGCTGTCCATAGACGAGCTCGGCGGACGAGGACTGGAGGTCCTCCTTGGGGGCGGTCCAGAGTCCCAGCATGACCCACGGGAGTCTGTCGATCCAACTGTCGTCCCGGAGGCTGGCCCGGAACGCGGCCTTCATGGAGCGATGAAACCGTTCGCACAGTCCGTTAGCCTGAGGGTGGTATGCTGTGGTGTGGTGGAGTCTCAACCCGAGGCCTCGGGCGACAGCGTTCCAGAGCTCTGACGTGAACTGGGGCCCCCGGTCGGAGGAAATGTCAGATGGGGCGCCGAACCTGGCGACCCAAGTGCTGATGAACGCCCGAGCCACATCGGCAGACGTTGTTGAAGACAGCGGGACGACTTCCGGCCATCGGGTGGTTCTGTCGACCATTGTGAGGAGGTGGGTGAACCCACGGGAGGGCGGCAGGGGCCCCACCAGGTCCACGTTAACATGTTCGAACTGCCTCTCGGGCACCGCGAAAGGCGCCAACGGGGCCTTAGTATGGCGATGCACTTTCGAGCGTTGGCATAACACGCAGGTGCTGGCCCAGTCGCGAACGTCTTTCCTGAGCCCGTGCCAGACGAACTTAGCCGCCACCAGCTTCTGTGATGGCTTCCTGCCCGGGTGGGAAAGATTATGGACGGCGTCGAAAACTTGCCGTCTCCACCCGTCGGACATGGCTGCCCAACGGAGACGTCGCACAGGAGTGTGGTGCCGGCATCGTCGAATGCGACGTCCGCTAGTTGAAGGCCCGTGACCGCCGTCCTGTAGGCCTGGACGTCCGGGTCGGAGGCCTGGTCGGCCGCCATGCGGGTGTAGTCGATGCCGAGGTGTATGGCGCTGGCGACGGCTCGGGAGAGACAGTCGGCAACGGGGTTGTCTTTCCCAGCCACATGCTGGATGTCCGTTGTAAACTCTGAGATGAAGGCCAGCTGGCGTTGCTGACGGGCCGACCACGGCTCGGAATCTTTGGCCATGGCGAAGGTCAATGGTTTGTGGTCCACGAACGCTGTGAACGGGCGAGCCTCCAGTAGGAAACGGAAGTGTCGGACGGCGAGGTAGAGGCTGAGAAGCTCGCGATCGAAGGTGCTGTACTTCCGCTCGTTGGGGCGGAGCTGCCGGCTGAAGGCGGCGAGCGGCTGCCAGGTGCCGTTGACCCACTGTTCGTGGACGGCGCCGACCGCATAGTCCGAGGCGTCGGTGGTGAGAGCGATCGGCGCATCAGGTAACGGATGCGCCAGCATGGTCGCGTTAACCAGGGCCCTTTTCGTGTCCGTGAAAGAATTGGCCATCTCCTCGGACCAGTCGATGGTGAGCTTGTCGGGCTTGCCTTTGAGGGCCTCGTAAAGGGGCCGCATAAGCTGGGCTGCTCGGGGGACGAAGCGATGGTAAAAGTTCACCATGCCCAAAAACTCCTGCAGGGTCTTCACGGTGAGGGGTCGCGGGAAGTCCATCACGGCCTCCACTTTCGATGGCAGTGGCACCGCCCCGTCCTTCATGATGCGGTGCCCGAGAAAGTCGATCGAGGACAGCCCGAACTGGCACTTGGCCGGGTTGACGATTAGGCCGTGCTGGCTGAGGCATTGGAAGAGAGTCCGAAGGTGCGACACATGCTCCGTCCTGGAGGCGCTGGCGATGAGGATGTCATCCAGGTATACGAATAGAAATGTCAGGTCCCATAACATGGTGTCCATTAGGCGTTGAAAAGCCTGGGCGGCGTTTTTGATGCCGAATGGCATGCGGAGGAATTCGAACAGCCCGAACGGGGTGATCACCGTGGTTTTTGGGACGTCCTGCGGCCGGACAGGGACCTGGTGGTAACCCCGGACGAGGTCCACTTTCGAGAATATCACTTTCCCAGCCAGGCGGGCGGAAAAGTCCTGGATGTGTGGGATCGGGTAGCAGTCGGGGGTCGTAGCATCGTTGAGGCGCCGGTAATCACCGCACGGGTGCCACCCGCCACCTGGTTTCGGAGCGATGTGGAGGGGCGAGGCCCACGGACTGTTCGACCGGCGGATGATGCCGAGGCGCTCCATGGTGTCGAACTCGGCTTTAGCGATGGCGAGTTTCCCCGGGTCGAGGCGCCGAGCGCAGGCATAGACGGGTGGACCGGTGGTCGAGATGTGGTGTTCTACCCTGTGTTTGGTGACGGCAGACAAGAACGTGGGCTTCGTGAGGTCCGGGAACTCAGCGAGGAGGCGGGAAAACTCGTCGGAGGTCGAGAGTGCGCTGGACAACTTTGTCGTGCTGGACCCGCTGAGGGAACACGGGAGCGAGCTGAAAGTCTTAGCGTTGATGAGACGTTGGTTCTTGACGTCCACCAAAAGGCCATTGGTGCAGAGGAAGTCAGTGCCGAGAAGGGGGGTGGGCACTTTTGCCGTGACAAAGTCCCAGGTGAACCGCTGCCCGCCAAAACAAAGCGCCACGCTCCGTTTCCTGAAGGTGCAGATGGAACTGCCGTTGGCGGCTTCGAGGATGGGGCCGTGGTTCCCCCCTTGCATGTCTATGGTTGACGCGGGCAGGACGCTCACCTGGGCACCTGTGTCGCAATGAAAACGACGTCCGGAGTCGGTGTCTGTAATAAATAACAAACTGCCTGAACGGCCAACAGCCATAGCAGCCGACGAGTGGTCTTTCGTTTGCTTCAACGCGGGAAAACTGCATGGGGGCCGGCACTTCCTGGCTTTGAGGCCGAACTGCATGTGGTAGAAGCAGAGGCTTGGGGGCTGCCGCTGTTGGGCTGTATCAGTGGGGGCAGGGCTCCGTGTGGCTGCGCAGTACTGTTGCCCGGTGGAGAAAAATTTGTCGGCCTCCTTGGCCAGGTCACGGAAATCGGTACTGGAAGAGTTGGCTAAAGCCGACTGTACCTGACCTGGCAGCTGTTGAAGGAACAGTTCCTTGAAGAGGAAGCACGGCCTGTGTGTGCCCAGGAGGGCCAGCATGTGGTCCATCAGCTCCGAGGGCTTGGAGTCGCCAAGCCCGGGTAGAGAGAGAAGCCGGTGTGCGTGCTTGGCTTCGGTAAGTCCAAAAGTTTCTAAGAGGTGCGTTTTCAGCGTTTCGAATTTGTTGAGCTCCGGGGGGTTCTCGAGCAGGTTCACGACTCTGGCCGCGGTGGAGCTGCCGAGAGCAGAGACGACATAGTAGTGCCTCGTGTCGTCCGCGGTGATGTCCCGGAGTGCAAATTGAGCCTCGGCCTGGGCGAACCAAGCGGCAGCCTGTCGTTCCCAAAACTTGGGTAATTTGATGGAAACGGCGTTCGTCGCCATTTCGGATGAGGTCTTTGGAATCGTCCAAAAGAGCAGTGGGGTCACCAATGTTGGGGTCGCTAGAAATCAACAGGCTCTGAGGCTTTTGTTGCAGCAAAGGCAAAACGCGTGTTACTTTATTCACTCTCCATGAGGACTGAGGGTCTCAGCCTCGTTGCAGGGCTATGACGTCATCACGCTACCGACGCTCTTAAAGGGACCCTGCCCCGATAACCCAACCAAGTACGTACATATAACAACATTGGCTATGTATAGTGAATTGTGTTTAGGTATATATAACAACATTGGCTATACATTGTGAATTGTGTTATTGTCCCTATGTGGTCTCTGCCACAGTGGCACTTCCGCTTTGATCCTTTTGATGTCCTGCCATGTTTCCTGACAGCTACAAGCTGAGTGCTCAGCCTATATAGTCCAGCAGTGCAGGTTTTACATGACTGGACTGGATAGAGCACCACCAGTCAATGAAAGAAGGCCAGCAGCCAGATCTCCAATCCAAAGCATGACTTTCAACTGCATATATGCCAAGTGTGCAATATGTCACACAATATAAATGGGGAGGATCCCAGAGCACCAGGAGCCCCTACATACTGCAGAATCAAAAAAGACTTGCACAGCGCCTTCTCACATCTCTCAAACATCCAATAGTGCCTCATAGAATCATTCGGCCCAATGGTCCCGTGCTGACTCTCTGAAAGAGCCATCCACTTAGGCCCATTCCTATGTCCTTTTCTCCTTAATCCACATCTTAAATTATTCTTTTTTCAATGTTTATCCTCTTCCATTTTAAAAGCTATCACGGATTCTGCCTCTATCGTTGTTTCTGGTAGAGCATTCCATCGTCTAAAAACACTTTGCATTAAAAATGCACTGCTCATTCAGTATCAGTTAAATTTCCTATTTTTTCCCTCAGTCTCCAACCTCTCACTTCATTCTTTTGGTGGTAATCTTAAATGTGTGCCCTTAGTTACTAACTGACTGACTAGTGGAAATAATGTTTCCTGATTTACTTTATCAAAACCACTTATAAGTTTGAACATCTATATTAGATCTCCTCTTACCCTTTTCTGTTTTAATGAAATGAGCCCCTGTTTCTCCAGCCCCTCTTCATTACTAAAGCCTCTCATATACAATGATTTAATTTAAAATGGCAGTATTGTTATATAAGCAAATCTGGCAGCCGTTTTCTGCACAGCAACATCCCACAAACAGCAAAGAGACGAATGAAGTGTGTTGTTGCTGTCGGTTGAGGGAGAAGTGGTGGCCAGGATAACAGAGCTTTCTGTTCTTTAGAATATTGCCATGGGATCTTTACTTCTACTTGCAGTGATTCTGTAATATAAAGGGAGCATTGAATTGTAGTTGCTCAGCTGAAATGGTGCTCAGTCAAGGATGAGGTGAGCCAGAGAGATGGGGCTGGATATTAACTCGGGGGTGTGGGGTGCGTGGGCTGCAGGCTGCGGGCTGCTTAGAGGTCGGGAAACCCGGAAGAACAGGTTTCCCTCGGGTCCTGATTAGTATTTTTTGTCTTTGTTTCCTGGCCGCAGCCAGCTGGCTGGCTGTCGGGCAGGTAGGCCTGCGGCACCAGGCCGCAGTTCAGAGTGTAGAGGAGGGAGGGAACGATTGAAGGCCTCGGGGGGGGGCGGGGTGGGGTGGGCGGGGGTAAGATCGGAAGGGTCGGTAATGGAGGAGATTGGCGGCCTCGGGGTGTCACTTACCTCCTGGATCCAGCAGTCCTCGTCTCCCTTTAGCCACCGGGTTTCCTGAGGCCCAGAAAACTCGGCCTTTTAAGTTTAAAATGGTGGTTAAATATGAGGCATGCATCCTCACTATAATATTTAAATTGCCAACCTACCTCCTGGGAGCAGGTTGGTTGCCCGACCCCATCTCGCCTCTGTTAAAACCGGAAGTGGATGGGTTGGGGTCGAGATTCAGATTTTTAACATTTTTACACCTCACCCAACCCAAACCTGCCCGTTTTTCGGGGTTAAAATTCCCCCCATGTTGTGGGAAACCAAACCAAACACACGTCAGCTGACTAATTTGACTTGGTTTGGTATTAACAAGTAAGATGATCCAGAGTTAAAGCAAACTGACAGCCACAGGAGTTTAGGCACCAATTTCCTGTGTTCCTCTCCAAGGAATGCTGGGAAACATAGCTTCCCTTTTCAGTATTGGCTCTAGGAATCCAAATTTACAGTTGGATTTTGCTGTTAATTGACCTTGTCATTTTATTTTCACCCTATACACATACATTCTTTCCGGTAACTTGCAATTTTATGGTTTTTTGAGTTTAGAATAAGGGAAGAAGTAAGCCATAGAGCTAGCCTCTCCTTCACACCCACTGAAGGTGGCGATTCTTGCTGGGATATGGTTCCAAGGGCGTGGCAGCCAACCGATACCTTGCTCAAGTGGCTGTTTTTCATTTGTGGCTCAAGAGCGTGAGTGTTGACAGGTTATTGAATATAGAGGGTTTCATTGCCAAACCTAAATCTGTTTTTCATCCAAAATCCAAATATGCACTTTCCAGCATTAATCTCTGGATAGTATTAAAAAAAGAAACCCTGGCTATATTTTTCTTCTTCTTTCTTAGCCCAGGGCACTGAGCCCGCACTGATGCCCCAGTTGAGATTAGGCTAACTTGGCACAGAGCAGGAATCAAACCTGGACCTTCTGGTTTGTGTGACTTATTAGCATATCATTAGGCCATTGGGGAGCTACTATAAAGAATGGATTGATAAAGGTCATAGGCTCCCTTGTTGCCTTAAGGGCCAGAATTTTCCCATTAAAAAAATGGGTGGGTTTGGGGTGTGGGGGCAGTGGGCAGTTAAATTGTTACAAATGTGAATCCCGACCTGATCCCACCTCCAACCTGCCCACTTCCGGTTTTGCCAGAAGCGGGACGCGGGTGGGGGGGGGCGGGGGAGGGGTGACGGGCGACCAACCCACTCCCAGGGGGCATTACCTCAATTTAAATATTGTAATAAGGCTGGAAGCCTCTATTTTCCCCTCCATTTTGAATTTAACTGCCTGTGATCGGGTTTCATACAATTCGTGAAACCTGGCAGTTAAACAGAGGCGGGGACTGTTGCATCCAGGAGGTAAGTGGATTTATACCTAACTCCTGGATCCAGCATCCCTGCCTAACACCCCGCCCCATGATCGGAGACCGCCCACGAGGCCTCCGATCACATTCCCAGGCCTTCCCCCCCACCCCACCCTCAGCCTCCCCATCCCCCCCCTCGGATGATGATGAGGCTGGCCACAATCCTCAAGTGGCCGGCCCCAATTCTTCGGCCCCCCCCGATCCTCCGCTCCCCCCCGCCCCGATCCCCGATTTCCCCCCACCCCGCGATTCCCGCTTGCCTGCTGACCCTCGACCTCCCCAATCCCCAACCACCCCCCATCACCTGCCGATCCCCCACCAATCCTGCAACCCCCGCCCCGATCCACTCTACCCCCTCCCAATTGCTCCCCCCCAATTGCCGACCCCCTCCCGATCGGTGCTACCCCCCTCCCGCCAATCCCGACCCCCCCTCCCGCCGATCCCGACCCCCCTCCCGCAATCCCTGCGCCGGATCAACCCCTAGAAACTGAATCCTACCCGCCCGCAGCCAGCCAGCCTCTGAAGCTGGCTGGCTGCAGGCAGGAAACCAAGGCCTCACATTCAAATTAGACCCCGCCGGTAAAATCGGCCCCAACTCCCCACAACCACCCCAAACCCAACTCCCCGAACAAAATTCCAGCCTTAGTGTTCCATGTGTTCTCTTCAAATTGTGGAACTGCTTCTACTTAATACAGTCTTACAATGAGCTGAGGCTGGCCTCTTATTAGTTACCATTACAGTGACAAAATGCTGTCATTCATTGCAGTCAATCTTTTAAATCACGCTAACTGCTTTATTCAAGAGTGACTATTATTGTTGAATATGGTTAGCCACAGTCAGCATTTCTGGGATATTTCTACACTAAATATCAGTCTGGTCAATTCATCTTGTTTCTTCCAGATATATAGCAGTTTCCCAAAAATACTTGTTTATTCCTGATTGAGATTCTGGCATGCTTGCAATTGAAGATGAAGGTCTATAATTTGGACATTCCTTCATCATTGCTGGGTCAATATCCTGGAATTCCCTACCTAGAGCCATCATGGCAGCACCATCCCCACATAGACTGCACCAGTTCAAGGAGAAGGCCTGCCACCATCTTCTCAGGGCAACTAAGGATGGGCACTAAATGTAGCCTTGCCCATGCCGCCCACATCACGAGAACAAATATTTTTTTTAAATTACAGAATTTTCAGTTCAGATGTGATTGAGCTGAACATGTAAAACCAGAAGATGAAATTACTGGGATGGTCCAATTTGGTTCCAATCAGCTGAGAGTTCAATGGACATGTGGGGCTGGATTTTCTCAATGGAGACATGTTGGAGGCGGGACTTCCGGTTTCCGGGTTTCAGTCCCGCCCCCAGCGACGTCTGACCAACCCACGCTATTTTACCGGCCAATTAAGGGAAATCCGGTGACAGGTGACGTCAGTGTATGACGCTTCATCTGTTGAAAAATTTTTGACAGATGAACTGTCAGTGTTTGACAGCTTTGAAAAACTGTCAAACACTGACAGTCTCTGTTCTAAGGTGAGCCCTTGCACACAGGCTCACCAAGACCTCTCTCCTCAACAGAAAGCAGATGGCTGCAGCATCTGTGAATGCAGCAGCCATTCTGTCATCTCTGCCGTTGAGATGAGGCACCTCTGGATCCTCAAAAGTTGAAGCCTGCAGAAAGAAGCAAAGGTAAGGAAACTTTTTCCAACACATTACACTCACCTCTCATACTTACCTGTCCACACTTGCACCCATCACTCACCTCTACAGCTGACATTTCGATCCCTCTCACCCCCGCAGACCCATTGCTCGCCTCGCTGACCCTGGCGAGGTTCGCAGCCGTCGGGAAGCCCGCAATTGCAGGCATAAAATGGGGAAAAGCCTCAAAACTGCCTGTTAACTACCTGTTACCAGGCAGTTAATTGGCTCTAATCCCTTTCCCGCCTCGAGGAGATGGGTCCCTGCACGAATCGGGGACCCGCCTCCCGGGAAGATGGCATGGAGGCGGGTTGGGAGCGGGTTCGGTACCCGCTCCCAGTTTCTGCCATTTTCCCGGCAGTCCCGCCTCCATACCCGCCTCCCCAAGGCTGGGAAAATTCCCCCCCAAGTTGTCAATTCTAAACCAGACCACCAGATGGAGTGCTCCATCTTGTAACCCCAACAGGAATCACACTGGTCCTGTGACAGCTGACATGAATAGTGATCAATCTGATCTCAGGCAAGGAAATGGTAGGGGTCTTACAACTGGCTCAGTAACCCTGGCCTGCTCCCCAACTGAAAGAGGAAGTATGGACACCACAGGCAGCAGGAAGATGTTTTTTAAAAAGGTGACAGTGTTGCTGGCTGATTTCTGCTCAGCCTAACCCACGGTTGCTGAGCCACTTGTAACATCCCTACCACTGCCCTGTTGAGATCAGCAGCAAGCTCCCATTTCATTCAAAATTTACTGCAAGACCTTGTCTATTGTACCTTTTGCCCATAATTTTGCGACCCCTTTGCAAATTTGTAAAATCGCCCTTATTGTGCCGTAATCTTTCCAGTATTTTAAAGGTCGGGATTCATTCATGGGGACACACGAGCAACTATGCACTGGCTAGGCCTGAAGGTCTTTTCTTAGTAAAAGAAAGAAGAAGCAACAGCTGTGCATAGATGCACTGTGAAAATCCCTCGGTATGCTTGCAGAAAGGCTTACCAGACACTTTGAAAAAAGCCACCAGTCCACAAAGTGTAAATTCATGTTTGTGAATCTTTTTCCTAATCAGTTGCGCTACTTCACACATTGGAATTTCTGTCCTCCCCAAAAAGCTAAATATGAGCTGATTCCAAGTGGAAGCAGATCGTTAATTCAGACTAAAAGCTGTGTTTAGTTTGAAGCTTGCCCCAGATAGTGCAGGCACTATCTTACCCCATTGCTTCCTCAGCGGTCAGTTTTTAAGGGGAGTTGAAGGCAAATGTTCAAGAATAAAAATCCAGGTGTCACAATTGAGAGTCAAGAACACCTTGGTGTTGGGGAAACCAGGTTCCCTATAGTCGACAACCATAAAATATTTAACTTTGTCCAGAGATTTTATAGTCAAAATTGTGTTATTTCACATAAGGGAAAATTCAAGCTAATAATTTATACATTTCACATTATGTGCCACATACCCATACATTCCAGATACAAATGGGATTGCCCCATGACTCAGCAAATTAATAAATGAGTCTCTAAGTTATACAGACTCTGAATATCCCAGGCACAATCCCAGTCTGTGCTGAGTAGACATGATACTGATGAGCTCAGCACCATTTTATTAGGAAGGGCAAATTGTCTAGGGTTCCCATTGCTGAAAATACATGCGTTCCAATGTCTGGCGAGGATAGGATTGGACTAACAATAGCATTGGACTCAACTGTGATGTGCGCCCCCCCCCCCCCCCAACAAGTTCACACTCACTGGCAAGGTTCATAGGTGAAGAATAAGCAAGGAATCAGCCCATTTACGAGGTGAGGATTGACTTTTGCACTAATTTTTGGAGAGCTACAGTCTTTGAAGGTGATGTCGGATTATGTGGTAATACAGAAAACCTGCCCTTTCCCTCTTCCCCACCCCAAGCTTCTGGTCTGAACCTGGAGGTTGATTGAAATGAAATCTTCAAATCTGCTTCCCCCTCTCTTTAGCAGGCCTGCTTCATGAGATGAGTCATGAAAAATGTTGGTGGGGGAAAGAAAATCCTTCATCCAACAAGTGACATGTGGAACTATACTATCTGCTGCGAGAGCAGCTTTGTGATAGAATAAGGTTAAGAACGGGGAGTGGAGGAAGAATTCAATAGCATTAAACTTGGGTCAGATAGGTTGTAAACTAAATCAGACACAGCAGGTAGAAACTGTTAGAAGCATTCATACTTTGGGCTACGGTGAAAGAGAGGTTGATGTCTCAGCATGCAGAATTTAATCTGCATACACTCTTCTAAATGTTGGCTTCATTAAGTGGCACAAGGTTGTTTAAGCATCGCATAAACAGAGCAAACTGTAATTCTCCCTTTCTCGGCTGTATGACAAGAACATGAATAAGAAGGAGTGTTGCTGTTATGCAACTAATCAAGATAATATCATCTCAAACTTTAATGTTAGTCTTACGAACATTTAAATATCAAATAATTTCAACTCTTGCAGTCAGTTGTCTAAACAGATTAAATACCCAGGAGCTGCACCCACCCCCCCCCCCACCCCCCCAGGACAATATATCTTTCCTGAGGTTTAGTGCCCAAAAGCAATGCAGTGCACCAGATAAGGCCTGACCAAGGCTCTGTACAACTGAAGCATCACTTCCTCACTTTTCAATTCCAGACCCCTTGAGATGAAGGCCAACATTCCATTAGCCTTTGTGATTACTTGTACCTGTGCACTAGCTTTTAGTGATGTGTGTACATGGACAGCGAAATCCCTTTGTTCCTCCACAGCTCCTAGTCTCTCGCCATTAAGAGGTTATTCAGATTTGCCTTTCTCCGATCAAAAATGGCTGACCCCTCACCTCCCCACATTGAACGCCATCTGCCATTGCTTTGCCCACTCACTTAATTTGTCTGTGCCCCTACACAACTTACTATGCTTCGTAACTTACTATGTGTCAACTGCAAACTTGGATATACAACTCTCCATTCCTTCATCCAAGTCATTAATATATATATGGTGAAAAGCTGAGGCTCCAGTACAGATTGCTGGGTGAGCAATTACAATGATGTAAAAAAAATTGTAACATATGAAAATATTGTCATGATTTAACCCAATTGCAGCAAAATATATGCAGACCCATGTTCTTAATATGGATGATGGTCAATTCGTTATTCTATATGTGATAGTGAATCAATACAACACACTTAAAAAAAAATATTGAAACTAGAGTATTTTTCTTTGTCATGTTTCTTCTTTGTATTTGGGATTTCTGTATTAATAGTGTTTCATCAACTGTTCTAAGTATTGATCCATTGGAAAGGATGTCAGAAAATCATTTGTCCAGGCTGACCTTGGGCTTTAAACATTTTCCAAAGCAGCCCTTTCCATTAGTGCCTGCTTCCATCTTCGTAAGCAATTGAACCAATCCTGGAAGAGAGCTGGATCTTTTAAAAAATTCATTCATGGGATCTGGGTGTCGCTGGCAAGGCCAGCATTTATTGCCCATCCCTTGAGAAGGTGGTGGTGAGCCACTTTCTTGAACCGCTTCAGTCTGTGTGGTGAGGGTACTCCCACAGTGCTGTTAGGGAGGGAGTTCCAGGATTTTGACCCAGCGACAATGAAGGAACGGCGATAAACTTCCAAGTCAGGATGGTGTGTGACTTGGAGGGGAACTTGGAGGTGCTGGTGTTCCCATGAGCCTGCTGCCCTTGTCCTTCTAGGTAGTGGTCGTGAGTTTGGGATGTGCTGCCGAAGAAGCCTTGGCAAGTTGCTGCAGTGCATCTTGTAGATGGTACACACTGCAGCCACGGTACGCCGGTGGTGGAGGGAGTGAATGTTTAAGGTGGTAGATGGGGTGCCAATCAAGTGGGCTGCTTTGTCTTGGATGGTGTGGAGCTTCTTGAGTGTTGTTGGAGCTGCACTCATCCAGGCAAGTGGAGAGTATTCCATCACACTCCTGACTTGTGCCTTGTAGATGGTGGAAAGGCTTTGAAGATGGTGTGGCGCAAATGTTACCTGCTACTTATCAGCCCAAGCCTGAATGTTGTCCAGTTCTTGTTGCATGCGGGCATAGACTGCTTCATTATCTGAAGGGTTGTGAATGGCCTGTGCAGTCATCAGCTAACATTTCTGACCTTATGTCAGAGGGAAGGTCAAGCAGCTGAAGATGGTTGGGCCTAGGACACTGGAACTT
The DNA here is from genome assembly GCF_052327205.1 of Somniosus microcephalus. NCBI lineage: Eukaryota > Metazoa > Chordata > Chondrichthyes > Squaliformes > Somniosidae > Somniosus > Somniosus microcephalus. The sequence goes on along the minus strand of NC_140998.1, from coordinate 51,475,064 downwards.
CTGGGGCTGAGATGACCTCCAACAATCACAATCATCTTCCTTTGCTAGGTATGACTCCAATAAGTGCAGAGTCCCCCCGCCCCCCCGATTCCCAGATTCCCAGATTCTCAGATTCTTATTATATAGCAGATTGTTATAACTGAGTGGCTTGCTGGGCCATTTCAGAGGGTAGTTAAGAGTCAACCAGGGTCTGGAGTCACATATAGGCCAGACCAGATAAGGACATTAGTTGAACCAGATGGGTTTTTACGACAAAACAATAATTTAATGGCCACCTTTTTATTCCAAATTATTTAATTAACTGAATTTAAATTCCCTAGCTGCCATGGTGGGATTTGAACTCACATCTCTGGATTATTAGTCTAGTAACATTACTTCTTCTTCTTCTTAGGCAGTCCCTCAGGAACCGAGGATGACTTGTTTCCACACTAAAAATGAGTTCGCAGGTGACTGATGAGTCCAATGCGGGACCCACAGTCTCTGTCACAGGTGGGGGGGCTGACGGTGGTTGAAGGGGCGGGTGGGTGGGGTGCTTGGGTTGACGTGCGCTCCTTGAGCTGCCTGCGCTTGGCTTCCGCTTGCTCCCGGCGAAGAGACTCGAGGTGTTCGGCACCTTCCCAGATGCTTCTCCTCCACTTTGTGCGGTCTTGGGCCAGGGATTACCTGGTGTCGGTGGGGATGTTACACTTTTTCAAGAAGGCTTTGAGGGTGTCCTTGAAGTATTTCTTCCGCCCACCTGGGGCTCTCTTGCCATGTCGGAGCTCCGAGTAGAGCGCTTGTTTTGGGAGTCTCGTATTGGGCATGCGGACGATGTGACCCATCCATCGGAGCTGATCGAGCGTGGTCAAAGCTTCGATGCTGGGGATGTTGGCCTGAGCGAGAACACTGACGTTGGTGTGCCTATTCTGCCAATGGATTTGCAGGATCTTGCGGAGGCAACGTTGGTGGTACCTCTCCAGTGCTTTGAGGTGCCTGCTGTATATGGTCCATGTCTCTGAGGCATACAGCAGGGCGGGTATCACTGCTGCTCTGTGGACCATGAGCTTAGTGCCGGGTTTGAGGTCCTGGTCTTCAAACACTCTCTTCCTCAGGCGACCGAAGGCTGCACTGGCACACTGAAGGCGGTGCTGGACTTTGTCATCGACGCCTGCCCTTGTTGACAGTAGACTCCCGAGGTATGGAAAGTGGTCCACGTTGTCCAAGGCCTTGTCATGGATTTTGATAATCGGGAGGCAGTACTGTGTGGCGGGGGCAGGTTGGTAGAGGACCTTTGTCTTACGGATGTTTAATGTAAGGCCCATGCTCTCGTATGCTTCGGTGAAGGTGTTGACGATGGTTTGGAGTTCGACCTCCGAGTGAGTGCAGATGCAAGCATCGTCTGCATACTGTAATTCGACGACAGAGGATGGGATGACCTTGGAGTAACATTACCACTATGCTACCATTCCCAATCTGATAATATGGGTCAGAAAAGTAAGGTTTGTTCTCGGATGTTGCATCATTGGTTGTGAAGATTGATACCATTTTACTTGTAGGTAAGACGCTGCCTTGTAAAACTGATGTTAATCCTTTGTTGGTTTGCCTTTATTCTGCCCATCCCTTGTAATCTCTGCATATAAGGCAAGTATGGTCCTTGTCTTCTGCACACATTTTAGTAAGTTTAGTGAGAATATATTCACCTTTGTGTGTTACTTCTTGCAGGACCGGATGTTTTTTGTGATGGAGTATGTAAACGGGGGAGACTTAATGTTCCAAATTCAACAAGTGCGGAAATTCGAAGAGGTGCGTGCCCAGTTCTACGCTGCAGAAATTACATCAGCGCTCATCTTTCTGCACAGCAAGAAAGTTATATATAGGTAAGGCCAAAATCCGTGTCTTTGTGTAACCATGCACCATCATTGCAAGATCTACAAGATGACTCAAATGATCCTATGGTTTTAATGGTGAATGACATACAAGCATAGAAATTTACAGTGGAGAAGGAGGCTCATACTCATTGTGCCAGTTCTTTACTAAAGCAATCCAAACTAATCCTACTGTCCTGCTTTCTCTCGTGAAGAGGGTCTGCTAGCCTTTTGAAAGTGATGAGTGAAGTGGAGTTGAATGCTTGTGAACTGTAAAAATAGGTGGTTACTGTAACTGCCTGTGTTTAAAATTAGATTCAGTAGTGTCTTTCCGCCCACTTAACAATGAAAGGATGCTTTGGATTGTACAGTAACCAGCCGTTCTTATAGTTGGCCAACATTCTGCTTCACACTGCTCACCAGCACTTTCATTCAGACTCTAGTTTTAAAGAGTGCCGGTGAGCGGAGTCGAGCTGAATGTTTGCTGACTGTAAGATGAGCTACGACAGGAATCGGCTGGAAACTTCCTTCAGTGAGGAGCATGCTGAGTTAAATTCCAGTGACTAGGAGTGGTGAAGCTGATGGGAAATTGCAGTGGCAGGTTAAAATTGTGGGATTTGTTGTGAGATGTTTGTGCTGTGATAAATCACTTTCTATACTCATGATTTATGGAAGCCTGATGGTTTTTCGAGCCAGTTGGAGCTTCATGATGCACGTCCTTACAGCATTTGTCCTAAAAATGACAACTTCCAGTAAATGCCATGTACACTGCTATCAGCTGGTTGCTAGCTTGTACATACGAGTAGACTGTGGCATGACAGTCAATGTCTGAATATTTGCATCAAAAAAGATAAACAGCTTCAATGGACATGCTCAGCATGGTCAAACAAATTGGAAAATGTGATTTTAATGCATTTTCACACTGGTACCTTGGCCACTGTTACAAATACACATCTAAACACATTCAATTGATATCAAACCCAAAATCAAGGACTTCTCTGCAATGAATTGCAATGGTGGTTGAAGCATTTGTACACAGTGAATGAGTGCCTTTGTGAATGTAACTCGATACTCTGAAGGATTGGCTGTTCTGAATAGAAATATAGTACTTCTATTTGATGTTAGCAATTTGCTCCTCCCTTTGCTACTCTCTGTATAATGGATGTTCTATGTTTCATGCCCAGTGGGGTTTGTTTGTAAATAAGTTGAATATATACTGTGCTATTTTCAGCACAGCAGCAGGTTTCTCCTGCAGTGAACTGACCGTCATTGTCATACACAGAGAGGTGCATTCTCTAAATATACTGGTCATTGAGGCCACCCAGAAACTTCCTGTAAATGTGTCAGTCACAGGAGTAATGCAGAAACCACTGGCTGCTTACTGCACCAGAAACCATCTATCATTTTACTGGGTACTGAGGAGATCCTGTAAATGTGCTCTATACTGGGGTGCCAAAAACCATCTGTGAATGTGACGGACACAGGGGCCACTAGTAGCTGACTGGATACCTCAGAAACAATAAAGGCATGAGTTGCTTAAGGGCATCTCATAAATGGAGACATTCGCCATATCTTGCTGCTGGTTCTGACCTCTCCTCTCAGTTACACTTGCAGCAGTGATTTCAGCCAAAAATAATGAAGTATTAGCACATGAGAAACAGATGAATTTACTTAATATCGTCATTTTGTAATGGTGACCTCATAGCAGTGGAAACCTAATATTTCTACACACACTTTCAGAAGTCTGAAGCATTGGTGCAGTTTTTTGTAGAACTACGTCAACAACAACTGCAATGGTGGAATAAAAGGATGGCTCAGTTGGTCAAGCCAGTGAACAGCTGAGCTGTACAGACCCGAGGGATCCTGATCTCTACGGAGTTAACTGATCTCAGCCTGCAGTATTATAATTGGTTTGTGTGCCATTTGTTTAGGGAGGGGGGGAAATGGCCAACTCCTCATTGTTATCCAGTTATAGCTCCTGAAAGTTCACGTGCGATGATGTTTCGTGAGTACAGAATAGGCAGTTTGCTCTTCATAAGAACATAAGAAATAAGAGCAGGAGTAGGCCATACAGCCCCTCGAGCCTGCTCCGCCATTCAATAAGATCATGGCTGATCTTCGACCTCAACTCCACTTTCCCACCCTATCTCCATATCCCTTGATTCCCCTAGAGCCCAATAATCTATCTCTCTCAGCCTTGAATATACTCCATGGGCTGGATTTTACTTACCGAGATGCGTTGGGGGCGGGACTGCTGTCTTCCGGGTTCTAGTCTCACCCCCAGCGACGTCTGACAAACAGATGTTATTTTGCCCTGATTGGCCTTGTTAAGTCCACCCTGCGGGCTTGCCGGCCAATTAAGGGAAAGCTGGTGTCAGATGATGTCAGTTGATGATGCTTCATCTGCCGGTTTTCTTAAAGGCATTGAAGTGCTGTCAAACACTGACAATCACTGTACACAGGTGAACCCTTGCACCCAGGCTTTCCAATTACTCTCTCCTTAGGATAAAACAGATGGCAGCTGCAGCTGAGATTGAAGAAGCCATCTGTCACTTCTCCCGATGAGATGAGACTACACAAACACTTCACAGCTTGTCACCTGCAGAAACATCTAACCATATTAAAAAACATGTCCTTACCTCTGATACTAACCATTGTCCCATTGCATCCTTCACACCACTTCTGCAGCTGTCATCCAAACACCAACATAACAACAGACCCACAGCACGCCTCAATTACCCTGGCGGGGTTCCCCGACATCGGGAAGCCCGCAGCAGCAGTCGAAAAATTGGGAAAAGCTTCTTAACTGCCTGTTAACTACCTGTTAACAGGCAGTTAAGTGGCTATAATCCTCTTCCCGCCGCTAGGAGTCGGGTCCCTGCGCAAATCGGAAGATTGGTTGGAGGCAGGTTGGGAGCGGGTTCGGGACCCGCTCCCATTCTTTTTGACTTTCCCAGCAGTCCCGCCTCTAAACCTGCCTCCTCAGGGCTGGTAAAATCTAGCCCCATGACTCAGCATCCACAGCCCTTTGTGGTAGAGAATTCCAAAGATTCACAACCCTCTGAGTAAAGAAATTCCTCCTCATCTCAGTCTTAAATGGCCGACTCATTATCCTGAGACTATGACCCCTAGTTCTAGACACTCCAGCCAGGGGAAACAACCTCTCAGCATCTACCCAGTCAATCCCCTTCAGAATCTTGTATGTTTCAATGAGTACACCTCTCATTCTTCTAAACTCCAGCGAGTATAGGCCTAATCTACTCAATCTCTCAGAGATTCATTTAAATAGCTTGCTGACCTTCGCTGTCGAGGCTCACACATAAAGAATCATCACATGGACAATGGGCCAACTCGGGAGAGGAGGGGAAAATGTGCAAGCAAAACAACGATGACAAAGCTTTTTGTCAGACCGCATCAACACCAGCGATAGCAATGCAATGAGAAGATGTTTCTTATCAATCTGAGAAGCTGCCTTTCCGACCATGTGTACAGAAAAACCTTTACCAGAGGAAACATTCCCTGCGCCCCTCACACCTTCTCCAAAGGCTGCTTCATGTGGTAGTTTGTATGTCAGCAGTAACTTTTCTCAGATGTTGATAAAGCTTGTTCATAAACGCGACTAAAAATTTAAGCTAAACTGTGGCGAATATCTTAACGGCCTCAACCGGCCATTGTTTTTAGCCATCATTGACACCCCTGAGTTTGGGTTGTTGAGCAAACAGCATTTGTCTGTGTTTTCAAAGGGAGGATGTTCCAAAAACTACAATCCTTTTACAGTTGTGGGTATTTTCAGATCTTGTGACAGCTTTATCAGCTGAATGCTTCCTGTCACAGGCTGACTGACTGCAGCTACCTAGTGTTAAAAGCTAATAAAACTTTTAGGTTTTATTGTTTCTGACCTTCAGAATGTTTTGAGCAGAGCACATATCTTGGATCAAGCCCAGTCTCTATTCAGAAAATGCTTTTTCCCCCCAGACAGATTTTCAGATGCAATGTATGGAAGTGGTGAAGACAGTAAATTATCACCCCCCTGGGCCTTATACCACTTGAAAAATGTCATAAACAATTAGACTAGGAAGTGTTTTTTGACCCTATACTTCACACTCTTCCTGCTGCCTCAGTGAGATAGAATTGTGACTAGATGAGATGTAACTTAGGGTGGCCACATTAGTTTTGTTCTTATTTGCTCCCTAATTCTCCTTTTCTCTCCTGAAGGCGATGATTCATTCTACTGTACAGTTCATGGATTCTGACAAAACTCCAGTGTGACTGTTCTGTATGTATGAGCCTAGATGGTAAATGTTGGCAGACTATTTGACTATGGGAGGCATTAGAGCAGAGCCTGATCTTGTCCTCAGCCAATGTCCGCACACATGTACTTCCTGGCCCAGGGGTAGAAAGGAGAATACTGACTGATTTTCCTCTTCCTTAGTCAAAGGTCACTAAGGTCACAAGTGTTACAATGCAGTATTGGATGGAATCTGGCATGGAGTAGGCCATTAAAATCAGGTCCATTGATTGTACTGAGTTCCAGTATCTGCAGGCTTCTAACACGGATACAATGGCCCCTATTTTGTGGCCCCCACAGATGTGTATGCGCCCGTAAGGGCCGCACAAGTTCCGGATTTTCGCGCGAGAAGTGCATGTGCGAAAACCCGGAACTTGCGATCTGTCAAGAATCTTCTTGACAGATCATCCGCATCCCCGGGAAAAGGGCATCCGTGGGTGGAGAGTTGGGCTACTTGCCCAAATACTGCCCAGCAAATGCCCGTGAAACTCTTACGCCTGGTAAAAGCAGATTTTTACCAGCGTAAGAGTTTAAATGAATATAAAAATACATACTAAAAATTATTTACACAATTAAATACCTGTAAAATAAGTTGAGGTTATTTTTAGCCCCTTTAAAATGTTTAAATTTAGTTTTCAAAAAATTAAATTCTTGTTTTAAATGTTGAATTAATTTTAAATATGTAATTTTTAAAAATGTCATTGGTGTGTAATTGTGTTTTTTATGTGATCCCCATTGATGCTTATGGGGATTCCGTACGAAAATAGAATTAGTGGCTGGGCCGGCCCACATGATCCATGGGGCACTTGCAAACCATGTGCACCCCTGGGATACATGGGCCTTTACCCGCACGTTCCCGGAGAGGCCTAGGAGCGCAAGTCGTCGTGGATCCCGAGGCCCCAGGTAGGCGTGGATTGTATTTGCAGATCGGAGACATTTCCCCGCGGGAAGCCTCCAACCGCAAATTCAGGCCCACTGATTGGGATGGCATAAGTTTTTAGAATATTGCTTTTGCTGGTTATAACAGACAAGGCTGAACTTTCTTAAAAAATCCCCATGCACTTTGTTTCATTTTTCTCTCCAAGCCCCTCCATTTACCTACAGCACGGGCTGGGATATGGCTTTTGGGGTAGCAATTGCTCTTTGTGACCACATCCAATTAGCTTTCCTTCACGTACAGCTGGTGCAGAAAGGTTATCAGACTGCCTGGCCATGGAGGACATCATAACGGAGCCTAAACCTGTCCTTGTTAGATATCCATACACGTGCACTCTCAGTAGGGGTGGCTGGGCAGCAGTCAAGGACAGAAACCCTTCCCTAACCCAGGTATGGTGAGGCCCGTTTCAAGTACAATAAGAGAGCATGAAATGAGAAACGACTAATTGGCCCATCAAGGGCTCTACCACAGCTCAAGTACAAGCTACCCGATTATGGATTCTACCCCTCTTATTTTCCAAACCTTTCCCTAAGATTATAAAATATCACCTCAAAAGTGAATTAAGCAAAGCTCTATCCATCCCCAGACCTCCATTATTGATCCCTGGCTGGTGGCTTCTACAGATGTCTACTCCTTGGTCACAGCACTGCACAAACCATTTTGTTCCATTGAATGTTTGGTTAAAGATTGTGAGCCTCTGATACTCCAGCTGAATCAGTTAATTCCTGCTAGGCCTGTAGGGCACAGTACCACACCATAGAATCATACAGCACAGGAGGAGGACATTCGGACCACATGCCTGTGCCAGCTCTTTGAAAGAACTACCAATTAGTCCCACTCCGCTGCTCTTTCCCCATAGCCCTGCAGATGTTTCCTTTTTAAGTATTTACCCACTTCCCTTTTGAAAGTCACTATTGAATCTGCTTCCACCACCCTTTCAGACCGTGCATTCCAGATCATAACAAATCGCTGCATAAAAAATAATTCTCATCTCCCCCTGGCTTTATTGCCAATAATTTTAAATCTGGGCCCTCTGGTTACTGACCCTGCTGCTGTGGGAACGGTTTCTCCCTATCTACTCTATCAAAACCCCTCTTGCATTTGCCCATTGAGCGACATCAGGGTTATTCCCACTCTTCATCACCTGCTTATCCATTGTAGATCTGAGAATGATTATTAAGATGGGTATTTGTGAGTAACACACATTTGAGGTCACAGAGTAATCATGCATGCTACCTGTAGTAATGTCACCCACCCACTACTTGATTCCCATCTGGGACTAGCCTGTCCCTTTGTGCAGTTGGTGCTTTCCCTAAGCATTCTTGCCTTGTACAATACACAAACTCAGGGTCACTACCATAAAGGGCCTACTGTAACCTTCGCTTTTCTGTATTTACTGCTGAGCAAAAATTGCTGTTGTTGCTCGAAGTTTCAAGTGGAACTTTGTATTCCAAGCTCTCTGGAGTGGGTGGCACTTTTTCTTCTCCTTTAGCTTTGTTCATTCTTGTGTAGGGACTTCTTTGTCATCATAATTGTATTTTTTTACTATCATTTAAGCATTACTACAAGCTGTTTAACAAGATGCTGCTTTCATCGCACTTACTAATTAAATTGACAGGTCTGCATTTTCCGCTTTGTGCTCACCTGCCTGTGATTTTCCTGTCCATTAAAATTAACGGGGGAAGAAATCGCAGACTGGCAAATTCACAGCGGAACGTCCTGGCCCCAGCGTGTGTCTATCTGTGCACCTGTATAAGTATCTCTTTTTCTTGCCTTATCCACTTATTCTTTTCTGTTTGACCTTTGTCTGTCATTTAAGCTCTCAAGCAAAATTGTTTTGGTCTCTTTCTGCCCTCTTGCAGGACTACCGTCCAAAATGTTGATCGAGGCGCAGAAATATTTTCTGCAAAATTGCATGTTATGTTATTGCTGTAAGCTGTCCCGATTTGTAACCAGGAATCCACAGAAGGGTGTAAAAGTCGATCCTATTTTAGTTCCTATTCACTATAGGTGAACTGGAATGCAAAGTGGGATTTAGTTAATACAGCCACATCACAAAGAGTTTGTTTACTCAGTAGGGTTGGACTTTGTTGGCATTGAGCTGCTTCAAGCCAAATTAGTGTATAAATGGGCTGCTTTTCAATTGGCAATTAAAGCCAAATACTGTAAAAAGCTTTGAATTCCTAACCCTTGATAGTCTTAGGAGTCACTTTACTTATTTGTCCAGGTGTTGTCTTTTGTGATAATGGAGGAGCCGTCGACTGCTATGTGCAGCAAAATCATAAACATGTTTTTTTAAATGTGTGTATGATGTTACCACCCATAGCAATTATTCCTCCTACAAGTTGCCTGTCATTACAAAATACAAATACCAAGCCATTTTTACTGCTTTCATCTGAATAACTGAGTACGTCTTCAGGAACGTATATAGGAATCTGAATTTTAAGGTCACAAGCTTAAGTTTATCCTTGTGAAGTTGGACAGCTCTTGTGTGGCATTAATCTTCTTTTCAATGTGAAGGTGTTGAGTTTCTGGGTCTGTGCCAATTAACCCTTTCATTCCTAAGTTCCGAAAGATTTGACTTGACTCATATTGGTGACAGTACTTATATTTTATTCAGTGAAAGTGAGACTTGATACATTACAGCATCTGAACAGTAGTTAAACAAGGCGTAATCAAGATTTATATTACCCATTGGGCCCTGGGTAGACGACGCGATTTCCATGGGTCAACCCCTGTCGGACGTGGCCTCTGGGCTCGCTCGTCCGCCTCGTGTGAACAACCCCCCATCGGACCTGGCTTCTAGGCTTGCTTGTGATGCGTGTGGGTCCTCCGCCAACCCAAAACCCTCCTCGGCTCGTCTGGTGGATGTTCCCAAGCTTCAGGCCGAATGCCTCTACAACCTAAGTGTTTGAGAGAGCCCTCCTTATACTTCTTCTTCCCAGCAAAGCCTATGGGGACCAGTTAACCCAAACATTGACTCACACCTGAAACCCCCCTGTCCAATTACAGGGATGCCACGTACCTAATGATCCCACCTGCCGCTGTCAGGTCCTCATCTCATGACACACTGACATCATCTGTTTTTGACCATGAAGACTCATGTCTGGGGTAGTTATGGCAACACAAACGGAACATGGCTCCATAGATATGGTGTCCTTGCAGTTTGCCTATGTTTTTAATTTCCTGCAGATATCATAACATGCCATAACAGTGGGAGCCACACACGACCTTACTTCCCAGGCTAGCTGTCTGCTGTTTGTGTGCCAGGAAGGCTGCTGACTGTATCTTTAATTTGGCCAACCAAGGCCTAGCACTTCAGTCTCTTCCATTTTAAAATCCAACTGAGTCTATCCAGGGCATATTACAACAGGGTTTACAAGTAGATTATAAGTGCAGCAATAACATAATTAAATCTTTAAACTACAATTAATAATAGAATCAGTTGATTTAGTTCAGGTTAGTTAGTAGAGGGAATCAGAAATGAAGATTTCCCCCTTTCTTACAGAGGGTCACATTGTAAGAGTGTGATCTGTAAGTTACAGAATGTATATTTAAGCCCGTTTGGTCCTAGCTTGATCAGACTAGAGCACTGGAAGCAGCTTGGAGAGCCCACAAGACAAAGTGGAGGGTGAATTAGGTCACTTCTTGATGTGCCACCGAGTAGCTGTCATTTAAGAAAAATTGCCCTAATGTGACAGTTGGGGGAAGATCATTAAACCACCAGCATATGACAATTAATGTATTTAATTAATGAAGCTGTATATGTCAGAATGAATTGAGGGATTGATCTGAATGAGCTAAATGATGTGTTCCCCTTTAATCTGAACGTAGGACCGGCTAATAAAGACTACGGAAACAAAGGAAATGAAAGAAGTAATACAATACTGAAGTACTCTTGATTAGTGGCTGCATCTTTCAGATGAGATGTAAAACTGAGCCCCAGTCTGCCCTCTTGGGTGGACATAAAAGATCCCATAGCACTATTCAAAGAGCAGGGGGTGGTTCTCCCGTGTCCTGGCCAACAGTTGCCCCTCAACCAATATCACTAAAACTGATTATCTGGTCATTATCACGTCGCCGTTTATGGGACCTTGCAGTGTGCAAATTGACTGCTGTGTTTCCCTACAGTGCAACAATGACTATACTTCAAAATTACTTCATTGGCTGTGAAGCACTTTGGGACATTGTGAGGTCATGAAAGGCGCTATATAAATACAAGCACTTTTCTTCTTTCTTTACATCTACATCATCTGAATCTAGCATATCTAATGTTACTTCATCTCCCTCACACCACGAAGCGAAGTCTTTCAGAATTCCTCTCAGTAAGGCCATAAGAAAGCTTGGAGAACGAAAAGGCCCACCAAGATCACGGACAAGCCCTGGCTTTACCCTATTTATTTTGTCTCCTGAGAAAAGGTTCTGCAAAATGTTTCGCTATCCCCCAAAGGTAAATACAGCAAGACTCCACAGTCAAGGCTGTCTAACCCCATTCCCTATATTCATCCCACTCCAGTTGCCTTCCTTGGCATGATAGTTCAAAGTAGTTCAGGAACTAATATATTCCACACAACATTTGATTACCTCATCTATACTTAGCCTTCAATCCTAATCAATATTGTCACTATGATTTCAGTGAAGTGTAAAAGTTGGTGTGTGAAATTCTTATGTCCACGTTTTGAACTTGGTACAATTTATAGAGACTGTCCATCCAAACCTGGCAGTCTCTGGAGTGAGCATTTTCAACTGTGGTAATGATTATGGAACTGAAGTCCCAGGAGCAATGGATTTACCGAGCACAGTGTATCAATGCTGATCCGGGGCACTTTGAATGTTATAAAAATACATCTCAGCTCTATCAAGCGCTTCTTAATAATTCAGTAGGTCAGCTTCAGATCCTGTCTCAGGTTCCACCTACTCTGGGTGAACAGGCTTAATTGAAGAAGATTTCATCTGTATTCATTTTCAGAAAGAGCTTTCCTGACATGGCAGCCTTATTTATTTTATTGGTAGGGAAAATATTCACTATACAAGCTACTGGAACAATACTTCAACAACAAAAATTGTGGAAAAGCGAAGGCATTCGCTCTCCCTCAGAATGGACATTCAGGACACAGAGTCTGATTGTCTTTCCCAGCTATTAACCTGTCCAGTTTGACAAATGAATGAGGAAATTAAAAGTAGTTTATTGTATGTTTTATTAACCTGCAGAATGTATTTGGAATAAGCTACGTTTTAAATAACTCTGTCCTGAATAGCTACCACTTAGCATTCTACTGTGTCAAAGATAAGCTAATTTAATAAAAAGAATTGGCTGAATCCCAAGTTGTTGAATTCCTTAGAGAAACTAATGTTCCCTACACATTAGCTAAAGCTTCACTCTGCCAATGAATTCTTTAAAGCCAACCCCAAACTTACTTGCTTAAGTTCAGCCACAACATTACAGTACATTCACATTTTAGAGCTCCAGTGGCATGGAAACAACCTGGGAGGCCTGCCAGGAATCACAAGACCCATAACCACCTGATCTAAGCCACTCCTGTAACATTTAGGCTGGAAATTTTGCACTCCAGATTGGCAGCACACCACCCTGTCAGTAGTGGCGTGATTCATCCCCACGGTGCCCATCCTTCCTGCTCTTAACCCTCCATGGTAGCGCGTTACATCAGAATCCTATAGTAGGACAAACCTGCCATTTTAAATATACAGCTTTTGGATTTGTTTCAGATGTATTAAAGTTGTATTTTAATACTTCTGGAAGGCACTGCATTGCATTTCTAAAGAGCTATAACAAAACAGATATTTTAGTAAAAATGGTGACTGCTGATTTGTTTATTAAAAGGGTAACACCATAATCAAATAAGCAACAATGGAATGTCAATACTTTGGAGTCACGTGAACAGCAAGCAGATTTTGCCCAGAAACTTCCTTATCGCTAGAATTGTTTTAATCAGGAATTTCTTTTTCTGCTGTTACTAATTAATTGTGGAAGTTATCGATAAATTACTTCTCAAAATGAAACTTCTTTGGGGCGGTTTTTCATTAAACGCACAGTCATTTCCCAAAAGCTACAGAAAAGTGCTTTGGATAGTAGGCAGGCATCACCCAAGACTCTTTGACACCGCCACCTCTGCAATAGAACTGCAGAAACCCTTGCTGTAACTTGGTTTGCAGTTTTAAAGAATTGAGTAGTCTTAAAATGGATGGGGCAAATATCATAAATGGAGTAAACTTGCTGCTAAGTGAAATCTGCTCCTCTTTCTGAGGCAGAAGTCGCAAGTGTGCTGCATTATTCTCTGTGTAAAGACCCAGGTTCATTTGGCTTCAGTCACTGGCACTTTTGAGTTTCAGAGGAAATCGTGGTTGCAACTCATTTCACCCAGTGTACACACTTAAATCTCCTGAATCAAACAGCTTGAAGGGGGTGGGACTCTCACCAGGAAGCAATTAGGACCATTTCATTGTACACATTGGCACGTTGACTAATGTGGCAGTGTGTTGGTTACACAAATACCAAAATGGCTATATACATGCCAAACTAGAAAACTACTAATAGCTTCAAAAAAACAGACCCGGCCCCAAGAAAGCTAACAACTCAAAAACGACCCTGGCAACATTGGCCTTTGTGTCCTGTAGTTACACTGTGCATGCAGTAGGGATGTGGGCTTCTCATTATCTGAGCTGCATATGTACTCAAAATGTGTCGTTTGCATAACAGAAGATTATGGGAATAAATTTCATGGATTTTCCCTCATTTCTTGAGAAATTGAGAGTGTTGTGCAACAGATGTAGTGCATATAGATTTTCAGATGTCTCACAAGAGGCTCTTTACAAAAATTAAGACAAATGGTATAAGAGGACATGTAGCAGCATGGATTGAAAGTTCGTTGATAGACAGGAAACAAAAGTTAGGATAAATGGATATTAGTCAAAATATTGACCAGGGTTCCTGCTTCAGATTGCTTTCCAGTTACCCTCCTGGAAAGCATGTGTGTGAGGATGTCCAGTGCAATGCTGCCAGAGTCAAATGGCTCATTAACATGTATATTTTTGAAGTGCAACAAGGAAAAGCACAATCTTTGCTCCACGTGGTTGCACTGACCACATTTGGTGTTGAGTGTGGTGTATATAGGAGTGGAGTGGAAGCGGTATAGATTGTCTTTCCAGCTGCATCATTATCCTTCCTCTTAGCCTGCCAATTAGATAAAAAGTTTGAAAATGCTCTCCTCTCAATCCAATTGAACAGTCAGTAACAATCTAATTGATCCAGAAAATGGGCAAAAACAGAAAATGCTGGAAATGCATATAGTCCATCCGCATCTGTAAGAGAAAGATACTGACAGACCTGTTGTGTTGCCAGTATTTTCTGTTTTCATTTCAGATTGGCAGAATTTATGTATTTTTTTTAATCTCTACTGATTGACACGACACATGTATTTTTTCCAGTGAATTTTGCTGTGTGCAAACTGGCTGCCACGTTTGCCTATATAACAATAGTAACTACATTTCAAAAGTAATTTCTTGGCCGTAAAGCATTTTGGGACGTGTTGAGGATCTGAAAGACGCAATATAAATGCATCTTCTTTTCTTTCTTTCAAAAATAAATACTTCATATCTGGTTCATGAATAGTCCTTTAAAAGGAAGCCGCACAGAAATAAAGTCAGTCTTGTAGCTCTTACTGGAAAGCTCCTGTCATTTCAATTTTTGTTTTGCTTCCAGCTGATCTTGGAAGAGAGGCTGGTTTGTTGGTTTCCATGGGCTTGCAGCAGTGACATTTGACGGTTAATGTATGTGTTCCACAGCCAAATTTCCAACATACTGGTAACTGCAAAGAAAGTATTCATAAAAATTCCAGATACAAGTACTACAGGGGAAAGCCAAGAAATACAACAGCCATGTGCAGCGTGAAGCTAATCAGGGCTAATGTGGTACAGTGCCCCCTGCTAATTTGAGCTACCAAGTATTCCCTCTACTGTATATCCAAGCCATGGATATTCTCTTGACAGGAATAAATCCAATTCTGAACAGATCTAGCTCAAAACTTTATGTTGTGTGGCAGCAGGATTTTCACACAAGTGCACTGGGCGTTGATATGCACAAGAGCAAAATAATGGCCCGGAATTTGGGGTCAGCGGCGAAGTGAAGGCGTTCGCCACTGGCCCTGAAGTAAGCTCTGCACAAAGATCTCGGTGTCGAGATCTTTCGGTTTTCCGACGTTCAATTCAAATCGGCGGAGTATAGTGGGGATCCCCTTGTGTGAGCTGCTGTGATGTCAACGAGCTGTCTAAGCAGCCAATCAAAATGCAGAATTCTCACAGACAGCAAACAAGGAATTGAGTAAGCTCTTAGAATTCTAACTTTTTAAAAATGTTAGAGAGTGCAAAACAAAGATAGAGAGGGCAAAACAAAGATAGGGGAAAAAGCAAACCTGAAATAAAGATGAACAAACTTAAAAAAAAACTTTTTTTAAAGTTTCTTAAAAATGTTAATTTTTATTCAAATGGATAAATTACACACGGCACAAAATTTGAATGAGTTTTTCAGGCACATAACATTTGTTTAGCAGTCAACAACGTTCACTACAAACAATCTGAGCCCAGCCTGTCAACATTACAGTTGAGAACATTGATTGTTATTGGCATGATTTAACTGATATGAAGCCTTTTTTTGTGGGTTACACCTAATCCCTTTGGGTCTAACTTTTAGCGGGGAATTTAACAGCGGTATTAATGTGGAAGAGTCGAAGTTTTCATCAGTTTCCCTGATTTGAGAGATTTCACTGATTGTTGGCTCTGTGGGGGGTGGGGGTAATGGTGGGGTGGGGGTAATGGTGGGGTGGGGGGTAATGGTGGGGTGGGGGTAATGGTGGGGTGGGAGTAATGGTGGGGTGTGGGGTCGGGGTTATGGTGGGGTGGGGGGGCAGGGGTAATGGGGTGTAGGGGGGCGGGGGTAATGGTGGGGTGTGGGGGTAATGATGGGGTGTGGGGGCAGGGGTAATGGTGGGGTGTGGGGGTAATAGTGGGGTGTGGGGGGCGGGGGTAATGGTGGGGTGTGGGGGGCAGGGGTAATGGTGGGGGGCGGGGGTAATGGTGGGGTGTGGGGGGCGGGGGTAATGGTGGGGTGTAGGGGGCAGGGGTAATGGTGGGGTGTATGGTGGGGTGTAGGGGGGTGGGGTAATGGTGGGGTGTAGGGGGGTGGGGGTAACGGTAGGGTGTGAGGGTAATGGTGGGGTGTGGGGGGCAGGGGTAATGGTGGGGTGTGGGGGGCAGGGGTAATGGTGGGGTGTGGGGGCAGGGGTAATGGTGGGGTGTGGCGGCAGGGGTAATAGGGGGGCGGGGGAAATGGTGGGGTGTGGGGGGCAGGGATAATGGTGGGGTGTAGGGGGGCGGGGGTAATGGTGGGGTGTGGGGGGCGGGGGTAATGGTGGGGTGTGGGGGGC
>NC_140998.1:48072615-48210145 GCF_052327205.1 Somniosus microcephalus | reverse complement strand
AATCAATATAGATCAACATTCTTTAAGTGATAATGTCAAATTGTTTGCTGTTCTTTGAGTGGTCTGTTTGAGAATGCTGTTACAGGAAACGTTCTTTTATCCAGCATGGACGGGACCGACGTGGTGCCAGTTCATCAAAAATTCCGGATAACCGAACGCTATAGTAAAAGATACGGAGCTGAGAGCTCCGTATAAAGCAACAAACCCTGTGGTTCAAAACAATGGCCACAAGTTGCAAGCGTCTCTGTAGCTTAGCAACAGCTGCAGCCACACCCTTGCACAGCAACACATGGAGCAAGGCAAGCAATAAAAGTTACCTGAACCTACTCCTGAATTTTGCCGGTTAACCGACATTTCCGGTTATTTAGGGGCCGGTTAATCAAAAGTTTCCTGTATCTGGATGTGTTCGTTTCTATGTATTTCTTCAATCTTTTGATATTGTTTTATTTACGTTTTTTACATAAGAGTATAAAAAAGCCTGGAACAAGGAAAGGCCATTCACCCCATCAAGTCCCGCCTTTCAAACACCATGTACCATTTACCCTATCATGTACTCTACCCCACTCATTTAATCTCGAGAAAAGTTCTGCATAAATGCCCCCTTATCTCCAAAGGTGATCAAGCAAAATTGTAGAATATTTATCCACTAAATCTCCATTATTCAACTCTATTCTACGATTCCCCTGCCAGCACAGGAGCAGTTTTCTCCCATGGAGTATTTGGCCAACTCGCTCTGTGTGGATGCCTCTCAACTCCAATCTCATTCCCAGTCACATATTCATCCAGCTCTCTCTGGAAGGAGTTAATCACCTCAGCCGTTGTGTTTTTTCTTCAGATTGAATAAAGCTTGGCCAGTAAGATACATCCTGGTTCTCCCAAGGTTTGTAACTGTTGTCATCTAGGCAAACGCATACAGCAAGATCTCACAAGCAGCAAAAAAATGAATCTGTTAATAGTAATGCTGATTAAGGGGGAAATGTTGGTTAGAATGCAGGGAGAACGCCCTGCTTGAATAGAATAGTGTCATGGGATCTTTTACATCCACTGGAGCAGGCAGAATGAGCTAAAGCTTAGCATCTCTTCCAAAAGACAGCACCTCTGATGTTACAGTACTCCCTTAATGCTGGACTGTAGTGCTAGCCCTGGAATGGGGTTTGCCTTGACCCACATTTTCCGACTCGGGGGAGAAAGTGCTACTGATACAAGCTGACCTGGAGGAAGGAGTCTCCTCCTGCTTCATACTGGAGTCAGGCTGGCCCAATTGGACTCAAGTCAATTCTACAGTTGTAGTCTAAAGCTAATTGTACTGAGTCAAAGAGACTGCTAGTATTCATGCTGGATCTAATAATATGTAACATGCCATCCTCCGCTAATCATCATCAACTAAATACTGCTTTTATTGTAGAATCGCTGCTTGTTACATGGCTCATTAAAATGGCTTTGAATAAGAATTTTCAATTGCTTTTAAATAATTCATAAATAGAAGTCAAGCAAAATTTTACTTAAAATTTCAACTTCGCAACCAATCAAGCAGATCCAATTCCACAGAGAGCAGTTAGAATGAGGAATTCTCTGCCATAAACCATTGTAGAAGCAGAATAAATATTTTTTTTTAAAGGGAATTAGATTGCATGTATGAAATTACAAGATTCTGAGCAACAGAAGACCTGTGGAATGTAACACATATTCATTTTTTTTAAGTTGTAAAGAAGTCTAACCATTTTGGGGTGTGGGCTTGTGTGAGATAAGGTTTTCTGCCTGTAGGATATAATTGTGGTTTTAGTTACTGTTATCTATCCACGCCATTGCTAGAGGACATAGTAAAACGTACTCTTACTTACATTGGTGATATTGAACTATTCTGTGTCTAAAATGTAGAATACATCAGGCAGACAAAGAAAGAAGGGAATCTGACCAACGCCAATATACAGCCTCTATCATTTAAAAAATGATAACACTTCTAATTGCGCGATTTCTCAATGCTGGGGTCCTGCTCTGCTAAGGAGTAGATCTACAAAAAGATTCTAATGGATAATGTGGTGTAAAGACCATTTTTCTTACCTGGTATCACCATGCCACTTTTTACTCAGGAAAATCAGGCCTGGATAGAAATGACTTTCATTCCTCCCCCGATTAATATAACACACCTACACAGGTGAATGTTACTCTGTCTATCAGCTCCCAGCTGAGAACAGAATATTGGGTGGAAGTTAGATAATGCCGAGGTTCATAATGAAACAAGCTCCTTATACGCTCAGCACAGAGAAATAGATTGACACTGACATTGGCACAACGTATTGGAGAGTTAACATATCATGCAGTGATATGATGGGCAGGATTTTCATTGGGCCGTGGAGGCGGGATTGGAGGTGTGCAGGGGGTTAAAATCCCGAAATCGGGTGTCCCGACCCCATCCCGCACCCAACCCGCCTCCATGCCAGTTTCACAGGAGGCGGGTGCCCGCCCTGCACTGGGACCCGCCTACCCGAGGCGGGAAGGGGATTAGTGCCAATTAACTGCCTGTTAACAGGTAGTTAATAGGCAGTTTTTAGCCTAATCCCTATTTTTAATGTTGAAGTGTGGGATTCCCGACGGCTCCAAACCACGCCAAGCATACCATCGGGATGAAGGGCTTGGAGGGGTCGAGATGGTGTTCAGGTGAGTGATGGGTGCATGAGTACAGAGGTAAGTGTATTTGGTGTTTGTAAAGTGTTTAAAGAAGTTTTACTTGCCTTTACAGCCTTCCATCCTTCAAGTCTCGGGAGTCCCTCATCTCACCGGCACAGAAAGCAGAATGGCTGCGAGCTGTCAAAAATTGCAGCATTCAGCTTTCTGTTCCTGGGAGATCTCTAAATCATCCTGAGAGGAAGGAATTAACTTGTAGTACAGATTGTCAATGTTTGACAGCTTCAAACAGCTGTGAAATGCTGATATTTCATCTGTCAAAAGGTCTTAACAGATGAAATGTCAATCTGTGACGTCACCTGTTGCCGGGTGGCCCTTAATTGGCCTGCTGAACCCGCTGAGTGGGCTCAACAAGGTCAATCAAGTCTAAATCGCGTGGGTTGGCCACAACTCAATGGAGGCGGGACTACAACCCCGAAAGTTGTAGTCCCGCCTCCTACCTGACTTCTCAATGAAAATCCAGCCCGATGTGTTTTCAGGCTATAATTCCTAACATTGGTTTGAATTCCCTTGAGTATAGAAGATTGAGTGGTGATCTAATTGAGGTGTTTAAAATAATAAAAGGATTCAATAGGGTAGATAACCTATTTCCTCTGGTGGGGGTATCCAGAATCTTAAAGTTAGAGCTCGGCCATTCAGGAGGGAAATCAGGAAGCACTTCTTCACACGAAGGGTATTAGAAACCTAGAACTCTCTTCCTCAAAAGGATGTAGATGCTGGGTCAATTGAAGCTTTCAAGACAGAGAGCGATAGACTTTTCTTAAGTAAGGGTATCAAGGGATATGGAACAAAGGCAGGTAAATGGAGTTGAGGTATAGATCTGCCATGACCTAATTGAATGATGGAAATGGCTCGAGGGGCTGAATGGCCTACTCCTGTTCCTATGCTCCTATGGTGCATTTCCAGACAAAGCCAAGCTGTCAATGGCAGGTGCAAACTAATGTCAAATTAATCCTCATAGGAAACAAGGCAAAAATCACATCCTGGGCTGTTCTTATACCTCCTAGTGTCCAGGAGCAGACAGGCGTTGAAAAAAGGCTTGGAAGGAGGTCATCAAAGCATAATGCGTGGCTCAAGAAGAAAAGCACAAAAAATGAAAGGGGAGAAAGTAAAATCATTACCCCTGCAATGAATTTTGAAAATATTTTGTACCATTAAATTAAAAAAGCCACCAGCAGATGTCAGCAGATCTTCCTCTTTCTGAGAGTGGGGGGGCGGGGGGGGGGGGTAGGGAGGAGTTGATTTTGAGGTGCTACTGGTCTCTCAGGTGTAAATGTCAGATTTTGTGTCTCTGGATGAGCTAGTTGTCAGGATTGATGTTTACATTAAACAGACTTTTGCAGACCTAAATGGATGATTGAATAGACTGGTGCCACTTGTGCCCTTTCACCTCCAAACTTGTGGTCTTGTTGATTGGTTTCTGTGAAGGTCTGTTCAACAACCAACTTTCACAGCTGGGGCAGTCGGGAGAGCAGGAGGCCAGTAACTGGTGAGTTTAAAAACTCACCTTTCGCGGGCTTTTTCTTTCACAGCTGGGGCAGTCGGGAGAGCAGGAGGCCAGTAACTGGTGAGTTTAAAAGCTCACCTTTCGCGGGCTTTTTCTTTCACAGCTGGGGCAGTCGGGAGAGCAGGAGGCCAGTAACTGGTGAGTTTAAAAGCTCACCTTTCGCGGGCTTTTTCTTTCACAGCTGGTGCAGTCGGGAGAGCAGGAGGCCAGTAACTCTTATATAGGTGGAGCTGTTGCTAAACCCGAAACACTACAGTGTAGTGTCTCCCACCCTTCCACCTCCTCTAACCTTTTAGGGGTTAGGGGAAGTTGAAAAGGTAGGTTCAATTTATTTTATTTCAGGAGCCTAACCTAGGTGGAAAAGGTTCCAGGACAGGAGGCGGCAGTGAAAATACAACACCAGAAAACAGGTAGGTGACTGGTTGGTGAGTACTTTCACAAACTTATTCTAAGTAGAATTCAATAATTAAGCTAAATCGTAGTAAATAAAAGGGTATTGTAAGGGTTAAGTCATGGAAGGGCAGCTCGGACCCGTGTCATGCTCCTCCTGTGCCATGTGGGAAATCAGGGACACTGTCCCTGACAACTATGTGTGCAGGAAGTGTGTCCAGCTGCAGCCATGGCGGCGCTGGAGCTGCGAATGGACTCACTCTGGAGCATACGCGATGCTGAGGATGTTGTGGATAGCACATTCAGTGAGTTGGTCACACCGCAGGTAAAGGCTAGCTCAGACAGTAAATGGGTGACCAAAAGGCAGGGTAAAGGCAGGAAGGTAGTGCAGGAGTCACCTGCGGTCATCTCCCTCCAAAACAGGTTTACCGTTTTGGGTACTGTTGGGGGAGATGACTTATCAGGGGAAGGCACCAGCAGCCAGGTTCAGGGCACCATGACTGGCTCTGCTGCACAGAAGGGCGGGAAAAAGAGGGATAGGGCTATAGTGATAGGGGATTCAATTGTAAGGGGGATAGATAGGAGTTTCTGTGGCCGAGACCGAGACTCCAAGATGGTATGTTGCCTCCCTGGTGCAAGGGTCAAGGATGTCTCGGAGCGGGTGCAGAGCATTCTGAAGGGGGAGGGGGATCAGCCAGTTGTCGTGGTACATGTAGGTACCAACGATGTAGGTAAAAAGAGGGAGGAGGTCCTACAAGCTGAATTTAGGGAGTTAGGAGCTAAATTGAAAAGTAGGACCTCAAAGGTAGTAATCTCTGGATTGCTACCAGTGCCACGAGCTAATAAGTTTAGAGAGAGTAAGATAGATAAGCTAAATACGTGGCTTGAGCAGTGGTGCAAGGGAGAGGGATTTAAATTCTTGAGGCATTGGAACCAGTTCTTGGGGAGGAGTGACCTGTACCAAGGGGACGGTCTACACCTGAACTGTGAGGGAGCCGATGTCCTCGGGGTAATATTTTCTAGGGCGGTTCGGGAGGATTTAAACTAATTTGGCAGGGGGATGGGAACCTAGGTAGTGGAAAAGAGGGAAGTCATATGAAGTCAGGAATAGATGGTAGAGAGGTGAGAAGCAATAAGCAAAGGAGAGAAACACAAAGGGCCAAACTAATTCATAATGAGAGTGTGAAAAAAGCAAGCCTGAAGGCTTTGTATCTTAATGCTAGAAGCATTAGGAACAAGGTGGATGAATTAGTTGTGGAAATAGAGGTAAACAAGTATGATTTGATTGGGATTACAGAAACGTGGCTGCAGGGTGGGCAAGGCTGGGAACTTAACATCCAGGGATATACAATATTTAGGAAGGATCGGCAAAAAGGTAGGGGAGGTGGGGTAGCATTGCTGGTAAAGGAGGGGATTAATGCAATGGAAAGGAAGGATATTAACTCGGATGAAACGGAATCTGTATGGGTAGAAATGAGAAATAGCAAGGGGAGGAAAACGTTAGTGGGTGTGATATATAGGCCTCCAAATAGTAATATGGAGGTGAGGGAAGGCATAAAAAGGGAAATTAGAGAAGTGTGCGATAAGAGCACAGCTGTCATCATGGGTGACTTTAATTTACATATTGATTGGACTACCCAAATTAGTAAAAATTCTGAGGAGGAGGAATTCCTGGAATGTTTTCGGGACGGTTATCTGGACCAATATGTCGAGGAGCCGACTCGAGATCAGGCCATTTTAGACTGGGTATTGTGCAATGAGAAGGGACTTATCAGCAATCTTCTTGTACGAGGCCCCTTGGGTCAGAGCGATCATAATATGATCGAGCTCTCAGTCGAGATGGAGAGTGAGGAAATTGAATCAGAGACTAAGGTCCAGAACTTAAATAAAGGGAATTACGAGGGTATGAGACGGGAATTGGGTAAGATTGATTGGGTGGTGTTTCTGGGGGGATTGACAGTGGATAGACAATGGCAAGCATTCAAAGATAGAATGGAAGAATTCCAGAACATGTTTATACCGGTTTGGCATAAAAATAAACCTAAAAAGGTGACTCAACCGTGGATAACGAGGGAAATTAGGGACAGCATAAAATTAAAAAAAGGGCATATCAACTGGCAAAAAAAAGCACCAGACCGGAAGATTGGGGGCAGTACAGGATACAGCAAAAGAGGACAAAGGGATTAATCAGGAAGGGGAAAATAGAATACGAAAGTAAACTTGCAGCAAACATAAAGACAGACTGCAAAAGCTTTTATCGGTATATCAGGAGGAAAAGACTGGTAAAATCCCAAGTCGGTCCCTTGCAGTCCGATTCGGGAGAATATATAATGGAGAATAAGGAAATGGCAGACCAATTAAACTCATACTTTGGTTCTGTATTCACAAAGGAGGACACAAATAACCTCCCAGGAATATCGGCAAACATAGGGACTAATGAGAGGGAGGAGCTGACAGAAATTAGTATCTCTAGGGATATGGTGTTGGGTAAGTTGAGGGGACTGAAGGCCGACAAATCCCCGGGGCCTGATAAACTACATCCTAGGGTACTTAAGGAGGTGGCCCTGGAGATAGCAGATGCTCTAAGGATCATCTTCCGGAACTCCATTGACTCGGGAACAGTACCCGTGGATTGGAGGGTAGCTAATGTTACCCCAATATTTAAAAAGGGGGGTAGAGAGAAAGCAGGGAATTATAGACCAGTAAGCCTTACATCGGTTGTGGGCAAAATGCTAGAGTCCATTATTAAGGATAAAATAGCGGAGCACTTGACAAATGGGGAAAGGATCGGACAGAGTCAACATGGATTTACAAAGGGTAAATCGTGTTTGACTAATCTGCTGGAATTTTTTGAGGAAGTAACTGGTAAAATAGATGGGGGAGAGCCAGTGGATGTGGTGTACCTTGACTTCCAGAAAGCCTTCGATAAGGTTCCACACAAAAGATTATCATGCAAAATTAAGGCTCATGGGATTGGGGGCAAAGTATTAACGTGGATAGAGAACTGGCTGGCGGATAGAAAACAGAGAGTTGGAATAAACGGCTCGTTTTCGGAGTGGCAGGCAGTGACCAGCGGGGTGCCGCAAGGATCTGTCCTGGGACCCCAGCTGTTCACAATATATATAAATGATCTGGATCAGGGAATTGGATGCAATATTTCCAAATTCGCTGACGACACTAAACTAGGAGGAGGGGTGGGCTCTGATGAGGATGTCAGGAGGCTACAGTGCGATTTGGACAGGTTGGGGGAATGGGCGGATACGTGGCAGATGCACTATAATGTGGATAAATGCGAGGTTATCCACTTTGGGGGTAAAAACAGGAGGGTAGATTATTATCTAAATGGCAATAGATTGGGAGATGGGGAAGTGCAGAGGGACCTGGGTGTTCTTGTGCACCAGTCACTGAAGGAGAGCATGCAGGTGCAACAGGCGATTAAGAAGGCAAATGGTATGTTGGCCTTCATATCAAGGGGGTTCGAGTATAGGAATAGGGATACCTTACTACAGCTGTACAAGGTGCTGGTGAGACCGCATCTGGAGTATTGTGTACAGTTTTGGTCGCCCCATCTGCGGAAGGATGTTCTTGCCATGGAAAGAGTGCAACGGCGATTCACCAGGCTGATACCTGGAATGGCGGGAATGACCTACGAAGAGAGATTAAATAGTTTGGGCTTGTACTCACTGGAGTTTAGAAGATTGAGAGGGGATCTCATCGAAACATATAAAATTATGGCAGGCCTGGACAGGCTGAATTCAGAGAGAATGTTTCCAATGGCCGGGGAGCACAGAACCAGGGGCCACAGTCTAAAAATAGCAGGCAAATCATTTAAAACAGAGATGAGGAAGAATTTCTTCACTCAAAGAGTGGTGAGCCTGTGGAATTCCCTGCCACAGAGGGCTGTGAAGGCTAATTCAATAAATATTTTCAAGAGAGAATTGGATATATTTCTGAAGGCTAAGGGGATTAAGGGTTACGGAGAAAAGGCGGGGACGGGGTACTGAACTGGTAAGATCAGCTATGATCTCAGACGAAGATCAGCCATGATCTCATTGAATGGCGGAGCAGGCTCGAAGGGCCGAATGGCCTACTCCTGTTCCTATCTCTATGTTTCTATGTTACATATGTACGTATTCCAACTGGTGAAAAGCGACCTTTATGTTGGTGAATTGTGTCTTCTTATGTGGCATAAATGTTTTCAGGAAGCCCCTCTTCGAGTATCATCTGCTGAACAACCCCCTCTGCTAATCTTGTCGTGCTGGCTGGCCAACTCCCATGAAAGGAAATTTGAAGGTTTAAAAACTAGCTTTTTGCTGCTGCTTTTCAGTTTGTTCTAAGTTCTGAGATTGAGTGTGGCATGAATACACAAACTCATTTCTCTTATTTGGAAGGAGGAGAGCATGCCAGGAGATCTCACAGACACCGTAATCGTGACCATCTTCAAGAAAGGTGACAAGTCCGATTGCGGTAATTACAGAGGAGTTTCCCTGCTGTCTGCCACAAGGAAAGTCATTGCAAGAATCCTCCTCAATCGCCTTCTCCCAGTGGCTGAAGAGCTCCTCTCAGAGTCGCAATGCGGATTCTGCCCACTAAGGGGCACAATGGACATGATCTTCATCGCGCATCAACTACAAGAGAAATGCAGGGAACAGCACCAACCGCTGTACATGGACTTCTTTGACCTGACAAAGGCCTTCGACACTGTCAACCATGAGGGATTATGGAGTGCCCTCCTCAAATTCGGCTGCCCTCAAAAGTTTGTCACCATCCTCCGCCTGCTTCACGACAACACGCAAGCCGTGATTGTGACCAACGGATCCACCACAGAACCAATTCACGTATGGACCGGGGTCAAGCGAGGCTGTGTCATCGCACCAACGCTCTTCTCGATCTTCCTTGCTGCAATGCTCCATCTCACCCCCAATAAGCTCCCCGCTGGAGTGGAGCTAATCTACAGAACAAATGGGAAACTGTTCAACCTCCGTCACCTCCAGTCCAGATCCAAGGTTGTCCCAACCTCTGTCATTGAATTACAGTATGCAGATGACGCTTGCGTCTGCACTCACTCAGAGGTTGAACTCCAAACCATCGTCAACACCTTCACCGAAGCATACGAGAGCATGGGCCTTACACTAAACATCCGTAAGACAAAGGTCCTCTACCAACCTGCCCATGCCACACAGTACTGCCCCCCGATTATCAAAATCCAGGACGAGGCCTTGGACAACGTGGGCCACTTTCCATACCTTGCGCGCCTACTGCCAACAAGGGCAGACGTCGATGACGAAGTCCAACACCGCCTTCAGTGTGCCAGTGCAGCCTTCGGTCGCATGAGGAAGAGAGTGTTTGAAGACCAGGACCTCAAAGCTGGCACCAAGCTCATGGTCTACAGAGCAGCAGTGATACCCACCTGCTGTATGCTTCAGAGACATGGACCATGTACAGCAGGCACCTCAAAGCACTGGAGAGGTACCACCAATGCTGCCTCCGCAAGATCCTGCAAATCCATTGGCATGATAGGCGCACCAGTGTCAGTGTTCTCGCTCAGGTCAACATCCCCAGCATCGAAGCTCTGACCACGCTCGATCAGCTCCGATGGACGGGCCACATCGTCCGCATGCCTGATACGAGACTCCCAAAACAAGCGCTCTACTCGGAGCTCCGACACGGCAAGAGAGCCCCAGGTGGGCAGAGGAAACGCTTCAAGGACACCCTCAAAGCCTCCTTGAAAAAATGCAACATCCCCACCGACACCTGGGAATCCCTGGCCCAAGACTGCACAAAGTGGAGGAAAAGCATCCGCGAAGGCGCTGAACACCTTGAGTCTCTTCGCCAGGAGCAAGCGGAAGCCAAGCGCAAACAGCGGAAGGAGCACACTTCAACCCAAGCACCCCACCCACCCGCCCCTTCAACCACCGTCTGCCCCACCTGTGACAGAGACTGTAGGTCCCACATTGGACTCAGCAGTCACCTGAGAACTCATTTTTAGTGTGGGAGCAAGTCATCCTCAGTTGCGAGCGACTGCCTAAGAAGAAGAAGAGTTGGAAGAAGGAACACCGTAACATCAAAGCTAGTGCTACGTAAATCACATTTTAAACAGCAAGATTGAAAGCAATGAGCAAAGACAAAGCCCGGTAGAATTTGTCCATTAAGAGATTGTGGGGGGAAAATTTGGTTGCTTTGCGCCTCCATTAGCGCCCTAAGAGGGTGCTAACGGGACGCAAAGTAACTAGCGCCTGGGCGCGGCGCCACCAACGCCTCCCGCGAAATTCAGCGGGAGGTTAGGGGCGGCGGTAACCAGTAGCGCCCTGCGTGCTGCGCCGCCGGCGATGACGTCATCACCGTGCGCAGCGCCCCGCTCGCGCCCCGGCCGCGATCTTCGGGAGCGCCCCCTGACTTACTGCCGGACCGCTATGTCCGACAGGATCAGGGGGGCCTACCTGCGGCTGGGGAGGCGCTATTTAAAGGCGAGGTGCGGGGCGGCCATTTTTGTTGCTGGCCGCCTGCCAGCACCTGCCCCCGCTCCCGTCCCCGGCCTCCTTACCCGCCCCCCCCCGCGGAGTGCTGGCTGCGCTCCATGAGCCCGGCGCTTCTCTTGAGTGCCGGGCTCTTTTGCCGGCACTCCCGATCCCCGGGGGGCCCAGCTGGGCCCCGGGTCGCGCTGCGCAAGGCCCCTCCACTTTAAGAAGAGGAGGAAGGCCTGTAATACCGTGGCGCATCCCTTGCAGTGCCCCAAGAGGGAGGCGGGGTGCTTCCAGTAGCGCCCCGCTTCCCTCTTGGGGTGCTACCACTCAATTTCTGATGTGGGGGCGCTAACTTTTCCGGGGCGCTAAAAGTAGCGCCCCCGCATCAGAAATTAGCAGCCCAAATGGGGCACGACTCAATTTTTAGCCCTGTTATTTTTAAAGCATGATCTCAGATTATCTGGAGAAGTTATTCAATCAGGTGATTTGCCCCTTATGGATTTTGCCCATATAATCTGTTTGATTAATGCACCAATTTTGCATGGCCAATTTTGTTTATGCTTCCTTTTTTTCCATTTACAGTAATTGTAAACAAATACTTTAACCTCCTTTTGACATTCTGAGGTGATGGTAGTAGCATAGCACAAGACTGTTTAATCTAATAATAAGATTACTGCAAGTGGGGTACTGGTTAGCTTTCATATCGCACAATTCTGCAAGGATAGGTTAAACAAAAGTTTCCATGTTATATGAGGCAATGCCTGCTGAGGGGAACAGCAGTAAAACTGCTGAAGGAGAAAGAGCAATCATCGCCCCCCGCCCCCAACCCACCCCCGCCCCTCCCGCCCCCACAACCCATGGAACTGGATTTTCTGGTGGCACCAGAGATGCGCCTGCAGTCGCACGTGCAGCTGCCTGCCCCATGCATATTAGGTACCCTTCCACTGACCCCGCCAACTTCAGGGGAGTCAGCGTTGGCGTGCACCAGCGCACATATACTCTGTGGGACTGTGGCCCACGGATTTTCAGGGACATCCATTCTGAATAATAATTTCAAGTTTACAAGGTTTTCATTTTTTGCTGTATGTCATTGTTAAGAGAATTTTTTTAATAGGACTGACCTGCCCTGCAAATATTCCACAGACACCAATGATGCACAGTATGTTAAATACTGCTGAGCCAACAATGGTACCAACTCCGACATCTCCATGGGTGATAAAGACACCTACAAGGAACATACAAGGATCTGTTACATCGCACTTGCTTTACTGACTTTCATTACAAGAAAGCTAAATAATAACAATTGCATCTCCTTTGGGGATCCGAGTGATTGTGATGATCTGCAAACTATTTGGTAATGAAACTACAGTTCATAGAAATTATGTTTTAATTTGTTTAGGCGTGATATTAAGTGCAAGGTAAGACTGCCTGCTGATAAAAGGCAATGCATTTCAAAGAATGGAATTAAAAATTAAGATCAGGGTGGATCCTATTTCAAAGGATCCCATTCCAATGAGACACAATTTCTAATTACTTTCAGGTTGGACTCACTTGGAGTTGGGAAAAATTAGCCTGCAGCACACATAAGAATAGTGGAAAGTCTAATAAACTTGAGCTTACAAATGATGTGTGAATATTAACATACACACACTTTGGGGACAGCAACCGAATTAACGGCAGACATTTAGCACCCGGCGCGGGAGTGCCGCTAAATTGGGTGCTCCACTTCCTCTTGGGGCGGTGTCTGGGGCGCAAAGCACGGTGGCCACTCCGCGTAGCACTGACGCGTTTCAACGCCCCTCCCCTTCTGTTAAAGGGGAGGGATGCTGCAAGCTCTGCAGGCCGTTTGACGGCCTCCACTAGCCCACCAGGGTGGCGTGGTGCCGTGGCCGCAGCCCGGCACCAAGACGTGGTGCCGGACGGCGCGATGGTGGCCACGCACCATGCCAGGGGACGCCAAGAGGGCCCGGCACAGAGGTCAGCCAAAATAATAAAATGGTGGCGTGGGTTGTGGCCGCACCTCCCTTTAATTAGCGCCCCGCCAGCGGTGTACGGCCCAGTTCATGACCCGCGAGGCTGTCGCTGACATCACCCGCAGCAGCCTCGCAGGACGCAGCCAAATTTCTACTGCAGGTTGCTAACAGGCCGTGTCGCTCAGCGATTACATCATCGCTGGCAGCGGAGCAGCCCGGTGTGCTACTGGCAGGGGTATTGGCTAGCGCATCACCGAATTTCTCGGCAGGTGCTATCCCGCCCGGGCAATAAGCCTTTTGCGCTCCCTTAGTGCCCCCCGGAGGTGCTAACAGCTGGCACAAATGAGGCAAATTCCACCCCAAAGGGTATTTTGTCCACTATTTTAATTGAGTTGTTAACCTGCTTAAATAAATAGCCAGTAATGTGGATATTTAATATTATTACCACTCTTGAAGCAGTCTCTAAAAGAAACCAACGGTGCAAATAAATCAAGAGTTTCCAGGTCATTTACAGATACTTAAAAACTGCAGAAATTATCACCTGTCACTGCAACATGGTGCAATGACATGCATGGGGAACTTTGTGTACAAAAGAAATTGCGAACAAAGGAATTCTGCACAGACCATGATAAGTATTCATTCGATAATATTTGCACGCTTTCAGGGCCTTGGCCTCGGCCTCTTTGGGCTGAGGGGTCTCTCTATTGAACATAACTAGAACCCTTTCTTTGTACACAAAGTTCCAGCATGCATGTAGCTGCATTTTCTTGTAGTGACAGATGTGACAATTTCTGAAGAGTTCTTAAGTAATTAGGAATGACCCAGAAGTTGTTGATTGCTTTAACTGGCTGTTAAAGACTGCTTGAATTCTTTTAATACAGTAGCATTGAATTTACACAATACTAGCTATTAAGGCTCTGTACGTAACTTTCATACAGACCAGTTATGTAAGTGTACAAGACCAACATAAATATTTTAGCAGCTTCACAACAGGAGATGTAAAGGTCTCATTTTTTTCTGAAAACAGTATGTCTAGGAATCTAGTAGTGAAGAAGAACCATTTTATTCCAATTGATTAAAAAGAAATAAAGAAAGAACTTGCATTTATATAGCGCTTTCCACATCCTCAGGAATGCTTCAGAGCCAATTAATTAATTTTTGAAGTGTAGTCACTGTTGTAATGTAGGGAAACATGGCAGACAATTTGCACACAGCAAGGTCCCAGAAACAGCTATAAGATAAATGACCAGATAATCTGTTTCTGTTGGTGTTGGCTGAGGGATGAATGTTGGTCAGGACATCGGGGGAACTCCCCCACTTTCCGAAAAATGCCATGAGATTTTTCATATCTGGTTGACAGGGCAGACGGGGCCTTGTTTTAATTTCTCATCCAAACGACAGCACTTCTGACAGTGCAGCACTCCTTCAGTACTGCAGTGAAGTGTCAGTCCTAGACTGTGTTCTAGTCACTGGAAGGGGGCTTGAACCCATAATCTTTTGACTCAGAAGCAGAAATTCTACCATTGAACCAGGGCTGATACAAGAGCTGCTGAAAAGTACTGGGAAGTACTGAGAGGGGTTGATAAGTATTAAGAGATATTGAAGGGCAGAAAAATAGTCAAGTTTATCACAGCCTTCTCCCCCATCAAAAAAATACAACTGGCCTTTAACATGTATGGGGAATTTCTTGAAACTGCTCCCATTCCACCAGCATAACTTGACCGGAACTGCGGTGGAATCGCTGTTACGTGTGTAAACAAGATTTCTGCCACACTTCCGGCGAAGCTACAGTCGAAGCGGCTCTTAGGGATTTTCCCGGCCAGTGATATTTTCATATACTTTACCCCTGCGGTTACCTTTTAGAACAAAAACATTCAATAAACAAATACGTTTTTTAACTGTTATTTGCACCCAATATGATGATATACAGGATTTATTATCTGTGAGTCAAGTGTAGTGTGTGGACATTACCAATAACTGAAGCAAACAGTTCAGGTGCTGAGCTTCCAGCTGCCATGAAGGTGGCACCAGCTACATCTTCACTCAAATGTAATCTCTATATAACAAGGAAAGAAAAGCCATTACAGGACATTGCTAATCATTGGATATACTTCCAGTCAGACTCTATCACTCCTTGGGGGAATAGCATTCGTTTTTCAATATGTCTCCCGTCATCTGTTAACTTGCTTAAGAAACACATCGATCATTTTCCCAATGATTTTTTTTATTTTCTGTTCCATGACATTCTTTCTTAGGTTGTCAATCACCCTGTTTACAGAGCGTTGTGAGTTATTAGTGCCTATGCCATCTGCAGAGGAGTTACACATCTTTATAGGAATAGTTTTAATAGTAAGTGTGATCTTTTCCAAACAAATTAGGAGCAATTTTCTAAAGATATCGATAATTAGCAAAATTGGGGCTGATGAGTCCTTAAGACTGGACTTTACTGGTACAGCCTGGCGTGTTACATAAATTCTTCCCCATCTCATCCGCAACACTACTTTAGGACAACTGGGACACCATGGTGTAGCTGAAGCTTTTTCTTGGGATCGTGTTTAGAACAAACTGGCTTTTGTGGTTCTGTAAGTTCGTACTGTGTACAAAAACATTGGGGAGCGTGCAGCAAAGCCACGAGTTCAAGCTGCATCTGACACATCTCTTCAGAGCTATGAAAGCGGATTCTATTTGCACTCACTCTATTCTGAGTAAAATATGCAAATACACACTCTAAATGAGTTCATATTATTGCTAATCAAATGCTTATTGTTTTATACAGGTTTCAGGCACCACTTTTGTTTCTAGTGCTGTCATTGGCCCAGAAATTTGGGTCTCCACGGGTGAGTACGCACGGGGTACTCACCCGTAGGCCCAATGGAAGTGCCGGTTTCCTGCATGCACTGCGCATGCACGGGAAACCGGCACTTCCGTTCCTCTGAAAGCAGGGGTTCAGAGGTCGAACGCGTGCACGGGAGAGGCTGCGCGTGCGCATCGAACTTCGTTTTTTTTTTACAGGTTTTCCCGGGAAGGTAAGTCTGCAGAATTTAGAAATGTAAAAAGCAGGCGTAAGGCCTGCTTTTTACAAGGTAAGTGGTGAATGAATTAAAATTAAAACATTTTTTCCACAGGTTTATTATTTTTAAATACTTTAAAGCAAGGTAAGTTTATTTTTAGCCCCGTTAGAAAATAAAACTATTTTTTTCAAAAATTTAAATTATTGTTTAAAATAGTTATTTCATTTAATTTATAGTTTATTTAAAAAATGTGATTTTTATAAAATTTATTTGAAGATTTAGTGATGTTTTGTAAGAAGAAGGGGCCCGTAGTATTTCTAAGTTTGACAGCACTTCCTGTCAGACTTATGAATGGGCATTTCCCTGCTACAACTGGCTCCCCATGGCCCACGTGATCCCAGGGGACGCTTCGAACTAACTGCGCCCCTGGGATACGCAAGCACTGCGCGCCGGCAGCTGGGCCAGGCCCCAGATCGGAATTCCACGGGGGCCCACAGCTCAACGGCCGGCGCGCTAGGTAAGTGCAGGTCGGGGGCTTACATCGCGGGAAGCCCCCGACCCGAATTTCTGGGCCAATGTCTTTAAGTATAGAAACATAGAAACATAGAAGATAGGAGCAGGAGTAGGCCATTCAGCCCCTCGAGCCTGTTCCGCCATTTAATGAGATCATGGCTGATCATCCAAATTCAGTACCCGGTCCCTGCTTTCTCCCCATAACCCTTGATCCCTTTAGCCTTAAGAAATATATCTAACTCCTTCTTGAATATATTAAATGAATTGAACTTTTGCACCTTTTTCCACATACCTCACATATTTTTTCTAAAGCTGGAACAAAGAAATCATCACAAACTATAGCCAGTGCGTAAAACATATACACAGCCTGTGAAGAGAAAAAAACAAATGTCACTCATTTTTCCTCACGTTTTTTTTCTGTCTAAGATTCCAACATTTATCTTCCCCCCTCCCTCCCAAAATTCCTTTTGCCATGATTTTTTTGTTTGTTTCCAGAAGACAAAATTGTGTAGGCTGCGGATTTCACCATGCGTAACATTCATGTTATTTTCATAAATGGACAACAGGGGTGGGCTTTTGCTGGGGGATACTGAACTGATGACAGCCTCATCTTAAGATGGAGAACTATGCTATTGAGAAGCATTCCACCTAGTTGACTGTTTTAAGAGTCACCATAGCCATGCCAGTTATAAACCAACACAGCTAAAAGGATTAATGGGCCAATATATGATTGCATACAATGTGGTAGGTGGTGAAAGACCAACACCGTTCTGCTTCGGTTGGTGTGTCACTGATATGAGATAGTGACTGTTTGGTGCAATTCAGAGAAGGCCCTGTGAATGGTTCTGCCAGTGGCTAGTTTGCAGTGAAACCCTAGAATCCATTCTCTTTGGGAGCTTGGGTGTGCTCCCCAATGCCACATATCTCATCCTTGTGATCATTTGTGTTGTCTTCCTCTGAAATGATGCACATTAAAGGAAAATATTCACCTGTGAAGACATGAAGGAAGGACTTATATTAATTCACTATGGACAGTCATTGAACTGAAGTGGCCCTGAAATTCCGCAGGTGTTCTCCATTTTCCAGCCATAACTTCAGTGGGAGACTGGCGAAATCTTGAGAGAAACGGCCTAAATGGCTGAAAACTGTGGGAGACTGGGAGAATCCACATGGAATTTGATGGCCCAGATGTTTTTACAATAATACCCCTCAGTAAACAAATAAATATGTATTCCAAATAATTACAGCCAAGGAAGATTATCCATCGTTATACGACATTACCAAGTAGTATTGCATGCACATTATGGAAGAAGTTATGAACATTTTTATGATTGGCCCAGAAATTCGGGTCGGGGGCTTCCCGCGGGTGCAAGCCCCCGACCTGCACTTACCTTGCGCGCCGGCTGTTGAGCTGTGGGCCCCCGTGGAATTCCGATCCTGGGCCTGCTCCAGCTGCCGGGGCGCAGTTAGTTCGATGCGTCCCTTGGGATCACGTGGGCCATGGGGAGCCAATCGGAGCAGGGAATGCCCATTCATAGAAATACTACGGGCCCCAAAACATCACTAAATCTTCAAATAAATTTTTAAAAATTCACATTTTTTAAATAAACTATAAATTACATGAAATAACTATTTTAAACAATAATTTAAATTTTTGAAAAAAATAATTTTATTTTCTAATGGGGCTAAAAATAAACTTACCTTGCTTTAAAGTATTTAAAAATAATAAACCTGTGGAAAAAATGTTTTAATTTTAATTAATTCACCACTTACCTTGTAAAAAGCAGGCCTTACGCCTGCTTTTTAAATGTGTAAATTCTGCAGACTTACCCTCCCGGGAAAACCTGTAAAGAAAACCTAAGTTCGATGCGCACGCGCAGCCTCTCCTGCGCACGCGTTCGAACTCTGAACCCCTTCGTTCAGGGGAACGGAAGTGCCGGTTTCCTGCGCATACGCAGTGCATGCAGGAAACCGGCACTTCCATTGGGCCTACGGGTGAGTACCCCGTGCGTACTCACCCGTGGAGACCTGAATTTCTGGGCCAATTAATTATCTTTTAGAGCATTTGCAAAAACAAGAGGCATTATCCACCAACTTCGGAAGTCTCAAAGGAGTTGGTTGGTTCTCTCAGCCAGAAGTCCATAAGAGCAGCCAGATTCTTTTAGCGCCTTTCAGCATTTTACTTTTGATTGGCGAGGGAAATGATGCTTGCTGCTGTCTTTGAGAATTGACGACCTTTCCTTATCGTGTACTATTTTCATTCGGGTAAGATACTTAAGATTGTTGATTCACTACTCCACAACATGAATTACTTTGGAACTTAGTTTATTTTATTGCCTGTGATAGTCCAGGCATTTTGACAGTACTGCTTTGCGGGGATTTATGCTGTTCAGTTAGAAAGATGCATGTTTTCATTTAATACATATCTTGACTAGAATACTGAGTTACTGAAACATGGATTGCATTGTAATCTACTGTTGGTTGTTTTCTGTGTTTCACAGCGAGAGCCATGTGCGTTATGTTCATTTGCATAGGCCAAGCGATGTGATCGAAATTTAAATAATCTGAACTAAACTCGTTTTTAATGACTTCATTTATCACTGCTTCTAAAATTAAGATGCAGTGGACTGGAAAATAGCAACTTTTCAGCTCAGTAGTAACTAAGCAGGGTTATTACCCGGTTATCACTTTAAGTGCTTTTATGTCTCCAGGTCTGAAAATAAGGCCCTGAATTTCTGGTTAGCCACATTTAACTGTATTTCCATTATGACTGGATACCACTCATGGGGGGCCAATTTTCACAGCCTCTCATCCAGCAAGTAGGGGGCTGAAAATGGCAGTGCACCACTTACTGCTCTGTTCACACTGCTGGTATTATTTTTGTTGGAGCCAGAAGATAATATTGTAATATATATTCTTGAGGTGGTGGTGGGGGGGGGGGGGGGGGGGGCTGCTTAGGGAATAATTACTGAAACCAACCTCAGGCCTCCGGTCAGCAGGGGTTTAGGGCCAGGCCCATCAGCTTCCTTTTTCTGGGTACCGCTACCCAAGGGCACTCAGCAGGTATTACCATTGGGTAATGGGCCGGGAGCAGGTATTACCATTGGGTAATGGGCCGGGAGCAGGTATTACCATTGGGTAATGGGCCAGGAGCAGGTATTACCATTCAGTAATGGGCCAGGAGCAGGTATTACCATTGGGTAATGGGCCGGGAGCAGGTATTACCATTCAGTAATGGGCCAGGAGCAGGTATTACCATTGGGTAATGGGCCGGGAGCAGGTATTACCATTCAGTAATGGGCCAGGAGCTGGTATTACCATTGGGTAATGGGCCGGGAGCAGGTATGACCATTGGGTAATGGGCCGGGAGCAGGTATTACCATTCAGTAATGGGCCAGGAGCAGGTATTACCATTGGGTAATGGGCTGGGAGCAGGTATGACCAGTGGGTAATGGGCCAGGAGCAGGTATTACCATTCAGTAATGGGCCAGGAGCAGGTATGACCACTGGGTAATGGGCTGGGAGCAGATATTACCATTGGGTAATGGGCCGGGAGCAGGTATGACCATTGGGTAATGGGCCGGGAGCAGTTATTACCATTGGGTAATGGGCCAGGAGCAGGTATTACCATTCAGTAATGGGCCGGGAGCAGGTATTACCATTGGGTAATGGGCCGGGAGCAGGTATGACCATTGGGTAATGTGCCGGGAGCAGGTATTACCATTGGGTAATGGGCCAGGAGCAGGTATTACCATTGGGTAATGGGCCAGGAGCAGGTATTACCATTGAGTAATGGGCCGGGAGCAGGTATTACCATTGGGTAATGGGCCGGGAGCAGGTATTACCATTCAGTAATGGGCTGGGAGCAGGTATTACCATTGGGTAATGGGCCGGGAGCAGGTATGACCATTGGGTAATGGGCCGGGAGCAGGTATTACCATTGGGTAATGGGCCAGGAGCAGGTATGACAATTGGGTAATGGGCCGGGAGCAGGTATTACCATTGGGTAATGGGCCAGGAGCAGGTATGACAATTGGGTAATGGGCCGGGAGCAGGTATTACCATTGGGTAATGGGCCGGGTGCAGGTATGACCATTGGGTAATGGGCCGGGAGCAGGTATTACCATTGGGTAATGGGCCAGGAGCAGGTATGACCATTGGGTAATGGGCCGGGAGCAGGTATGACCATTGGGTAATGGGCCGGGAGCAGGTTGGCAGCACGGTGGCATAGTGGTTAGCACTGTTGCCTCACAGTGCCAGGGACCCGGGTTCGAATCCGGCCTTGGGTGACTGTGTGGAGTTTGCACATTCTCCCCGTGTTTGCGTGGGTTTCCTCCGGGTGCTCTGGTTTCCTCCCACAGTCCAAAGATGTGCGGGTTAGGTTGATTGGCTATGATAAATTGACCCTTAGTGTTAGGGGGATTAAATACGTGGGGTTACGGGGATAGGGTGGGATATGTGTTGGTGTAGGAGTTACGGGGATCAGGTGGGATATGTGTCGGTGCAGGCTCGATGGGCCGAAATGGCCTCTATCTGCACTGTGGGGTTTCTGTGAATTACCATTGGGTAATGGGCCAGGAGGCTGGGAACACTCTCTTCCACTTGGTACCATCTGACCTGTGCTTTCTGCAGGACCAGACTCGGTCCTCTTGAGGAAAGCTCTGGGAAACCTAAAGGGTTGCAGACCTTCTGATCCTGGTCTCAGCTCCTTTTTCCTGACCCTTGCAACTCAAGAATAGCTCAGTTCCCAGGTGCAAGGGCCACGAAAAAGAGTCCGGGATTTTAGTGCTGGAAAAATGAACAATTGCCCCATTGCAGATACTCAGTGTTGGCATCAAGCACTCCTAGGTCAGGTGCAGCACAGCCAGCTGCAGATTAAAACTCTCTCTACTCTGAAGAGACAATATAGCTTAGTCTAAACCTCTGAAAAGAACCTATTAATACACCAATGTGGCATTTTCCAGTTCCTACGCTAGCCATTTCTGGGACCTGTCGGAGTAAAATTGTTATTTTATTACCAGTCTAGGGGTAGTTTTCAGCTTGGTGTTCATGCCTACTATTGGGTTAATATTGTGAAACTCTGCCCCTGACATGGAGCCTCTCTAGCGATGAGTGCAGTTTTGCATCAGGGCTACAATGTTATAGCTCTACCTCTGCTGCTGTGCTTGTGGCTAGTGAGGCATTATGAGTTATGTTCAAACCACCCAAGATCATTTCAAGTAGGGTAGTAAAGAAAAAAAAGACTCGCATTTCGATCGCGCCTTTCATGACCTCAGGACGTCCCAAAGCGCTTTACAGCCAATGAAGTGCTTTTTGTAATGTAGGAAACGCGGCAGCCACTTTGCGCACATCAAGGTCCTACATACAGTTATGAGTTAGTGACCAGATAATCTGTTTTCGTGATTTTGGTTGAGGGATAATTATTGGCCAGGGCACCGGGAGAACTCTCCTGTTCTTCTTCAAAATAGTGTTGTTGGATCTTTTACATCTACCTGAGAGGGCAGACGGGGCCTTGGTTTAACGTCTCATATGAAAGATGGTACCTCCGACAGTGCAGCACTCCCTCAGCACTGCACTGGAGTGTCAGCCTAGATTTTGTGCTCAACTCTCTGGAGTGAGGCTTGAACCCACAACCTTCTGACTCAGAGACAAGAGTGCTACTCACTGAGCCACGCCTGAAAAAGAAGACTTTCACCCCATCAGTATGTGCTAGAATCATATCCTGGTCCCAGAGATAAAAGGCAGCGTCCATCACCCAGTCCCTCAGAAAGACAATTTATATTTTGTTCAGAAAAAAATAGCTGGTGAGAGATAATTCTAAATTACACCACTTTGTTGGCTGACTGATCTGGAAACTGCTAATGGACCATTTACATCAGTAGGCTTATTACAGCTTTTTTGACAAGCCCCATCAAATCTCTCTTATGCTGAAGTATTTCATACTCATATGCAATGGAAACTGCAGGTATAACACAATGCGGTTTTTGCCCTGTGTTTTGACCACATGGGATATGTTAATTGAAACCAAAATAAAAGGAACTATTTGAGTATACGTGTCATCTTGACATAGCTCTCCAAAAGCATCATGAAACCGAAGGCTTGTGGAACAGTATAAATTACCTTTACTGGTTCCAGTGGGAATCAAAATAAGGTGACTGAAGTGAGATTTGCAACCAGGGCACTAAGATGACATCTAAGAAACAGAAAATCAAGGTCTGGGGAGGACAGCATCAAAGCTGAGTTTAAGCTTTGACTCTTAACATCAAAGGCTTCAAGGCATTGTCATATCTTAAATAGATATCTTAGAAAATATGTCTGGAGGGCATTGTAAGGAGAACAGGAATGTATCCTATACTGAGAGGCAGCTTCAGAAGAACCTGATCCCATAAAAGCCCTGGACAGTGGAATTTCCTATTTTCTGGGATTTTCAGGCATTATTCCAATGGGCAAAGGGGGAGAATAGGGAAATGAAATGGCATCGATTACACCAGATAGCCACTTAATTTTCTGCCCATCCAATTTGTTTAATGGTTATGTTACGGGATTAGTAATCTAGCAGGCCTGGACTAATAATCCAGAGAATATGGGCTGGATTTTGATACTGAGGCGGGCTGGGGTCGTGTAATCCGCATTTTGTGTTAGCCACCCAATTCTAAATCGATGTGGGAGAATGATGCGATTTTAACTTAATTGGCCAATTGAGTACCAACGTGTGGGAACCCATGGCCAATGAGTTTTTCCAGTCTGAAAGTCGCCTCCGATAATGTCATCATTGCTGCTGCATTTCAGGTCTGCAACAAGCTTTACTTCTTCTGCAGACTGCCAACCTTTTGGCCTTTGCAGTGAGAGGCACCTGCCGGAAGAATAGCCAGCCAGAGACCTAGGTCTGCTCCCGGCTTCAATGACGTTGCCCTGCAGGCTTTAGTAGAGGGAGCAAGAGCACATAAAGAGTGCTCTTCCCTTCTTCAGGGAGGAAGAAGCCTCCCCAGCAAACCAAGGATGTGTGGATCCAGGTGGCAGAGGAGGTCAACGCTTTGTCAGTAACCCGCAGAACATGGCTTCAGTGCAGGAAGAGATTTCATGACCTTCTGCGCACTGGAAAAATTAATATGAATTTCCCATCACCCTCAATCTGATCCCCATTGCCTCTCCTCACCAGCACTCAGCTTTAGCAATCTCTTCCTCTACATCCCACTTGACACTGACACCCATGCACCCTTACCCATTCCCTCTCTCTCTATGGTCACATTCACCTAACTATTCGACTATGCAGCCCTCACACTCCCTATTACTGTGATGCTATGAAAACAACTGACAACACACAGGGAGGGCCCTTGGTCTTGCCACCTCACTCCATCTTTGTCTCCTTCTAAGCATCTATGCTATGAATTCTCTAGACTCACACCTTCATTCTCACTCAACCTCCACTTGTCTCCCTCATTGCAGGAAAAGAGAGCTCACAATAAGAGAGAAAGAGCGAGGACAGGAGGAGGGCCACCCTCAGTAGCCCATCTCACCCCCTGGGAGGATGCGGTCCGGGAGATCGTGGGAGTGGAGGACGATGCGCAAGTGGGGGACGGGCAGAGGGGTGCATCACAGCAAGCTGGTGACAGAGTAGTTTTCCATCTCTCTCAATGACATTGCATGAGTCGCTGATAATGAGTCTGAAGCTCTAACGGATGGACTTATGATCATCTGCAATATTCAATGTGCGTGTAACCTTGGCATCACATCTCTGACTCTTTCCTTTACTCCCCAACAGGACCATCGCAAGCACCCGTCCCCACTAGCAAGGAGGAAGAGCCTGAGCATCCAGACTCCTCAGAGGAAGCTGCAACCTCTGAGGGCGCAACGTCACCAGAATTCAGCACACCCAGCACCAGCGCAGACACTCACACCTCGGTGGAACCATTGCAAGATAGAGTAGTGTTGTCACCTGGTGTATCACAGCTCACAAGTGAGCATCAGCAGATTGTGCAGACAGGGACAGCAGTGGAGAGTCCTAGTCGGAGGGTGCAAGACTCTGCCAGCTCGGCTCAGCTGCATGTCGACCCTCTGCCTCTGGGTCCATCTATAAGATCAGCAATGCTGGAACTCTAGGAACAGATGCATGAGTCTCTGGCAGGTTTTGGCTCCAGGGTCGTTGCGAGTGTGGAGCGAATGGAGGAGTCCATTGCGAACATGAGCAGAGCCTTTGTGGAGTCATTGGCGCATGAACGCATCACCATGGAAAGGATGGCAACCTCCATGGAGGTGATAAGTCGCCAGAGTGCAGAAAATATGGTGAGTGTTCTGAAGAGAATGACATCTCTGGAGGAGCGATGGTCATCTATTGAACAGAGAAACCAAACCTTCATGGAAGTCCTTCTGAGTAGGACTGCCAGTGCAGATACGGGTCCCCATGGCCCCCCTGATGTACAGCAAGGTGCTCTCAAGCCACTTGCAAGCGCTGAGGGGGACCTGACCCATGAGAGGGAAGTTGGTGGCAGACATCAAGGAAGTGGGGGCTCCTCTCCAAGCGCTCACACTTCCATGCCACTGCAGAGCCCTCGGTCAGAGCCCCACCAGAGTCCACACCCATCTGAGATCGGCGTCTCGACCCCTGCACAGCCACAGGAGCAGCAGACTGTTGACAAGCCCTCACAGGTTCGCAACCCCAGAGCACGCCCGCCAAAGGTGTCGAGACAGGAGCAGCAAGAAAGTGAGCAAGGGGCCTCCACATCTGCTGAAGCCACAGGGGAAGCACCATGTAGGAGCACGCGTAAGAGAAAAATACTGCACAAATAGTCACAAGGGTAGTCACTTGGGTGAAATTTGATGTTTTATGTTAAAAAGCCATCAGATGATTACTGTAAATAAAAAATCTGATGGCTACTGCTGTAGTTGTGGCATGTGTCATTTCGCTAATGGGACTTGCACATTGAGGGCTTAGGATTACTTGGTATATGCCTCAGTTGAGGAAGCGCTCAGTGAAGGTGGCGAGAGGAGTTTCCCAGGAAGTCACACTGGGGATGGGTGTCAGGCTCCAAACTTCCACAGCTGTGGTTATGCCTTCTAAAAGTTCCCCCAGACCTGAGACAACAAAGTCCTGCCACCTGCAAATGATGGCTGATCAAATATCCTATTTAATGGTGGAGCTGCAGCTAATAGTCAGCAATCCAATTGTGCTCCCCCCCCCAGGTTTCACCGTCGTGTTTCAAAACAGGTGTGCTTCACGTCGGAAAAGGGTTAAAATCACCAAGGCCTATCAAAATTGCATTATAGAGGCAATTTAGTGCTTGTTAAAGGCCTTAACGGCCTATCCTGCCTCTCGGAGGCGGAACGGAGATGGAACCAGTAGACACGATTTAATGAAAATTGCTTGGAGGCGGGTTTGGGCCCGCCCGCCCGCCCGCCCGTTTTCGCAATTTTAACCCCCCACACGCCTCCAATCCCGCCTCAACGGCCCGATGAAAATCGAGCCCTATGAGTTCAAATCCCACGATGGCAGTTTAAGAATTTGAATTCAGTTAAAAAATAAATCTGGAGATTTAAAAAAAACTGGATTCAGTAAAAGTGACCATGAAGCTGTTGTACTGCAGCAACCTGAAGACAATTTGTTGGTGGATCCAAGAGACATTCATGGCAATCTGATACAGGAGACCTTATCTTGACCATTGCATAAACAGTCCTACCTACAACTTCCCCCTTCTTCATGGGTCCCAGCAGGACCTCCTTCCTGTGCTGTACTTAGCTTAGCAGCAACTCCACTATTGCCTTTGAAAACCACTTGCAGTAATTTCTCAGTTTTAATGCCTGATTGGGGAGGAAGTGTTGCATAGAATCCCATAAAGGTCAGTACTGTGATCCTTATAGTTTTTAATTGGCATAAATGGACTGGATACTGAAAAGAGCTGTAAACTGGTCAAATTTGCTGATGACACAAGGATTGGGAGAACAACAGTGACAGATGATGCAGCAAAAGATTTGCATAAGGATTTAGATCAGTTATGTAATTAAACAAGCACACATTGCACATTGAAAGTTAACACTGATATATACAAAGTATTCCACATAGCTCAAAAATTGTGGCGTACAATGAATAGATTTAGCACAGTAAGATCGAGAAAGGAGCCAGACATTGTGGGAAAGCAATTTAAAAACCTAATGGAATCCTAGGATATATAACAAGAAAAGATAGAA
Source organism: Somniosus microcephalus (assembly GCF_052327205.1). Taxonomy (NCBI): domain Eukaryota; kingdom Metazoa; phylum Chordata; class Chondrichthyes; order Squaliformes; family Somniosidae; genus Somniosus; species Somniosus microcephalus. The sequence continues at coordinate 48,183,420 of NC_140998.1, read as the reverse complement.
TAATTTGTACAGAAATTATGCTAAAGCTTTATAATGCACTGAAGATACCACATTTAGAATAGTGTTAGACTTTGGTCACCACACCACAGAAGAGTTATACTTGCATTTGAAAGGTCAACAAGACTGATCTTAAATATAAAGAGGATGAGTTATGAAAAAAGATGAGAGGAACTTAAGCTTTACAGACTAGAAAGAAATCTAAGGGGGATCTCATTGACGTATATAATATATTAAATGGTATAAGTAAGATGATACTTCAAAACATGCCAAGGGATGGACCTTTCCTCATTCCTGAAGTTTGTTATGTTGTTATGCCATCTGACACAGCATGGAACTGCTTCCTCATCACTTGCCGGATCCTTGGTTGATGGAGATAATGTTCAGCTGGTTATTATTTAATTCAAAGCGTGCTTTGTGGTGTATGGATTGGGAGACGTGCTCCTATGCTGAAGATCATTACCCTCCTGTACAATACCTCCTGCATGCTGCAGAATCTGTCTGTGCCTAAAATGCAGCTTTCATTTGTTTTTGTGCATGTGTGTGTGTATGTAGGTGGATCTATACTTAGAGTCAATATCTAAGCCAATTTCTTCAGCTTAGCAATTCGTCTTACTTCAATTATCTCAAACAAGTAACATGGGTAACTTCTTATGAGTCACTGTGAACTGTAAAGACCTAATAGTTAAAGAGGTAAATTATTTTGAGAAAATAAGGTAGATTATCTGAGTTGCCTGTGGTGAGGTATCTCCCTATTGCCAGTGTGAGTCGGAAAATCAGTGGGTGGAAAATCATGGGCAATATAGCTACAATTTTCCAATATGAGCTGGTGGCAGGCAAGAACTTGAAGTATTTAATCCTAAATAACAACAGAAAACGCTGGAAAAACTCAGCAGGCCAGGCAACTTCCGTGGAGAGAGAAATAGAGTCAACGTTTTGGGTCGAAACCCTTCTACAGAACTGAGAGAAAAGGCAGGAAATGAAACAAAAGGCAGTTTGGGGGCTGGGAAATGGGGGAGGGGATGAAAGAAGAGACATTAAGAGATATTCAAGGTGAGACGAGATGGTAATAGGACAGGTAAAGAAACAGACAATGGCTCTAGATGAAGTGTGAAATGCGCTGGCAGAGTGAGAGACAGCTGCCATGTGGGAGAGAGAAAAAAAAGGAAAAGTCACAAACCAAAAGTGTGGATAAAAAATGTAATCCTAATTGGGTGTCTTTATAAAGTAAAAATGGGATAGGAAATCCTGGTCCTCTTCGCTATAATGTTCATTTTCTTTATTTGTGTCTATACCTCGAAAGGATATTGCTGTTGGAAGACAGTAAACAATTAATATGCTATTGGCATAGTCCCAAGTGAAAATCTTTGTAAGTGTAAGTATACTTACTCCTGTTATATGAAGTAATACTCCTCCTTGTTGCCTCTCCTTATTGGTAAAAAGATCACTTGGAAATTCGCGGATAGCTGTAATGGAACAACATGCATCAAAGGCTGTCAAGGATCCTCAAAAGTGCTCTTCAGGACAATGGACAACTGCAGGAGATTGTGCATACTACAGCGCATTACAAAAAACAGGACTAAAATATCAGATCATCTATTTGTTCAATAAACAATAGCAGAAGATCAAACATGTCAACAAGGAGATGTCTGTTTAGAACAAGCTCCAGTAAATTAGAGCAAATAACCTTTATTGAGAACATGATGGGTTTATGTTGAGTGTAGCTTATGTTTTCATTAACTTAACTGTTTGTAATGGCTGTCCTCTTGTGTATAATCGAGGCCACAACTGAAATCATTAAAGCTTTCATAGAAACTACACACCGTTTTTCCATTTGGAATTTAAAAACTGTGAGAAGATCAGGTTTTTAAATCCATCTTTTGTTCAGATCCATCTGGGACTGATTCAGAATAATTTAATTCCCCTTCCTGCCTTGGCCCCAATTCTCATCCCCCCTTCATGCTGCTGAATCAGGAATTTGTCCACTTTTTGAGTGTTTCAACCAATGCACGAGTGTTAGTGGCAGCACCTCCCTGAAGTGAACAATTCTAAGTGTGAAGCAGTTATATGTTTTCTTTGGAAGATGATTTTGGTAGTTTTTAATCAAGCTCTTCCAGCTCAGGGCTTAGAATTTCTACACTTCAAGCCCACTCATTTTTGTTGATACATGCCAAGTTTCCATGTTTCACACGGACAGTCAGTCTTACGGGGTCAGTGTTCCATTGTCCGCATTTGTGATTGAAAATCAATGCTGCTTGCAGTTCCTACCTGCTCCAGAGGTTGGAACTCTGCCTCACGCTGTGAGTGGGAGTTCTTGCACTCATTTTGTGAAATCAGGAAATTCCTGACAACAGGATGCAGCAGAGTTCCATCCCGTGGGGCAGCAGTAGCTTCAGGTAGAAGCTGTAATTACTGCATCTCAAGTCAATCTGCCATGGCGTTGCACACAGGAAGTCAAGACCAAGAGTCATTTTCAGGTGAAGCAGGGTTCAAGGGCAGGGGATAATCGGGCCAAAATGCAAAGACATAATTCAGTCCCCATTTAAATCATGCATCCCGTCCTGATTTCTATATTTCCTATAATTTGCTATGACACATTTATGATGGAAACTGCCTATCAAAATTTGTGGCACTGTAATTACATCTTCCCACCAATGGTGGCGCTGCAGCACCTCCACTGGGAAAAGGTGTAATTACAGCGTGACAAGTTTACATAGGCAGTTTGCCATTATAAATATGGACACTGGAATTTATAATGGCAAAAGGTGACAGAACTGTGCACAGACGTTAATATATTATAGATATTATTAAATAGAACCCACTGAGCCACAGTTGACAGAAGGAAGAGTAAGCAGAGATTTTTTTACCCCACTAGCTGACGTTTGAGAAAGAGAGAAAAGGGGCGAATAGAATAAATTATTTTTAAATTCTGCAGGTTTGAATGAGTAACGCAGACTGTCCTGCTGTCTGATCAGGCAGCAGTTTATGGCCAACATTGGGGGCGGAAAAATCCACCCCATTCATTGTCTCCTCAATTTCGTACAAAATGGAGACTTGAATGTGCGTTTCCGGTTGGAAAACCTGGGTGAAGGTCCGGGACACACGCACCAAGGCTGATTGAATGGACCTATATAGTCTCTGGCACCAAGCAGTGTGTGCAGAGAAAGATTTTTCCTATTTTTAAAAAGCTGCTTATGTTTAATAAGGGTACAAAATAAATAAACAGGGAATATCTATTCATGCTGGGAATTGTTTCTGACAGAACAGCTGTAAAATTTTTAGTAGTGCAAGTTTCAATGTTTTGTAACCTACAGAAATAAGGTTACCTATTACTGTACTGGCAATGAAGCTTCAAAATAACATTGTTTATAATCAAAATGCTCTGTGACGTTCGAGAACAATCATAATAAATTTAAAGACAGCTTAAAGATAATAAAATGGGTCCTGAACTGCTAGACATCTGGAAATATCATAACAAGGAAAACAACTGAACAAAGATTGATAATATAGGTCATACAAGTTACATAGTGTTCTAAAGTTTTGACGAATTTATCATTGGGAGGCCAGGGAGAATTGTTGCAGAACCTATCTTTAGTAGGTGCTATAGGCTAGGTAGAGCCAAGGAAAGAATGGATCGTACATGGTCTGTGGAAAGAATTGGCTTAATGGCCAAGTGGACTTTTCTCATTCCATGCTTTCTTATGTTCTTATGAGAATTTCCCCATTGTCTAGAGGCATATTCAGTGGTACCATTGGTAATGCAATTACGTCATCAGTTGCTCCTTCAATTTTTAGAAAACTTTTAATATAAGCAGACATAAAAAAGAAAGAATGGTATTGCACATCTTGTACTGTAGGAGGAATGGCCCCAGCTCCTGTGTGAACTATCCCAGCAACCCATGTGGTGGAGCATCAGCAGAATTCATAGACAGACTATTTCGGGCTAATCCAGAACACAGTCTGCCTGAAAACACATCAATGAAGTCAGAATGTCCTTTTCAAATGGTGTTCTAGTTACGTTTTGATAAGCATGCCATCTTTTGTGCTTTTAATTTTTAAATGATTATTTCACAAACAATATGGAACTCCCGCCTCTTGCGCGTGCAAAATGTTCTCACAAAAGTATGTGGGAAGTTGGGCTGAAAAGCCATACATCTCAGACCAGGCCCCTCAGTCACCAGCCCAGTATGGCACCTCTCATGTAATATAGTCGGAACCTAGTTGTATCATGCCTGAGCCTAGGCAGTGAGTGTTGTCAAGCTCATTGGTCATGAAGGGCATCTCAGCTGACCTGATACCGTTCTCACCTGACACACACATTTCCAGCAGAATCCATTGGTTAAACAATCAGGAGCAGCAACCCTACTTTATTTCTCCCCTCCTTAACCCAAGGCCACTGAGGCCAATTGTAATCCCCAGCTACTGCTCTGACTGTGATCACCGAACTAATCACAAATTGGGAATTGGCCCAAACAATGTTTGGCCATTCAGGAAGCCTGTAAAAAAATGCCATTGTAGTTGTGGATAGCCTCTGTAGTCTCTATATTTTTTGTCAAATAAGAAGAGTAAAACTCCTTTTAAAGTAACAAAGAAGCTATTTGGATGATAATTAGACCATGTAGCTCTTTTAACTGTTCAAGTGTGTATTTATCCCTTTCTCTCCCCCTCCTGTCCTGAAGCCAGTGACACCCACTAAGGTAGAAAAAAGAAAGACTTGCATTTATATAGTGCCTTTCATGACCACCGGACATCCCAAAGTGCTTTACAGCCAATGAAGTACTTTTTTGAAGTGTAGTCACTGTTGTGTGATAATGACCAGATAATCTGTTTTTTAGTAATTGCTACTTGGCCCTAAACAGACAATACAACATAGCTGATTACCTGACCATGGTAAAGGATAACAAACTGAGAAGAACCTTGACAAGGTACAGACTTAGCGAACATAGCCTAGCGATCGAAAAAGGCAGACACAGGCAGACCAGGCTGCCAAGAGAAGACAGGATATGCTCTCACTGCAGTCAGGGAGTAGTGGAGACAGAGATGCACTTCCTCACAGCCTGTGGAAAATATCAGGACATCAGGGAGAATTTCTACCAAAAATTCTCACAAATATGCCCTGAATTCAGAAATCTGAATGACAACCAAAAACTCCCATTCCTACTGGGAGAGGAGAGAAGCTGTGTAACACTGGCGGCACACTATGTTACAGCTTGCCATGAACAGAGGGACAACCAGTAAACTAAGAAAAGAATATATATAAACAATGCGAATGTATATTTATACACTCAGGGATATACCTGTTTATACACCGTATGAATAGAACTGCGTTTAGATGCTTTGGCAACATAAGATGTAACTTATCATGCCAATAAAGCGATTTGAATTGAATTGAATTGAATTGATTGATTGAGGGATAAATATTGGCCAGGACACCGGGGATATCTCCCCTGCTCTTCTTCGAAATAATGCCATGGGATCTTTTACGTCCGTCTTAAGAGTCCAAAATGTACGCCCAGTATCTTGCCCAAATCTCCATTCTTCATGTGTGAGTGCAGGCAAGGTGTTTTGGTAAGCTATTCAAACCATGAAGGCCTCACGGGTCAGCTCAATTCTGTCCTCACCTGACATCCATACACTTGGAATTCCCCCCAAGTCCATCCCGCTGAGGCCAAAAGCCCCCCCCCTGCTGCCCCAGCTGGATTGACTAACTCAGCCCAGAACAAGCACCAAACCTGGAACCTTCTTGGTCCTTACAGACTGGAGCATTTCGATGATATTCTGATTGATGATGGTTTGAACAGCAAGCCTAGCTAGGTCAAAAGAAAGAAAGGGGTGCTTAATTTATGTGACAAATAGAACATTTTCCTATGCGCATCAAACTCTCTGCAATGCACAAAAATAGGGCACTTTAAATTTACATACTGAGCTATTGGAGGAACCCCTAGTTTCTAAAATGGAATTAAGAAATATTTTGATTAATTTTACACCTATTTTCAAATCATTATACACCCACTTATACACTATTGCTGTGCCTTCATTTTTGAATCATTGCGCTGTTAATTTGGTTACCAGGAAAACATTTTACACAAACACTTTCATTTGTTTTGCCCAGAATTCACGATAGACAAACTATTAATTGAAAATCTGAAGGTTGTGAACACTGTCCTAAGTCTGTGAAATTGTTCTGGCTCCTTAATTCACAGTATTAGTTAAAAGACAAAGGCAAGAGTGGAACAGCTAAAGCACTTGGATGGTTTAGAGAATGTTAGAATGACAATAGCCATTTTGTTGGTCAATATAGACTATTGAAAACAATCAAACCCACATGGCATTTAGTTTTGCTCAATTTCAATCTCAGGTATGCTACATTAAGCTAAGTAAGTGGTACTCATATTACAGCCCTGGGGCCATTTGCATTCCACCTTTCCCTTCATATGTGGAAGACTTGCTGCTCCATGTGGATCTATGTCTCCATTCATGGCATGGCTGGTAATGGGATGTCAACCAAACTGGTCTTTAGTGTTTTTCTATCTACTTTTGTCGTTCTCTAGCAAAAGAAAGCAAGGGACTGCTTTAAGGGACGTCACAGTTTTTATCAAGTGAAAGGGTCCTGTTAAAGTACTGTACTGATACTTTAGTACTGATAACGTACTGATCCTGAACTCCCTTACCAAGAGTTAGCAGCAAGCTCGTTATTTCAACAACAGCCCTGAACTTCCTCAGGCTTTCTGCCATTGCGCTGCCGCAACTTCACTGGAAGTGCAGTGGAAACCCAACCCCGTTTACAGTCAGGGCCAACATGTATCAAGTCCATTCTCCCTTTACCATACTGCCTAGAAAAACAATTCCATAAAAATAAAATGCTAGCACAAGTGAACGACTGCCCTTTTTGTATTTAAAAGTTGAACTGATGCGGAGTCTCCTTCTTTTCAGAAAAAGTTGTGAAACTGACTGGAGCATTTTGATGATATTCTGATTGATGATGGTTTGAACAGCAAGCCTAGCTAGGTCAAAAGAAAGAAAGGGGTGCTTCATTTATGTGACAAATAGAACATTTTCCTATGCGCATCAAACTCTCTGCAATGCACAAAAATAGGGCACTTTAAACCTACAGGGAGACTGCAAACTGCTAATTCAACTTATAGGCATGAACAGTGATCATTTGGACTTGAACCACTTTTCACACAATGACCTCCGTTTACTTGACACTGAAAATCATAAAGGTAAATTTAATGCATTTCCCACAGCAACATCTAGTCCTTCAAATGTTCCTTCTGCCAATTGGCCCATTAAGGGTCAAACTACTCAAAAGAGATCTTATGAATTAACAAAAAAAAAATTAAAAGACGTTCTTAACTAGAAAAGACAACCATGCACTTGGAAGACTAGGCAATATGAGCGGGATGGAGCAGGAATGGAGACTCTACAGGCACTGCCCTTTGAGAAGGTCATATATAAAGTCAAAATCAATTGAAGTACCATGGGCATATCAGCTTTATTTTCTACAGAAAGAGTTGCATGCTGAAGTCGAAATGACACTTAACACATCAACTTTGAGGGATTATGAATAAACGAGAACCTTTCAGACAGCTAAGTTTATCTTGTGCGTGATGAGGCCCATATTCCTAAATACACCGGCACTGTTACAGAATGCATTACCTGAGCTACCAACACCTGGCCAGAGTGCAGTCTTATTTTTGTGTTATCTACAACAAAAACTAAAAAAAGAATCCACAACCTTGCACAAGATAACCAAAATGGCTAAAGGTGATGACTAGTAGCTTTCATAAAATCATACAGCATAGAAGGGGGCCATTTGGTCCATCGTGCCAGTGTCAACTATTTGAAAGAGCTATCCAAGTAATCTCATTCACCTGCTCTTTCCCCATAGTCCTGCAATTTTTTCCTATTCAAGTATATATCCAATTTCCTTTTGAAAGTTACTACTGAATCTGCTTCCCCACCCTTTCAGGCAGTGCATTCCAGACCAACTCACTGGGAAAAAAAATTCTCCTCATCTCCCCTCTGGTTCTTTTCCAATTATCTTAAATCTGTGCTTTTTAGTTACCGATCCAACCATCAGTGAAAAGAATTCTCCTTATTTACTCTATCAAAACTCCTCATATTTTTGAACACCTCTATTAAATCTCCCCTTTACCTTCTCTGCATTAAGGAGAATAATCCCAGCTTCTCTAGTCTTTCCAACATTGCAGGATAGAAGATATGCTTCAGATGAGATCCCAGGCTGAGTGCTTTCTCCATTCGACACGAATAAGCAATAGCTATGTTAGCCAATACTATCACTTTCTTTCCATTCAGATCGATCGTTTTATACTTCTCTCTCACTTTGATTTTGCATTACGCCCGTGTAGATATGATAGTTAAAAACACCAAGGCATATCTTCTATTTTACATAACCAGCGGTACCAACCAGCAACAGACATGCAGGGGCCATGAAAACATAAGAACATAAGAAATAGGAGCAGGAGTAGGCCATTCGGCCCTTCAAGGCTGCTCCGCCATTCAATGAGATCATGGCTGATCTTCTGCCTCAACTCCATTCACCGGCCCTATCGCCATATCCCTTGATGCCCTTACTAGTCAGAAATCTATCGACTTCTGTTTTGAATATACCCAATGACTGAGCCTCCACAGCCCTCTGGGGTAGAGAATTCCAAAGATTCACCACCCTCTGAGTGAAGAAATTTCTTCTCATCTCAGTCCTGAATGGCCTACCCTTTATCCTGAGGCTGTGGCCCCTGGTTCTAGACTCCCCAGCCAAGGGAAACATTCTCCCAGCATCCATCCTATCAAGCCCTGTAATAATTTTGTATGCTTCAATAAAACAAGTTGAGGTCCACATTGCCTATTCAGCTTGAGAGCTCTCACATAAATTATGCAAGATCTTCATTTAAATATTACAATGTGTTAAAATTTATAATTAAGCACAGTGCGATTTCCTATCCGTTTAGGATGGGATTGTACTGGGAAATCTATTTGCCCATCTGCAGTGATCATTTCAGGAACTCTGCATACAATGGTGCTCTTAATGTACTTTTTAGTGCTGTTCATTGCACTTTTTTGTTAATTTTGTTTTTGTATCCCAACAATACAAATTTTTATGTCCAAACAAAAAGTTGAATATCTGCAAAATCACTAGAAAAGACGACCGTAGTTGAAGCATTTCTAAGTCTTCAGCGATGCAGGAGAAGGTTAAAAATGATGGGACATGTAAAGCAACTCTTACAGTACAAGATTACACAGCAGCTCTGGGAGCTACGAGGCATCTAAGTACAAACTGTACAGTCCCATAGTAGTCACTAACTCAAGTTAAAATTAATGATGGAAGTTAGTTTTACTGCAGCCTAAAATACCAAAACTTTCAATTCCCAAAGTGGTACAATATGATTGAAGGTATTGCCAGGGAGATCAGCAAGTACTAGTGCAATTGCCTGCACCCATTATTTTGTCACCAACCATATCTACAGGCCCTGGCACACCAACCTGGTAATGACCAAGAACAACTGCCTCAGCAAGATCCTGGGAGAGAGTTGCAGAGCTGTGTCATCTACTGAACAGATGGCAATTAGCCAACATGCACCATAGGGGCGGCACTGCCATTGGCAGTCAAGATCACCAGCACCCTCAATTTTATTGCTTCCACCTCTTTGAAGGCTAGCATAGGGACCTTCTGTAGTAGCAGCCAATATGCTGTCCACACATGTAGCAGACAGGTGACTGATGCATCAGTCTGCTTGACCAATATTTTCATCTCCTTTCCTACTGAATAGCACCAGGAGTAAGACACGACTGCTCAGTTTCACCACATTGCTGCTTTTGCAAACTGAGGGAGGTGGAAGCATCATGATTGTCTCACACGTGGCCACCCAGGAAGCAAGATCCTGCCCCTCTGCTACTGCCTTCTCACTGTGCACTGTGATTCAGGTACAGTCTTAAGAACATAGGAACAAAGGCCGGAATTTTCGGAGGTAGGAGTGGGTGGGTTCGATGTGTGGGGGGATGTGAAAGTTGAAAAAATGTGAACCCCGACCCCAACCCGCCCACTTTCACCTTTCACTCAGGCGGGACAGGGGGTGGGGGCAGGGGTGGGGGGCTGGGTGCTGCCAACCCACTACCAAGAGGCGGGTTGGCAATTTACATATAACGAGGCCTGAAGCCTCTACTTTAACCTGCTCTCCAGGTTTTACTGCAGGCGGCCCAGGTTCCCGGGGCTCGGGATTCCCAGTGGTGCAATGAGGTGGCCTCAGCCTCGGGGAGCAATGCTTGTGGGCCAGGAGGAGCAGGAAAGCTTCCTCCCAGTCCCCTAAGGTCCCCCACCATCAGCCTGGCCCTTCCCAGGGTTGATGTTTGGACCCCCCTCTAGGATCCGATCCCCCCGGGCCTGGAACACCCCCACACCCCACCACCCGGGGATTGTGATTTGGCCCCGGGATCGGGGAACAGACCCCCCCACAGGGATCGCGGCTCCGCTCGGACCCACCCTCCCCCCACCCCCCCCAGGCTTGGACTCACCCACCCCCACCCCCCACAACATCCTGGGCCCAGCACTTACTTGTTGCTGCGGCCTTCTTCTCCGAGTTCCTACACAAATGGAAGCCAGGCTGTCAATCAGGCTGACTTCCAGGCGGGAAACTCACCCCTGACGTCACACGCATGCTATGAAGTTAAAACTCCTCAGCGTGCCGGGAATCCTGACCTTCCAGGTTTCCTGCCATCTCTTGGGTCCCCCCGTACCGTGCGGTTGGGACCTGGGAAAATCCAGCCCATAGGAACAGGAGTAAGTCATTTAGCCCCTCGAGCCTGTTGCCCCATTCAATGAGATCATGACTGATCTGTGACCTAACTCCATATATCCACCTTTGCCCAATATCGCTTTTACCTTTGGTTAACAAAAAGCTATCAATCTCAGATTTAAAATTAACAATTGACCTAGCATCAACTGCTGTTTACGGAAGAGAGTTCCAAGCTTCTACCACCCTTTGTGTGTAGAAGTGTTTCCTAACTTCACTCCTGAAAGGCCTGGCTCTAATTTTTAGGCTATGTCCCCTAGTCCTAGACTCCCCAACCAGCGGAAATAGTTTCTCTCTATCTACCCAATCAGGTCCCATTAATATCCTGAAAACTTCGATCAGATCACCCCCATAACCTTCCAAATGCCAGGGAATACAACCCTGGTTTGTGCAATCACTCCTCATAATTTAACCTTTAGAGTCCAGGTATCATTCTAGTAAATCTATGCTGCGCTCCCTCCAAGGTATTGTTATGGGCCAGTGATAGTGCTAGCAGGCTGCCCTACTAGACCTACAGTGACAGAAAAGGAACTGATGCTAGAATGCTAGCTGCCAGATGCAGCTTCAAACAGAGATTGCATTATAAGACAATAGTTGTGTGTGATAGCTGTACGGCTGTGCGTATATCTGTGTGGGAGTGAGGGACAGCCAAACAAGACAGAAAACCTTCATCTTCCTCTACTCCCTTGACGTTCATCAATGCAAGGATGTCCGGGATGGCCTCCTCCTAGGGAGTTAAGGGTTTGTAATTTCTAAACTCTCTTCCAGTTGGGATCTGTTTCTTGATATTATGTGCCATCTTGTCATGCAAGCAGAAGGGTAGTCTTCAGGTGTTGCAAGTTGACGGAGCGCATACAAAAAAGAAAGGCTTGCATTTATATAACACCTTTCATGGCCTCAGGACATTCTAAAACTCTTAACAGCCAATGAAGTACTTTTGAAGTGTAGTCGCTACTGTAATGTAGGAAACACAGCAGCCGATCTGTGCACAGCAAGCTCCCACAAACAGCAATGTGATAATGACCAGATAATCTGTTTTGGTGGTGTTACATAGAAACATAGAAGATAGGAGCAGGAGTAGGCTATTCGGCCACTCGAGCCTGCTCCGCCATTCAATGAGATCATGGCTGATCATCCAAATTCAGTACCCTGTCCCTGCCTTCTCCCCATATCCCTTGATCCCTTTAGCCTTAAGAAATATATCTAACTCCTTCTTGAATATATTTAATGAATTGGCCTCAACTGCCTTCTGTGGTAGAGAATTCCACAGGTTCACCACTCTCTGGGCCCTGGTTCAGGCCATCGGGAACATCCTTCCTGCATCTAGTCTGTCTAGTCCTGTTAGAATTTTATAAGTTCAAATGAGATCCCCTCTCATTCTTCTAAACTCCAGCGAGTATAAGCCCAATCGACCCAATCTCTCCTCATACGTCATTCCTGCCATCCCAGGAATCAGTCTGGTGACTCTTCGCTGCACTCCCTCCATGGCAAGAACATCCTTCCTCAGATAAGATTGATTGAGAGATAAATATAGGCCCCAGGACACCAGGGATAACTCTGCTACTTTTCTTTGAAATAGTGCCATGGGATCTTTTATGTCCACCAGAGAGGACAGACAGGGCCTCGGTTTAACGTCTCATCCAAAAGATGGCACCTCCAACAGTGCAGCACTTCCTCAGTACTGCACTAGAGTGTCAGCCTAGATTTTTGTGCTCAAATCTCTGAAGTGGGACTTGAACCCACAATCTTCTGACCCAGGCGAGAGTGCTACCCATTGAACCATGTCTAATCTGCAGCCCATCCTGGGCGTCAGTAAATGATCATGCATCATGTAGCTAGAGTGTGTTATAATTAATTTATGTGTGAAGCCCTTTGAACATGTAAGTGTGCCAAAGCTTTCAATTATAATTTTCAGCTTGAGTGAGTGCCCTGCTGTAATATGAGTTTTCATGATAAGTAATAAGAGAGGTTGTGTGAGGACTTGGCATGGACTAGCAGTAAATGTGGAACAGGTTAACAGGCAACACTTAGGCATCAGCCTTGACTCAGTGGCAACAGTCTCGCCTCTGAGTCAGAAGGTTGTGGGTTTCAAGCTTCACAGAGACTTGATTGCATAATCTAGGTGACACTTCAGTGCAGTTCTGAAGGATTTTGATTCAGACCATAAAATTTAAATTAAACATTAATTGCTGTTATGAATTTTCTCTGAAATTTTTCAGGACATGGGAGAATGGGGGGGGGTGGTGCTTGAAACTAATATGGGCAGAATCCATTATGAAAAGTATCACAGTCATTTTCAGTTACTCTTTCAACTATAACAAATTAAGTGTATAATTTCTTCACTGCATGATATTCATAAAGTAATAAATACAATGGCCTTTTTGTAGGCATTATGGACAGCATCTTCTCCCTACTGGGCTCTTAAGTTGCTTTTTCATCATTAACTTTAAAAATGCTTCCAAGTGGAAATTTTGCAAAGTGTTCAAAAGTAGGAATATTCATTAACCTTTACATTAAAAAAGCAATTAACTGATCAAAAAGAAATCACAAAAGGCAACCAGAAGTAACTCTTAGTTTGCGTAATCTGATTATGAGGGGTAACACCGAAATTATCTAAATCACTGGAGATGTAAGAGGTGTTGTTGTTTGAGATGTTGATTAATGCATAAACTCATCCAGGCTTCATTAATCCAGCATGGAGAGAACTGTTACCCTGGGCTCCCAACCTACAGTTGGCCTCTAATTGCCATCAGTCTAGAAAATAATGCTGGAGCACTCTGCGTTTACTGGGCTGCAACTCTACTGAATTAGTAAATAACTAATATCCATTCAATTAAACTCCTACAAATACTTTACAGCCAGTTACAAATATTCACTGGTAAAATCCAGAGAAAGCGACGCAGATTATACAACATTTAAAGTGAAATTCCATGTAATTAGAGTGCTTTGCAACTCTTGTTATTTAAATAATTTTTCATCTAGTACAAAGGTTGGCATTTACATTTTGCCCTTTGTGCAGGAGAGCGTCCCCAGTAACAGTAATTTACAGGGCAGAGTGAAGGACACCAAGCAAGAGTTGAGAAAGGATAGCTGGAGAGAAAAAAATCGAAGAGGTGCATTTTCAAGGGGCTCGTGAAGGAAGGGAGAGAGGAAGCAAGGCAAAATGGTTTTGGGAGAGCATTTCAAAGAGCAAGGGTGCAGTGGTGAAGGAATAAACGGTAATGCGGAGTTGGAGGAGTGAAGGGTGCAGGATGGGATATACGGCTGGAGAAGATCGCTAAGTTAAAGTGGGTGAGACTATGGAGTGATTTGAAAGGAAGGACAGGGACCTTGAAATCAATACGTTGGTGGAAATGGAGTCAGTGATGCTTGGCAAAAATGGAAGTGCAGAACGTTGAGCAACAGTGGACATAGGGTAAAGAGTTTACATTAAGTGAATTCTGTAAACACAGAAACATAGAACATAGAAGATAGGAGCAGGAGTAGGCCATTCGGCCCCTCGAGCCTGCTCTGCCATTCAATGAGATCATGGCTGATCATCCAAACTCAGTACCCTGTCCCTGCTTTCTCCCCATATCCCTTGATCCCTAAAATGTGAGGAAGAGAGATCACTGAAGAGAGATTTTGAGAAGCAAATCTTCAAGGTGATGAAGGGCTTCGGCAGCAGGAATGGGATATGGGTGCGTAAGCGGGCAGTGTCACAGAGGTGGTAAATGCAATCTTAGTGATATAAACAAGAAGGACAGCTCAGAGCCAAGCAGAATAACAAAGTTGTGCCCCAGTTTCAACCTGAACAGGTAGTGGGGAAGAGCTGGAGCCAGGGGCAGGAAGACATAAGAAAAGATATCCACCGGGAGCTCTCCTAATTGGCTCTCATAACTTCAGTGGAAGATTGGCAGAAACCACTGATAGGCAGGTAAACAGGATGTTCACTGATCTTCTGCTGAAGTTACAGTGTCAGATCGAGAGAATTGCACAGGAAATTCCTGGCAATCAGCTAAACAAAGAACTTTTTCCACAACATTAAAAATTAAGGGGTGTGAATGGAATGGCAGAGAGAGAGACTTATCTTGCCATTCCCAAGATAGTGCTGATCTCCATTTGTATTGCCACTACCAGGAGTGTTTGAAGATTGTGATAATGTGGCAATCACTTTCACACAGTCCCCGCAGTCTCCTCTTGCCCCCGCTCCTCCCACATCCGAAGACATGGGATTTAATTTCCCACCTCAGAACAATGAAAAGCTGAGTAGACTCCCACAGCTACCTAGACTACACTTCCTCCCACCCCGCTTCCTGTAAGGACTCTATTCCATTCACCCAGTTTCCGTCTCCACCGCATCTGTTCTGATGATGCCACCTTCCATACCAGTGCTTTCGAGATGTCTTCCTTTTTCCTCAACCGAGGATTCCCCTCTACTGTGGTTGATACGGCCCTTGACCGTGTCCGTTCTATTTCCCGCACTTCTGCTCTCACCCCTTCCCCTCCCTCCTGGAACCACGATAGGGTTCCCCTTGTCCTCACCTTTCACCCCACCAGCCTCCACATTCAACGGATCATCCTCCGCCATTTCCGCCACCTCCAACGTGATCCCACCACCAAACACATCTTCCCCTCACCTCCCCTTTCAGCATTCCGAAGGGCCCACTCCCTCTGTGACACCCTGGTCCACTCCTCTATCACCACCAACACCCTTCCCCTTCGCCCGGCACCTTCCCGTGCAAGCGCAGGAGATGCAACACATGCCCTTTTACCTCCACCCTTCCTACTGTCCAGGGCCCCAAACACTGCTTCCAGGTGAAACAGCGATTTACTTGTACTTCTTGCAATTTAGTATACTGTATTTGCTGCTCACAATGCGGTCTCCTCTACATTGGGGAGACCAAACGCAGATTGGGTGACCGCTTTGCAGAACACCTCCATTCAGTCCGTAAGGGTGACCCCGAGCTTCCGGTCGCAAATCACTTTAATTCTCCACTCCGCTCCCACTCAGACTTCACCATCCTCGGCCTCTTACACTGTTCCAATGAAGCTCAACGTAAGCTCGAGGAACAGCACCTCATCTTTCGATTAGGCACTTTACAGCCTTCTGGACTCAACATAGAGTTCAACAATTTCAGACCATAACCTCTGCCCCTATCCTTTTTTCCCCATTTATTTTATTTATTATATACATTTTTTTTTCTCTCCCACATGGCAGCTGTCTCTCCTTCTGCCAGTGCTATTTACACTTCGTCTAGAGCCATCTTTTGTTTCTTAACTTGTCCTATTACCATCTCCTTTTGCCTTGCACCATCTCTTAGGGCTGGATTTTCATTCAGCAGTCGGGAAGGAGGCGGAACTACAACTTTCGGGTTTTAGTCTCGCCTTCATCGAGATGCAGCCAATCCACGCGATCTTCCCTTGATTGACCTTGTTGAGCCCGCCCAGCGGGCTCAGCAGGCCAATTAAGGGCCACCTGGCAACAGGTGATGTCACAGACTGAAACTTCATCTGTCAAGACGTGCTGACAGATGAAATATCAGTGTTTCACAGCTGTTTGAAGCTGTCAAACACTGACAGTCTTACTTCTAACCTGAGTCCTTCTGCGCAGACTCAGTTAGAAATCACGCCGGCACTGAAAGCTGAAGGCTGTCACTTTTGACAGCTCGCGCCCATTCTGCTTTCAGTGTCGGCTGAATGATGGACTCCCGAAGCCTAGAGGAAGAAAGGCTGTAGAGGTAAGTACAGGTAATTTAAACTTCTTTACACACTTCAGACACACCAAACACACTTACCTTTGCACTCATGCACCCATCATTCACCTGAACACCGACATCCCGACCCCTTCAAGTCCTTCAACCTGACGGCCCGCCTGCTCTAACCTGGCGTGGTTTGGAGCCGTCGGTAATCCCACACGACACCCCTCAAAATAGGGATTAGGCTAAAAACTGCCTGTTAATTAGCACTAATCCCTTCCCGCCTCGGGTCGCCGGGTCGCAGTGCGGGGCGGGTACCCGCCTCCTCTGAAACTTACGTGGAGGCGGGTTTTGGGCAGGCTGGTGTCGGGACCCCCGAATTTGGGATTTTTGCCCCCCGCACGCCTAAAAGCCCGCCTCACGGCACACTGAAAATCAACCCCTAAATGTCTCATAATCTCTCCTGCTTTCCACCCTATCACAGACCTTCCCTTTTGTTCTTTCCTCCCATCCCCCCTTTCCCTGCCCCTGCACCTGCTTAAAAACCTGTTCCATCTCCAGCTTTTTCCCGTTCTGACGAAGGGTCATCGACCTGAAACATTAACTCTGTTTCTCTCTCCACAGATGCTGCCTGACCTGCTGAGTACCTCCAGCATTTTCTGTTTTTGTTAAAAGCTGAGTAGATCCTGCCAGCCCTCAAACACTGGCTCCTGCGAACTGCTCAACTAACTGAGCTACTGTGCAGCGAGAGCCGGAATAAATATTGTTAATAAATATAGAAATATTAAAAATATATCTTTCTACACTAGCACCATTAAAATTGTGAAGATTTTGTCATAATTTGCACTATTAGTCCCATGGTTTAAAGGCCGTCAGTAACTGTAGGGAATACGTCGGTGCCATCTCACATTTTTCAAAGAAAGCATTCATTTGAAATACACGAGATAACATCCTTGGAGGAATTGGCTCGCCTTACAACAGCCTCGGTAGATAAAAATAACAATTTTTTCATCTGTGTGTTCTTCCTAGGTCCCATGAGCTTCTGGCCTCATAACAGATAGGACAGCAGTGACTCTTTATTCATCCGCTATATGGCAGGAGTACCACATCTGCAATCTGCTGACCAGAACTGAAACACTAACATGTTTTTCATACACCAGCTAACACACATTTCAAAAGGTATTTAAATATTTTTATATTTGTATTGAATCACCGAGAATTCTTGCCATCCAATTATCATGCTAGCTCTGTGTCTCAAGTAGTGCTGGAGACCGGGGCTTGTGAATTTAAAATGTAAATACAGGGACATTCAAGATCCTGACCAGTTACATCAGAAGGCAGCTGACAGGCCACAACGAGTGATTGTTATAGTGGCAACTGAGCAGAATCCAGGAGAGAGAGTCACAACAGAGTCGCTCCAGGTACGATTCTAATGCCATCAGTCTCATAGCTCTGCATTAACATACATGCAGAGAGTCAGATAAAAAATATTAACAAGCCATTTCACCTCATGTTACGTTAGTTTGTCTTTACTTTGCTGGCTTGTGGAAAAATGCCAACAAATTGACTTACCAAGGCTGATAATCTGTGCATCATTCATTGATGCCACATGAAGTTAGATCTTCACACCATGTGGTAGCTTAATGACTACTCACAAGACTTTGAATCACTTGAGGGGAAATAGCTTCCTTCAATAATCTTCACAAAAAAATGTATTCACCATTTCAAACACGTCTATTTCTTAAAACAAATTTTTTAGCGTTATATCATGACTGTGGATTACCACAAATTAATATATGGGCCAGGCATACTTGTTTATTTTCTCAAGCAGAGAGCTTGGGTGGGTTCTCTTACTACTGAGAATCTATGAATATTTTAGTTTTACTCTAAGTGTTTGTCTTGCTTTCATGAGATCTCCCATTATTTTAATTAGGGATTGACTATTAAAAAATGCAATGAATTAGCCTGTCTTTCATTTATTTCAGATCCTTGAAGTTTCTATAAATCAAATACATATTTCCAACGAATCACACAAGATGCACTGCAGCAATTCGCCGAGGCTTCTTCGGCAGCACCTCCCAAAACCACGACCTCTACCACCTAGAAGGACAAGGCCAGCAGGGCGCATGGGAACACCACCACTTCCAGGTTCCCTGCCAAGTCACACACCATCCTGACTTGGAAGTATATCGCCGTTCCTTCATCGTCGCTGGGTCAAAATCCTGGAACTCCCTCCCTAACAGCACTGTGGGAGTACCTTCACCGCATGGACTGCAGCGGTTCAAGAAGTTGGCTCACCGCCACCTTCTCAAGGGCAACTAGGGATGGGGAATAAATGCTGGCCTTGCCAGCGACGCCCACATCCTAGGAATGAATAAAACATTTTTTTTAATATGCTGCTTTTAAATGTAATTTTGAGAAACTTATTTTTAATGTCCTTCCTATTCCAGTGTTAAACTTCAGGCTTTTCTGCAATGCTTTTTTGTCTTTCCAGGTGGACTATAGTTTTCATAAGTTTTTTATGAACCAAAAACTATATTTATTCTCTGCTGGATTTTGGCTAGCGTAGCCCAGATTTAGCAATTAACCCTGAATCGCAGCAAATCACTTACTAGAAAATAGAAAGGATATCTTTACTGCCATCTCAGAAGATGGAAAAATAAACAGCACAACACTGCAGACAGGTTAAACTATATAGTCAGGTTTATTTATGGATATAACGATATATTGAAACAAAAAGATGCAGCAAAAATACTAAGCAGTCCAAAAGTTATACAACAGAACTAGAATTAGTCCACTGTGGCTTAATATATCTTACTCATAAAATTGCTTCTTCTCAGCACATTCTTGCTAATACTGTTTCTGATAGTGAGCGGATTACTCACAGTTCCTATTCTGCACATCTCGTACAGGCAAAGCAATTAGAAGACCGTCAACCATAGGAGGATCCCAGGACTATATGGCTGGCCTCTCCCTTTGATGCAAAAGCAGTCCCTTTGAAAATGTCCTTAACAAACAGTATCCACCCAGACAGATGTCACAGCAAACAATGAATGAATGGTGCAGGAAATGAGTGTCTTCTCAGTGGTCTTCACCTTTCCAGTTCTTGACACCCAATAACAGAGGGAATACAATTTTAAGATAGCTTATTCCAGGAGGAATTTATATAAAGTAAAAATGTGAGCAAATCCCATAGACACGGACAATTGCTATTTGATGTAGCCCAATATGGAGAGAAATAGCAAAGAAAACTAATTTAGGAGCAACATTCTTCATTACATATAAGACTAAATCTGATTGCAAGCAGCCAGCTACATGTATTGGTCACCGATAGACTAAGTTTGCCACAGAGCAAAAGGATCCACAACACAGATCTCCCAGCGTCATAGCTGACTGAAGTAATGTTTTAACTTATTTATACCCAAACTAGCTGGGGAGCCCCGCGTTGCGAGGGCAATTTTGGGGCGCTTGGTCTTCCTGCCCCTGTGTGTCCCCCCTCTCCCTGTGATGTCCTCTCCCTGTCCTATCCCCGTGTAATCACTGTCTCCCCCCGTGTAATGACTGTCTCCCGTGTAATCAATGTCTCCCCCCCCGTGTAATCACTGTCTCCCCCCGTGTAATCAGTCTCCCCCCCCCCCGTGAAATCACTGTCTCCCCCCGTGTAATCACTGTCCCCCCCCCCCCCGGTGTAATCACTGTCTCCCCCCCCCGCCCCCCGTGTAATCACTGTCTCCCCCCACATCCCCCCCCCCCCCCACACGACCCCGTCTCCATCAAGGACACCGATCTTGCTCCCCCACCAGCTGGGAACAGCTAACTCAGCACAGAGGAGGAATGCTGAGCGGCGGCCGGCGCCGGGAGCGGGCTCTCGCGGGCGGCGCCGGGAGCGGGCTCTCGCGGGCGGCGCATGCGCGGTCAGTGCGGGCGGCGCATGCGCGGTCAGTGCGGGCGGCGCATGCGCGGTCAGTGCGGGCGGCGCGAGGCGGCCCGCGGGGAGCAGGCAAGACCGCCGGCGTGCCCCGTTGCCGGGGTAACGGGGGCCATGCGAATGCGTGCCGTCGTCAAGGCGGCCGCGCAACTGGCGGCCTCTTGTTTTTTTTAAACTCATCAGCTCTCCCCCCCCCCCCGCGATTTCCCGAGGCTCTCCCCCCCGCGATTTCCCGAGGCTCTCCCCCCCCCCCGCGATTTCCCGAGGCTCTCCCCCCCCCTATTAAATTGTTATTTAATTCCCTAACACATCATTAAAATATTTACCTTACTTCCCTAACACACTGAAAGTGTGGGGAAAAAATTGTGAAAAATCAAGATGGCGGCCACTCACCTCGGTTCAGAAGGATAAGGCCCGCCCACACACGCACCGATTGGTCGACCGGTCAGGTCACCGAAGCGTAGGATTCGTCAATCGTCGAGTCACTCGACACTCAACTGTAGGAAGGAACCCGCCGTCCGATTGGTGGACCTCGACGTCACACGGTCGCTAATGAGATGCTAATGAGCGGAACGCTGAACGTTTTTGGGATACCGCGGGCGGGATTTTTGTCCGGCCGAAACGTAAATATGCCTATGACCGGTCCGGAATCGCAAGCTTTCTTTTGAGGTGACGCGCGCGTCGGTACGCTCTGCAACTTTCAAACGTATAGAGAACGGACGGACAGACAGACAGACATCGGGACAGACATCGGGACAGACAGACAGAAGAGCCGCTTTATATATATAGATGAGTTATGAAAGTACCCTTTTTGTTTAAAGAAATACTCAATGACAACCATGGTGGTGCAGGGTGTTGGAGTCCAAATACACTATGCCACAGATTCTGCTATGTGCCATGTAATCAATATCAGTCATGGAGAGGAGCTCAGAAGAGGCCAGGTACTTGCCTACAAGGTGGGAGGGAGGAGCACCAGCAGAATCACTACAGGCCAGCCTCACACATCTTCTGATACAGACAGATATTGGCAGAAACCCAGGAGCAGGTCACTCATCAACTTTCCAGCTGGGCATGATACATGACACAAAAGAGTAAATTTTCTGGCTTCACACTCTCAGCAAGGAGCCTTGCCTGCCAGAAGCAAATATCGGAAATTCAGGAGCGCACTGTGCATGATTCACTGACCATTTAAAATTAATGGTTTTAAGATCAGGCACACTGCATGCTTGAATATCTGACTTGTGCTTCCGCTGGGCGCGTCCCTCCACCAGGGGCATGAAATCAGAACATTACCACCAGAGACTCAAGAAAAAGGGAACAGAAGATAAATACCCTGAAAACAAAGAAGATCCGATAAATCTGTCCTTCGCTTTCAGATTTCATAAACAGTAATAAGTAGTAAAGCAAAGGAGTCTTCTATATGTCTAATCACAAAACATTACTTTATCTGATTTGCAATATGTTGATTGTTGCCTGCAGATATCACCATTAGGGGCACATTGCTCAAAATACATCCCTGCAATGAGGGAAAACATTATTATTGGCAATATTAGCGGATGACCATTTAAGGTGTTCGTATGACACTTATCTGTTTGACTTTTTAATGCATGTATTAACCTGGGTTAACATGTCAACAAAAAAAGCAAAGGAATGTCCTATGAATGTGTTAAGGATTTTCCTACTAAAATCGGCAACAGTGATTTCTGGGCTTATCGGTAGTGAGACCATAAATGTGTTCATGAAGGTTTCCGCTGGTCAGTATTTCTGGCAAAACTGTAACTATAATGACCATGTAGAAACCTGCTTGAACACATTTACAGTGCTATTATAATTAGCAGAAAGAACAATTCTTCCCTCAGGTGATGTGCCAGTCATTACTCTATCAGCTGGGAGTGCAGGAAGCAATGGTAAGGCACTGACCCATCATCCTATTCCTCTTTACACATGTATTATCCCTTTTTTTCCCAAAAGATCAATGAACCTGAACCTACTGTAGTAGGAGTAAGGTAAATATATGCCATGAAAATTTAAATTCTATATTTGAAACAGTATTGTAAACACTAAAATCTCCACCATAAAAATAACAAAGCCAAGGCGAAGGTTTGAAATTTAGGGATAGAAATTGGACCACCTTGCATCTGATTTACTGGTGTAAAATGGATGCAACAAGGCCCAATTTTGGGGACCAACCTCCTGCGCCCCAAGGTTGCCTGAAAAACGTTCAAACTGAATTTGGGTTGAGCCATTTGTCAGGCATTTCTGGCAGCCGCCTAAAACAGGCTTCAGGGCCCTTAAATATGTAAAGGAGGGATCCAACGCCTGTTTTAGGTCCCTTCTCAGAAACTGGACAGCACGGCTTCCAGCGAAAGGCAACGTTTATTAAACAAAATTAAAAAAAACATTTCTGTGCTGCCAGGAAGAGCAGGAGTGCTCCTCAACTCCACAGTCATTGCGGTCACATCCCCTCCGCCAGTGCCTGCACCAACCCTCCCTCCTAGGAGTTACCTTCAGGCCGCTGCCAACGAGGCAAGCAGCCCAACATTCGTGCTGTCCAAATGCGTGAGCTGCCTATGGAGGCGCAACAGGTGCAGCAGTGTGTGATAAATCCAGAAAGTGGAACAAGGAACTCAAAGAGGCTCGATGTTAGAATTAACACGAGTACTTTATTAAACAAACAGAGTAACAAACATCATGCCTGCATCCTGGCATTCCACCTTTGCTGACCTATATAGTAAGCAAACCTCTGACCTTAACAGGAAGCAAACCTCTGACCTTAGTAGCAGCATTGGTTACAGCACCACCTGGTGGATAACCTTAATCATAACATCCCAGATCACTATATCCCTCCTCCCTTAAGATTTCAGTATGAATTTCTTAACAAACAACCATTCCTGAGGGTCACATAAGGAGTCCCCATTCATCATGTTCCATACTTGACAAATCTAACAGTTCAGTATCAATCTCTCTGGTAGCTTGCGAGTCCTTTGTGAACGTCTAACAGTAAAGTCCCTGCTTGTTTGTGGTGAAGCCACCAGCTGCTCCTGAGCAGTGCTCAGATAGGTTCCTGTGGAATTATCTCTGTCCCTGGTGGTGGCACCACAGATGCACTTGGATAACTGGGGGCAACCCTGTCTTCAGTCATTGCATCTGGAACCTTCATTTCAATTTCCCCTTGTCTGGGAAGTATCTGATCTACATGTCTGCATACTACCCTACCATCTCCCAACATGACCTTGTATGATACTGGACCTGTCATTGAGTCTATGAAGCCAGGAATCCACTTTGGTCCATAACTGAAATTCCTGGTAAGGATCGCATCTCCTTCTCCAAAATTTCGGCTCTTTGTTCTTTTGTCATGGTTCTCTTTTTGTTTATTTTGTCTGTTTTCCATTTTCCTTTTTAGGTCTGGGTGGACAAGGTCAAGAGTGGAGCGTAGTCTATGACCTAATAACATCTCAGCAGGAGAGAGTCCTGTGGTGGATTGAGGTGTTATTCTGTAGCTGAACAGAATCCGTGACACTTTGGCTGCTAAACTCCCTTCTGCACTTTTTTTCATCATCTCCTTAAATGTTTGTACGGCTCTCTCCGCAAGTCCATTCGAGGACGGATGATATGGAGCTGAGGTCACCTGCACTATGCCATTTTTTCTCAAGAACTCTTTTGTCTCTACTCACAAAACAAGTGGCATTGTCACTCACCACGATCTCCGGTAGCCCTTGATTACTGAAGCTCCGACGCAGGCAGTCTATAGTAGTAGTGGCGGAAGAAGAATTTACAGGATAAACATCCATCCATTTGGAATGTGCATCAATGATTATGAGGAACATCTTCCCCATGAATGGACCCGCATACTCTAAGTGCAATCTTCTCCATGGTTTATCCAGCCACTCCCAGGGGTGGAGAGGAGCCGCTGCTGGTGCCTTCCGGTGTTCCTGACAAGTGCTGCATGTCTTGACTAGATTTTCTATCTCCTCATCTAGCTTTGGCCACCACAAGTAACTCCTAGCCAAGGCTTTCATACGCGAGACCCCAGGATGACACTGATGAAATTGCTCTAGGATAGACTGTCGTGCTGGCTGTGGAATAATCATTCGTGCTCCCCACAACACGCAACCATCCTGCACACTCAGCTCTGTTTTCCTGACACTGTAGGGTGTGAAGTCAGCCCCTTCCGGATGCTGTGGCCATCCCCTCACCACATATTCTCGAACTCTAGACAGTACTGGATCTTTACCTGTCCATGTTCTTACTTGCTCTGCAGTCACAAGTGCCGTGTCAGTGTCCTCCAACATCAAAACTCTGTCCTCTGGAGCTGCACGGATAGGTGTGCCTGGCAGTGGAAGACGGCTCAAGGCATCTGCGTTCCCATGGTACTTGGCCGCCTTGTAGACGATGACATATTCATATGCCCTCAACGTCACTGCCCACCTCTCGATCCGGGGTGACACCATCTGTGGAACTGCTTTCATTTCGTTGAAAAGAGAGAGAAGTGGTTTATGATCGGTGCATATGGTGAACTTCCTGCCATATATGTACTTGTGGAACCTCTGTAACCCAAACATTACTGCTAACCTCTCTTTGTCTAACTGGGAATAGTTTTTTTCCGCTGGTGTTAAAGTTCGGGACATAAACCCTATTGGTCTTTCAGTTCCATCTTCCATGCAGTGTGAAAGAATTGCCCCCACCCCGTAAGCATCAGTTTCTTGGACTGTTCAAATGAAACCCCCTGCTCCTCTCCCCACTGCCACTGTGTCTCCTTGCGCAGTAGTTTGTGAAGAGGTGCCAACACAGTTGACAAGTTTGGTAAAACCTGTTATAATAGTTCAGCAGTCCCAGGTAAGCTTTTAACTCAGCCACATTTGTAGGAGCAGGGGCGCCCTGCAGTGCTTGTACCTTCTCCTTGAGTGGATGGAGCCCGGTGGCATCCACTCTGTGTCCCAGGAACACTGCCTCATTCCCCAGGAAAGTGCACTTACTCTTCTTGAGCCGGAACCCTGCCCTCTCCAATCTTTGTAGCACGGTGGCATAGTGGTTAGCACTGTTGCCTCACAGCGCCAGGGACCCGGGTTCGAATCCGGCCTCGGGTGACTGTCTGTGTGGAGTTTGCACATTCTCCCCGTGTTTGCGTGGGTTTCCTTCGGGTGCTCCGGTTTCCTCCCACAGTCCAAAGATGTGCGGGTTAGGTTGATTGGCTATGATAAATTGACCCTTAGTGTTAGGGGGATTAAATACGTGGGGTTACGGGGATTGGGTGGGATATGTGTCGGTGCAGGCTCGATGGGCCGAAATGGCCTCTATCTGCACTGTGGGGTTTCTGTGATTTCTGTGATCTGTGATCTGTGATACCTCTCTCAGAGTGCTCAGATGCTCCTGGTCGGTTCTTCCCGTCACCAGAATGTCATCCAGATAGATGGAAACATGTGGAATCCCTTGCAGTACACCTTCGATTGTCCTCTGGAAGATAGCTGGACTAGATGAGACATCAAACGGTAAGCGGTTATATGTAATCATGCCCTTGTGTGTATTTATGGTGACATACTTCTTTGATTCATCATCCAGTGTAATCTGCAAGTAGGCATGACTCATATCCAACTTTGTGAATTTCTTTCCTCCAGCCAGGTTTGCAAAGAGATCCTTTGTTTTGGGAATAGGATATTGCTCTAGCTTGGACACCTGATTGACTGTCAATTTATAGTCTCCACAGAGTCTTACCGAATTGTCCGGTTTTAAAACAGGTACTATGGGAGCTGCCCATTCCGAACATTTCACTGGCTCCAGTATGTTCTCTCTCAATTGACGGTCAAGCTCAGCCTCTACCTTTGGCTTCATGGCATAAGGCACAGGTCGTTATTTAAAAAACCTTGGCGGTGCCTCCTTGTCTACATAAATCTTAGCTGGGGGGCCAGTAAATGTGCCAAGTTCCTCCTTGAACACATTCTCATGTTCACTCAACACTTCTTGCAAAGTCAACTGTTTGCCCACATCTATTTGATGTACTGCTCCCCAGTCTAATTTAAGTTCTTTTATCCAGCCCCGACCTAACAGGTTTGGTCCGGTACCCGATACTATAACTACAGGTAGCTGTTCCACTGTGTCCCTGTGTTGCACAGTTACATTAGCTGTACCTAAAGTCGCTACTCGTTCACCTGTATATGCTTTAAGATGCAGGGAGCAAGGCTTTAACTCTGGAACTTTTGCACGGTTCCACAATTTTGAGTACTCTGCCTTGTTCATTATGGTCACGCCGCATCCTGTATCCACTTCAAAATTCACCTTAGAGTAATTTACTGTCAGTTGCAATGTGATAGGAGCCACTTTTGGAATGTTCTCTAACATGCTATACATTACGAACATATCCTCTTCTTCCTCAGCTTCCCCACTGATGTGGTGTGCTCCATGTTTTTTCATTTCTCTCCCTTGGTTTTGCTGTCCTCCCCGTTTTGGTTTGGATTCCTCCACAGGTGATTTCGCCCTGCAAGCTCGTTTTATGTGTCCTTGTTTCCCACACTTGTAGCACTTTTTCTCCAGAAAACGGCATTCACTCGCCAGGTGATTGCCCTTGCATCTATAACATGCCTTCACATGCTTACGTTGTGGTTTCTGACGCATGTTCAACTTGTGCACAACAACCTGACCTGCAACTTGCATATCATTAGCCCTGTCTGAACCCTGTATTTCTTTTACATCTCGGTTCGCTGTCTCTATGGCTTGAGCAAGTTCCAATGCTTTTTCATAAGTAAGCCCAGTCTCGGATAATAATCTGCGCTGCATTCGGTCATCCATTATTCCGCAAACTAGCCTATCTCTCAGCATTTCCTTCAGGTTGTTCCCATAATTGCAATCTTGTGCTAATTTACGCAACACAACTACATAGTCCATTACACTCTCTTCCTCTTTCCTGTTCCTTGAATTAAACTTGAACCGCTGTACAATCTCACTAGGCTTAGGGTTGAAATGTTCTTTTAGCAAAGCCACTAATTCAACAAATGATTTGTCTCCAGGCTTTTCAGGACTGAGCAGATTTTTCATCAAACTGTAGGTTTGGCTTCCCACTGAACTAAGCAGAATGGCTTTCCTTTTTCCGGTATCATTTATTTCATTTGCTTCGAAAAAATATCCCAACACTTCACAGTATTCCTCCCAGGTTTGTGCTTGACTATCAAAAGCAGAAACCGTTCCTACCGTGGCAGCCATGCTCTCTTCCAGCTGGTAGCTAACCGTAGCTCGTAATTTTGTTGTTTAAACATCCTGGCAGACTTTTCTTCTTTATTCAGGGTCCTTTAGTTATCTTCGTCGTCAAATGTGATAAATCCAGAAAGTGGAACAAGGAACTCAAAGAGGCTAGATGTTAGAATTAACACGAGTACTTTATTAAACAAACAGAGTAACAAACATCATGCCTGCATCCTGGCATTCCACCTTTGCTGACCTATACAGGAAGCAAACCTCTGATCTTAACAGGAAGCAAACCTCTGACCTTAGTAGCAGCATTGGCTACAGCACCACCTGGTGGATAACCTTAATCATAACATCCCAGATTACTATACAGTGCATGCGTAAAATGTTAATGAGGCCTGAGCCCTAATTACAGGCCGGGCCTGGGCCTCTTGGTTGCAGCACTGTGCTGCCTGTGCATCTAGATTTGGCTCAAAAACAGACCCATACGAATTTTTACCTTATAGTGCCATTTCTCATTTGTCATAGTTGCCAAACCAAACTTTTATAAAGCAGCAAATTAATTAAATGCCCGTCAGTAATAATTATGTTGAAGGATTCTAGTATAATGCGTCACACCCGTTAATGTGATCCATTTGAACACCTCTCTCTCATATTGAATAATAATAAGCATAAAGATCAAATCAACCTCAATAACCATCATTAGGTCTTTGACAGGAAATATGAAAATTCACAGTAAAAGTGATCCTTAAATGACTTCCACATTATTTAACAATCATTTCCTTGAGGAGACTGTGAAATCTGGAGCATAATTTCTCCGTAGAATAAAATGGTTTGCAAACCTCTTCACATCTTCTTCTTCTTCTTCTTCTTAGGCAGTCCCTCAGAACTGAGGATGACTTGCTTCCACATTAAAAATGAGCTCGCAGGTGACTGATTAGTCCAATGCGGGACCTACAGTCTCTGTCACAGGTGGGGCAGACGGTGGTTGAAGGGGCGGGTGGGTGGGGTGCTTGGGTTGACGTGCACTCCTTGCGCTGCCTGCGCTTGGCTTCCGCTTGCTCCCGGCGAAGAGACTCGAGGTGTTCGGCACCTTCCCGGATGCTACTCCTCCACTTTGTGCTGTCTTGGGCCAGGGATTCCCAGGTGTCGGTGGGGATGTTACACTTTTTCAAGGAGGCTTTGAGGGTGTCCTTGAAGCACTTCCTCTGCCCACCTGGGGCTCTCTTGCCGTGCCAGAGCTCCGAGTAGAGCGCTTGTTTTGGGAGTCTCGTATCGGGCATGCGGACAATGTGACCCATCCATCGGAGCTGATTGAGCGTGGTCAGAGCTTCGATGCTGGGGATGTTGGCCTGAGCAAGAACACTGACGTTGGTGTGCCTATTCTGCCAATGGATTTACAGGATCTTGCGGAGGCAGCGTTGGTGGTACCTCTCCAGTGCTTTGAGGGGCCTGCTGTACATGGTCCATGTCTCTGAGGCATACAGCAGGGCAGGTATCACTGCTGCCCTGTAGACCATGAGCTTAGTGCCGGGTTTGAGGTCCTGGTCTTCAAACACTCTCTTCCTCAGGCGACCGAAGGCTGCACTGGCACACTGAAGGCAGTGTTGGACTTCGTTGTCGACGTCTGCCCTTGTTGACAGTAGGCTCCCGAGGTATGGAAAGTGGTCCATGTTGTCCACGTTGTCCAAGGCCTTGTCGTGGATTTTGATAATCAGAGGGCAGCACTGTGTGGCGGGGGCAGGTTGGTAGAGGACCTTTGTCTTACGGATGTTTAGTGTAAGGCCCATGCTCTCGTATGCTTCAGTGAAGGTGTTTACGATGGTTTGGAGTTCGACCTCCGAGTGAGCGCAGACGCAAGCATCGTCTGCATACTGTAATTTGACGACAGAGGATGGGACGACCTTGGATCTGGACTGGAGGCGATGGAGGTTGAACAGTTTCCCGTTTGTTCTGTAAATTAGCTCCACTCCAGTGGGGAGCTTATTGAGGGTGAGATGGAGCATTGCAGCAAGGAAGATTGAGAAGAGCGTTGGTGCGATGACACAGCCTTGCTTGACCCCGGTTTGTACGTGAATTGGGTCTGTGGTGGAACCGTTGGTCAGGATCACGGCTTGCATGTCATCGTGAAGCAGGCGGAGGATAGTGACAAACTTTTGAGGGCAGCTGAATTTGAGGAGGACACTCCATAATCCCTCACAGTTGACAGTGTCGAAGGCCTTTGTGAGATCAAAGAAGGCCATGTACAGTGGTTGGTGCTGTTCCCTGCATCTCTCTTGTAATTGACGTGCGGTGAAGATCATGTCCATTGTGCCTCTTAGTGGGCGGAATCCACATTGCGACTCTGGGAGGAGCTCTTCAGCCACTGGGAGAAGGTGATTGAGGAGGATTCTTGCGATGACTTTCCCTGTGGCAGACAGCAGGGAAACTCCTCTGTAATTATCGCAATCGGACTTGTCACCTTTCTTGAAGATGGTCACAATTACGGCATCTCTGAGATCCCCTGGCATGCTCTCCACCTTCCAGATAAGAGCACAATGACATGACATAAATCAAGTCAAAATATATCCTTGTCATGTCCGCAACAGTGCACAGATTTTTTGACCACCCTCCCTAGCTAAACTCCTTTTGCTGAAGATGGTACCTCTTTTTTATGCACGCTTCAAGTCAAGGAAAGTATGGTGACTTTTTTGTCGATCCTGCTTTAGTAATACGTTAGTATCATTTTCCATTCACATGTCTAAAAATGTGTCCAGTATGCTCGGCTGACAGGGTTATGCGGGTCAGCTTTCCATTTCATCATAAGTCAATCCTTCTTGCTCCTAATCATGTGGAAAGCTGCAAACTGTTACAGTGGGCTTACCCCACATCTAAACTTGGTGATCATTTAAAACATCGCAGCGCATTGTTGAACAATTTTAATGATCTGCATGGCATCATTAGGAGGCTCAGCAGCTGCCTTTTAGAGTGAATTGGCCGTTTATCCATGAAAACCTCAGACAGTCAAGCAGAAAATCCACATTTTTTTTATTCGTTCACGGGATGTGGGCGTCGCTGGCAAGGCCAGCATTTATTGCCCATCCCTGGTTGCTCTGGAGAAGGTGGTGGTGAGCCGTCTTCTTGAACCGCTGCAGTCCGTGCGGTGAAGGTACTCCCACAGTGCTGTTAGGGAGGGAGTTCCAGGATTTTGACCCAGCGACGGTGAAGGAATGGCGATATATTTCCAAGTCAGGATGGTATGTGACTTGGAGGGGAACTTGGAAGTGGTGGTGTTCCCATGGTGGTGGAGGGAGAGAGTTTTAAGGTGTTAACATTTAAAGCACTGTGTCCTTTTGGGAGGAGGAAGGAAGGAAATAAATAAATGTCACAGAATCACTTTTGCTCTATGTCTGGTCACTCTTACTAATAGGGAGCTCTTATATTACTCTTACTAAGAAGTCCCACTATATTGCATCATAACTTTGAGAATTTATTGCACATGCCAGATTCCATGATTGGAGCATGGAGCTATCATTACCGCTGTGTAATTTTACCAGTAATCTGGTATTTGTGCAGTGCAGTGGTTCTAACCATAGATTTGAAGGTTCAAAAGTGGGGCTTTTTTCATCGGGACACAGAAGGTTAAAGGGCCATCTAATAGAAGATTTCAAAATTATGAAAGGTTTTGAGAGTGTAAATGATTGTTTCCACTGCTTTGTGAATCAGTAACAATGGCAAATCAACTCAAGATTATCAACAGGAAGAGCAAATGGGAAAATGAAACAAATTGTTTCAGCACAGAGGGATACTGGAACATAGGATGCTTTACCACAAGTAGCTAGCATTTAAAAGTGAATTGGATAAGTATTTGAAAATGACAAATATAACAAAATGTGGGAAAAGGGCAGGGGAACAGGATTGGTGCAGATAGTTCCTATTGAAAAACTAGCACCAGCCTCAGCACAATGGGCCAAATTACCTCCTTCTGTACTGCATGATTCTAAGATTACTGTAACCAGGTTTAGCAACCTGAAGCACTAAGAGCAGCTCCGAGTGCTTCAGTTTGCTAAATCTATTATCAGTTATACTGCACAGTAATGTTTTCGTATCCCACTGAGAACAAGTGTCAGCAGTTGATTAACCGAAGCATCATCTACATATAAATGATTTCAACTTTCCAAAATTGCAGGCTGTATCAACATCATTACAAGATGATTAAGTGGGAGTTTCACCATAGGAACATTAAGAGGGGAAAATTCAGTCGCGTCCCCTTTGGGGCGCTAAATTCACCAGGGCGCTACTTTTAGCGCCTCAGTGCCATAAATAGAGTGGTAGCGCCCCAAGCAGGTGGCAGGGCGCTACTGGAAGCACTCCCCCTCCTTCCTGGGGCGCTACCATTCTATATCGCGGCGCTACGTGCAACAGCGCCACACGCTTCGGCACGTAGCGCCGCGGTATTACAGGCCTCCCTCTCCTGATTAAAGGGGAGGGGCTTAGCAGCACCAGGGCCCTGCTGGACCACCGGGGAGCGGGGCGCTGGGAAAACAGCTCGGCACTCAAGAGGAGTGCCGGGCTGGCCAATCGTGGCTGGCACCCCGCATCAGGAAGCCAAAGGGGGCAGGTGCTGGCAGGCGGCCCAAAAAAAATGTCCGCCCGGCACCTGCCCTTTAATTTGCGCTGCCGTGGCCGCAAAAACATCCCCCTGACCCTGTCGGACATAGCGTCTGGCAGTACGTCAGGGGGCGCAACTGAAGTTTGCGGCTGAGGTGCAACCGGGGTGCCGCATACAGCGATGACGTGCTACCAGCTACTGCCGCCGCTAACCTCCCACTGAATTTCACGGGAGGCGTTAGCGGTGCTGCGCCCAGGCGCTAGGGGCTTTGCTCCATGTTAGCCCCACCCCCCCACCCCCCCGGTCCGCTAACGGGAGGTGCAAAGCAACCCAATTTTTCCCCCTAAGGCTCCTTCCAATGGATAACATAAAACTTCTGCTGCCATGCATAACGAGTGTTGATTATGTGATTGGGGGAACTGGCTTGGTGGCTTTACAGAGCTCAGCAGCACAAGGCAGCTGAATTGGCATCAATAGGTCCAGTCATTAACACCAGTAGCTGCAGTCACTCTCCTCATGACTCAGTAGATTTACACTAGTGAGCAGTTGAGTCTTGGACGAGGGAGGTCATAAGTTTGGTCCACAGTTTGAGCTGAATTAGCTAATCGGAACATCTCAATTGACCTCAGAGCACTTGGTGAAATGAGCTCCTGCTCCTGATCACTATCCAGCAGCCTCTGCTAGAAGTGAGCATGTGAACACTGGATGATGACAGAACCAGGCTGTTGCAGTCAACGAGCCTGCTGTCACTCACCGCCAAAGCTCACACATGAATGGTGGCCACTTGGATAAGGTCCAATGGGTATCTTGCAGAGAAATGTAGGCTGTGTTGTGGATGTTCTCATTTTTAAATTCTGAATATTTTAAAGTATATTAATCCTGCAACAACTATTAGCTATTTTATTTTTATTTTTAAAAACCCATATGTCTCGCTTGGCACCAACACAAAGCCTCTGCTTATGAGAAAATAAACAAATATCTCTGGTGAATAATGAGTTGACCAACAGATGCTTTCGTTACCATTAATCATGATACTTGGCCTATTATTCAAATCCTTCCAAATCATTATCCCTGCAAATTCGGTGAATACTCATAATATCCAGGGACCTAATGAGCCATGAAGAATGACTAGCAGACAGTTTCAAGCATAAAGTAAGCCAGGTTTTAAAGGAGAGAGCTGCTTTTTTTTATCAGTAACATATACCTTGGAGTTCCTTAAACTTATGATAAACTTAAGAGTTTTCAACATCACTTTACATGAAGAATAATGGGAGTAATCTCATTGAAAGGTTTGGGCGACACCTTGTAACTGTAACTTGATTGCTAACTATGAACTTAATCCCCACAATGAGACTAAAGCTTTGTCATCACTCGCATGTATTTGTTTTTCTGAAGAATATAGAACAGCTTTTTTCCATTTCTGGTCTTTTGTGTTGCCGGTACTAAATGTCATGATTCTTACGTCCACGTTGAATGATCACCAATTGTGAAGTAAGGAGGTTTATAGTGTGATAATCTCGAGTTGATTACTAGAAGATACTGCCATTTTCAGTAAGGATATTACTTCCCCTACCTCGGTCATCTGCTGATGAAACCATCACCCACACCTTTGTCATTTGCAGACCATTCCAAGGCTGTCCTGACCATCTTTCACCCCCCATAAACTTCAACTCATCCAAAACTTTGCTGCTCCCATTCTATCTCACACCAAGTATTGCTTGCCCATCACCATATCCTCACTGATCTACATTGGCTCCCAATCCCCCAGTACTTCAAAGTTATAATTATCATTATCGTGCTTAAATCCCTCATAGCCATGCCGCTCCCTGTATCTGCAACCTCCTCCAGCCCTACAAACCCTCCTCGACTTTCTGTTCCTCTGACTCTAACCCTCTTGTACATCCCTCTCACTTTATGGAATTCCTTCCCTAAACCCCTTTGCCTCCCTCTCCTGTAATGCTCATCTTAAAACTTTGGTCACCCATCCTAATATCTCCTGCTGTGGCTTGAGCTACATTTTTTGATTACGTTTCTGTGAAATGCTTTGGGATGCTTTTCTGTGTTAAAGATGCTGTATAACCGCAAGTTATTGTTATATAAACCCAACAGTAAGACAGTAAATTATAGATCAGAGAATTAGGTGTTGTACAACATTGCATACACATTTAAAATTTTAATCCAAGTATTTTATGGTAAGAAACCTTTTTAGTTCTATTATATTATTTATTATGCCAATGCAATATCTGCACAATGTTATCTATTGTGATGTTAATTTTTCTGGGGCACTATAATTTTATTAATATATTTTTAGCATAGGCATAATCAGTGGCACAACATTAATGTGTGACCAATCACATCATTGTGCATTTCTGCTTACAAACTTGGCAAAATGACTTACAAGTCATTGTACCAGGAGTTTAATGTCTTATTATTTAAAGTGGTTGTGTAACACATTATTAATAATGACCATTTAATTGGCTTTTGCAAGATGAAACCTCACAATTTAGATTAACATGGAAACATAGAAACATAGAAGATAGGAGCAGGAGTAGGCCATTCGGCCCCTCGAGCCCGCTCCGCCATTTAATTAGATCATGGCTGATCATCCAAATTCAGTACCCTGTCCCTGCTTTCTCCCCATATCTCTTGATTCCTCTAGCCTCAAGAAATATATCCAACTCCTTCTTGAATATATTTAATGAATTGGCCTCAACTGCCCTGTGTGGCAGAGAATTCCACAGGTTCACCACTCTCTGGGTGAAGAAATTCCTCCTCATCTCAGTCCTAAATGGCTTACCCCTTATCCTTAGACTGTGACCCCTGGTTCTGGACTCCCCCGCCATCCGGAACATCCTTCCTGCATCTAGTCTGTCTAGTCCTGTTAGAATTTTATAAGTTTCAATGAGATCCCCTCTCATTCTTCTAAACTCTAGCGAATATAACCCTAATCGACCCAATCTCTCCTCATACGTCATTTCTGCCATCCCAGGTATCAGTCTGGTGAATCTTTGCTACACTCTCTCCATGGCAAGAACATCCCTCCTCAGATAAGGCGACCAAAACTGCACACAATACTCAAGGTGTGGTCTCACCAAGGCCCTGTACAACTGCAGCAAGACATCCTTGTTCCTGTACTCGAATCTTCTCACTCTGAAGGCCAACATACCATTTGCCTTCTTAACCCCCTGCTGCACCTGCATGCTTACCTTCAGCGACTGGTGCACAAGGACACCCAGGTCTTGTTGCACTTCCCCTTTTCCCAATCTATTGCCGTTCAGTTAATAATCTGTCTTCCTGTTTTTGCCATCGAAGTGGATAACCTCGCATTTATCCACATTATACTGCATTTGCCATGCATCTGCCCAATCACCCAACCTGTCCAAATCGTACTGGAGTTTCTCTGCATCCTCCTCACAGCACACACGCCCACCCAGCTTTGTGTTGTCTGCAAACTTGGAGATATTACATCTAGTTTCCTTGTATAGATCATTTATATATATTGCGAATAGCTGGTGTCCTAGCACCGATCCCTACGGTACCCCACTAGTCACTGCCTGCCACTCAGAAAAAGACCCGTTTATTCCAACTCTTTGCTTCCTGTCTGCCAACCAGTTCTCCATCCAAGACAATACCTTACCCCCAATCCCATGTGCTTTAACTTTACACACTAATCTCTTATGCGGGACCTTATCGAAAGCCTTCTGAAAGTCCAAATACACTGCATCCACTGGTTCTCCCTTATCTATTCTACCAGTTAAATCCTCAAAAAATGCCAGTAGATTAGTCAAGCATGATTTACCTTTTGTAAATCCATGTTGACTTTGACCGATTCTGTCACTGTTTTCCAAATGCTCTGCTATTACATCTTTTATAATGGACTCTAGCATTTTCCCCACTACCGATGTCAGGCTTAAAGGTCTATAATTCCCCGTTTTCTCTCTACCACCCTTTTTAAATAGTGTGGTTACATTAGCTATCATCCAATCCATGGGAACTGTTCCAGAGTCTATCGAATTTTGGAAGATGACCAGCAATGCATCTACTATTTCTAGGGCCACTTCCTTAAGTACCCTAGGATGTAGATTATCAGGCCCTGGGGATTTATCGGCCTTCAATCCCATCAATTTCCCTAACACCATTTCCCTACAAATACTGATTTCATTCAATTCCTCCCTCTCATTGGACCCTATGTTCCCCGACATCCCTGGGAGGTTATTTGTGTCCTCCTTTGTGAAGACAGAACCAAAGTATGTATTTAATTGGTCAGCCATTTCTTTGTTCCCCTTTA
The DNA here is from genome assembly GCF_052327205.1 of Somniosus microcephalus. Lineage (NCBI taxonomy): Eukaryota > Metazoa > Chordata > Chondrichthyes > Squaliformes > Somniosidae > Somniosus > Somniosus microcephalus. The sequence goes on along the minus strand of NC_140998.1, from coordinate 48,146,951 downwards.
TAAATTCTCCTGATTCTGACTGCAAGGGACCTACACTTGACTTCGCCAATCTTTTTCTCTTCACATATCTATAGAAGCTTTTACAGTCAGTTTTTATGTTCCCTGCAAGCGTACTCTCATAATCTATTTTCCTCCTCTTAATTAATCCCTTTGTCCTCCTTTGCTGAATCCTAAACTGCTCCCAATCCTCAGGTTTGCTGCTTTTTCTGGCCAATTTATATGTTCTCTCTTTGGATCTTATGCTATCCCTAATTTCCCTTGTTAGCCACAGTTGAGTCATCTTTTTTGTTTTATTTTTATGCCAAACAGGGATGAACAAATTCTGTAGTTCATCCATGCGATCTTTAAATGTTTGCCATTGCCTATCCACTGTCAACCCTTTAAGTAACGTTGTTACCAAATTATTACCAAACAAAATGGTACAAAGCCAAGCAAACAGCTTCCAGTGCTGAGGAATGCATTGTCTACAAAGTACTGTGGGATCAGTCTAATCCTATGACGCTGGGTCTTGTGATTTTTATACAGCTACAGAAGGGATTGTGTCTCTGGGAGGCATATTTTCCTCTTCTTCTCAAAAGAAATATTGTAACAAAATTCTTTTCACACTTCTCGACACAGCTAATAAGCCATTTAATTGGCATTAAAGGTGAACATTTTGTTCATCGAGCTGTAGAATGCCAGCAGTGATTCAGCCATAAATTCATGAAACCCATTTCACTGAAGTTTTTATGGAGAAACTTTCTGGTCAGACAGGGCAACCCACAAGCTTGTTCTGGAGACAAAGAACTTGGCAAGTTTGCAAAGATCATGTGAACTAGGGCTCAACTTCTGTGAGTATCTGACAAGAGGGATTGGATGAAGTTGCATGTTTATTACTTCATCAAAGGTAACACAGAGGGAAATATCCTCTTAGATAACTCTGAACCTTTCATACCTTTCAAAATTTAGGGTTGATTTTCTAATCCTGGTGCTGAAGCAGCCTAGATTGGGCCTTTTTTTATTGGTTCTTGGGATCTGGGCATCGCTGGCAATGCCAGCATTTATTGCCCATCCCTAATTTCCCTTGAGAAGGTGGTGGTGAGCCGCCTTCTTGAACTGCTGCAGTCCGTGTGGTGAAGGTACTCCCACAGTGCTGTTAGGGAGGGAGTTGCAGGATTTTGACCCAGCGACGACGAAGGAACGGCGATATATTTCCAAGTCAGGATGGTGTGTGACTTGGAGGGAAACTTGGAGGTGGTGGTGTTCCCATGCGTCTGCTGCCCTTGTCCTTCTAGGTGGTAGAGGTCGCAGGTTTGGGAGGTGCTGCTGAAGAAGCCTTGGCGAGTTGTTGCAGTGCATCATGTAGATGGTACACACTGTAGCCACGGTACGCCGGTGGTGGAGGGAGTGAATGTTTAAGGTGGTGGATGGGGTGCTGACACTAGGAGCTCAGTTAATGCAGGGGGAGGGCATGGGGGCAGTTGTGGATTGACATTTCTTAAAGGGCTGAAGCTGATATTTAAATGAGGGCTTTTTAAGGGGCGGGTAGAAAAGAATAGAAACATATTTTGCTTTTCGTACGGTCTAATGCATGATCAAACATTGTCAGTCACCACCATTCATTGAGGCAGCCCTGGATCTGCTGCAATAAATGGTGGAAAAGAGGGGTTAACAGGGTATCCTCCACACAGGAGAGTTACTCACACTGTGTAGGAGAAGGTGGCTAAAGGGTGAACATGGTCTCCAATGTTCAGAGGAACGGGCAGCAGATGAGCGATGGTTTCCAGCCCTAAGAAAACTGTTAATGCAAGACTACACAGCATTTAACCAGACAAAGTCAATGGGTAAAGCACGCTTGCCATAAAGAGTTTCCTCTGAACCCATTTCAGCTTGACTGAAACCACATGAAAAACACCCAGACAACCTTGCAGAGATGTACATGGATACCCATATTGATGTAGAGTAAACTTTGCAGCTGCCACTAAAATTTGGAACTCCTGCATTTACATCTGTAAAGTTGTGCACACAAAGCAAACTTAAAAAAGCAAGGCCTAGAAATTCAGTATAGCCACTTTTGGGGCGCTACAGCATGGCGTTCGCTAACTTTTGCGCCCGGTGCAACTTAGCGCCACCTTCGCCAATATTCAGTTGCATCGCCCCAAGAGGTTGCTGCTGCGCTAAAGCAGGCAATGCACGACTATCATTAGGTGCTAAGCCGGCGATCCGGGGCGCAAACACCGAAGGCGGGCGCAGCGCAGGTGCGGCGAGTTGCTCATTGAGGGCAAGCAGTCAGGCGCCGGTCAGCACTTAAAGGGGGAGGGTGGAATTGTTTGGCTGCCACGCCCTGCACACTGCAGCCCTAAGGCAAGGCCTGAACACTGCTTCTGGAACTGCTCTACGCCCAAGAGAATGGGGAAGGCCAGGGAGAGAGCGCAGCGCTTCGGCGAGGGTGACCTGAGGCTGCTGGTTGGCGCAGTGGACCGCAGGTGCCATATCCTCTTCCCTGAGGGTGGCAGGAGGCCGCTGCCCACCGAATATCGGAAAGCATGGAGGGAGGTGGCAAACAGGGTCACGTCCACCAGCGTGGTTTGCAGGACACCAACCCAATGCCGGAAAAAATTGAACAACCTCGCTCGGGTTGTCAGGGTGAGTACCCTTTCCAGTATGCTCCTCATCCCTGCATGTGCACCTCACTTTATGGCCAAACAGGCCTGAAAGCCCTAATGGCCAGCCCTCATCCAGCAGCTATGGGACTGTCATGCAAAGCACTTGCACATTCAGGACTTTAGACACTGTCAGGGCTATTCGACCATGGGAGGAAGTGCAGGCGAGATCAGGGCTTGACACTGTCAGGGCTATTCGACCATGGGAGGCAGTGCGGGCAAGATCAGGGCTTGACACTGTCAGGGCTATTCGACCATGGGAGGCAGTGCAGGCGAGATCAAGGCTTGACACTGTCAGGGCTATTCGACCATGGGAGGCAGTGCGGGCAAGATCAGGGCTTGGCAATGTCAGGGCTATTCGACCATGGGAGGCAGTGCAGGTGAGATCAGGGCTTGACACTGTCAGGGCTATTCAACCATGGGAGGCAGTGCGGGCAAGATCAGGGCTTGGCACTGTACTTAGAGGCCGTCCTTTCTCTTGCAGGGCAAGCTGGCGCATAACAGAAGACAGCAGCGACAGATCGGGTGAGGCCATCCTGACCTGAAATAGCTGAACGACCTCGAGCAGCGAGTGGAGCGGATCACGGCAGGCTGGCTGAGTGGTCCCGTCGCCACTGGAGATGCTGACCCTGTTCTGGGCACCAATGGTAAGGTCATCACCTTTTTGACCTCTCTCTTTCCACTTGCGCCTCACACCAGCATCCTTTGCCACTATTGAACCAATGCAGTGCACAGCAGCACTCATGCCTCCCTCGCTGCCGCCCTGTCCTCACTCTAAAGCAACTCTTGTGCCTCCCTGCTTTCAGATGGTGACTCGCCAGGTGAGGAGGCAGCCCCTCAAGCTGGCACTGTGTCCGAGTCAGACATAGAGGAGGAGGAAGAGGAAGCCGGCCCATCGGGGATGCCCTCAGCCGAGGCAGCCCATGGCCATGATGGGGACATGTCTTCCCTGGAGGGGAGCAGGGGGGAAGGTTCGGAGGAGAGTGAAGCTCCGGGGACCAGCGGGCTGCAGCAATGCGGGAGGGGTGGGGAAGCTCGGCGGCCTTCTCCTCGGAGGGTGAGTGCGGCCTCCAGTCCTGCTACGGTGAGCGCAGAGGAGGTGCGGCTCCTAGCAGAAATGGGCGCCCAGGCTGAGCGCAGGCACACTGAGCTCACGGCTGCAGTGGCAAGGATGCCTGACTCCATAGAGTCACTGGCAAGGAGTGTGCAGGAATTCGGGGCAGCACAGGCCAGGAGTCTGCAACAATTCAGTGCAGCACAGGCCAGGAGTCTGCAGGACTTCGCAGCAGCACAGGCTAGGAGTCAGCAGGACTTCGCTGCATCACAGGCGGCTTCTAGCGAAGTGCTCAGTTGTGCCGTGCATTCACTGGCTGGTGTCATGCAGACACAGACCAGGGCCACACGGGCACTAACTGCTGCCACCCTCACTGGATCGGCCAGGCATCGCTGGGGCACTCGCCGCACTGCAGCAGCCCAGCAGTCTGTGCTTCAGCAGATTGCTGCGCATGCTGCAGTGCTGGCCATGCGAGTGCCAATGTATCAGCCGACCAGGGAGTGCCTGTGATCTGTCAGGTTGGCAGCATTCCTGCAGCCAACACTGTCACTCCTCCATTGCAGCTGCCACCAGCCGTTGGACAGACTGATGCCGCCCAAGCAGAGTTGGAGCAGTCAGCAGCCGGCCCCTCCAGGCCCAGAGCTGGTCCAGGCTGACCCCCAAGGGCATCTGCCGTCTCACCATCTGACCCTCAGCAGCCTTCCCCCAGCCTTGCTGCAGCCACTGGGGTCCCATTGAGGAGGAGCTGCAGGGCGGGTAGGGGCCAGTCACAGAAGCGAGACGGATCACCCTCGCAGGGGAAAAAGTAGAAGGTGTGGCCAAATGTTTTGTTTTATTTATAAAGGCCGAGACTGCTGTATTTGTTTTAGATATAAAGGCCGAGACTGGTATATTTCTTTTATATTTAAAGGCCAAGACTGGTATCTGTTTTATTTATAAAGGCCGAGACTGGTGTATTTCTTTTATATATAAAGGCCGAGACTGGTGTATTTGTGTTTTTGGAGGGGGGGGTTTCTCTCCATAGTTTGTCATGTGGGAAGGGCACAGAGGTATCACAGCAAAAAAAATTCTTAAATCGCACTGTCCATGTTTTCTTTTGGAAGTCCTGGTTGCCCTGCTCGGCTGAGGGCTTGTGGAGCGGCTACATTCATCTTCTGCCATTGGCACAATCCATTCCCTGAGAGGGAGCCTAGAATCGAGTTGCAATAAGCCGCCAACGGGTGGCCCTTGCACTTTCTGCCTCCCTCCTGTGCTGGTCCTCCTCCTCCTCCTCCTCCTCTGGTGGTCCTCCAATGTCTGCTGGCAGTGGCTGAGTCCTGCGGATAGCCAGGTTGTGCAGCATGCAGCACACGACAACGAAATGGGAGACTCGCTCAGGCGAGTACTGTAGGGCTCCCCCGGAACGATCCAGACAGCGGAACCGTTGCTTGAGCACGCCGATTGTTTGCTCAATGATGTTCCTGGTTGCTTGATGGCTGTCATTGTATCGCTCTTCAGCAGGGCTGCTGGGCGCACGGAGCAGGGTCATCAGCCAGGTGCACAAAGGATAGCCTTTGTCCCCGAGAAGCCATCCTCGTGGGTGAGGCTGGGCCTCGAACATGTCTGCCACAGAAGTCTGGCGCAGGATGAAGGCATCGTGGCTGCTGCCTGGAAAGCGGGCATTGACAGCTAGGATGAGCTGCCTGTGGTCACACACCAACTGCACGTTGAGCGAATGGTAGCCCTTCCGGTTGCGGTAATCCTCAGCATTCTCTAGAGGTGCCCGCAAAGCCACATGCGTGCAGTCAATGGCGCCCTGTGCCATGGGGAAGCCCGCTAATACTGCAAAGCCCATTGCATGCTCTTGCTGCTTGTCCAGGGTCATGGGGAAGGAGATGAACTGACGTCTCCTTCTGAAAAGGGCATTGGTCACCTGGCGGATGCAGCAATGTACCGCGAACTGGGAGATGTTGGAAATGTCCCCAGTAGCGGATTGGAAGGAGCTGGTGGCATAGAAGTTGAGAGCCACCGTCACCTTCACTGCCACCGACAGAGATGTCCTGCTCCTCAGCTGTGGCTGCAGATCTCTGCGAAGCAGGTGGCAGATCTCAGTGACCACCGCTCTTCTGAATCACAGCCTCCGAACACACTGCTCCTCAGACATGTTCAGATATGAGAACTGCTAGCGGTATACCCTGGGTGGGTAAGGCCTCCTTTGCCGATGCCTGTTGGCCCTTCTCCGTCTGGCCAAGACTGGCACTCTCTCATGGCGTCTCTGAGCCCTTTGAATGCAATGGAGAAGCCCAATGTTTCCACCCATTGCAGCCCCCATTATATGTTTCCAATCAATGCTATGACACTGAAGTTAAAGACAAGTGCAAAGCTCTGGCCTGAAGCCAGAAGTACTGTAGTGTATGTACTTTGCAGAAGGAACTATATTCTGCAGCCCCTGTATACTGCAGTACCAGTAGTGACCACCCCTGTATATAAGCCTGTGTAGTAACATTTGCATAGTAGTTCCAGGTTGCCTCCATTCAGTAAAGACCTGTTATAACCAACTCCTGCAGTCCGTGTCTCAATTATACACGGACATAATACTGGCGACGAGCAGATACGAACTTACCTACAGTCTGCACCACCTCATGGGGATCCATCCCTGAAGCGAAGTTATCAGAGGTCGAGGCCAGAAGGAAGAAAGAAACAGAAGAAACGGGCGTTGACCGTAGGCATCCGCCTCTGAGTCAGCGGAGTTGAAGATTTGCAGGAGAGGCTGTCGAGAGCGGGGCTTGGTTATCCTGTCGATGGTGCTTCAGCTAATCGGGCTGGTGGCAGGTAGTACACTGATCCTTCCTGGGCTGCGGCGGTCTAGAGCTCGAGCGGGTGGCTTTGCAACGGGGCCGAGCAGCGTTGTCGGGAAGAGGAGAGAGAGGATGGAGCACACAGGGCGCGGCCGGTGCTACGAAGCCGGGCAGCGTACAGAACCCAGAAGAGGTTGCTCTCAGAGAAAGAGCTGACGCTAGATAAGGCTTTCAGCGTGGCAGTATCATACGAAGCAGCAGCAAGGGGAGCTGCGGAAATACAGCAAAAGCCACAGGAATACGGCACCCATGAAATGACACGGGAATTTGCAAAATGTTATCGCTGCGGCAGAACAAACCATGACCAGAAGGACTGCTGGTCCAAGGACAAAATATGCAGGCAATGCATAAAGATGGGACACATTGCACGAGTTTGCAGGTCTGGGAAGAAGACCGACAACAACAAAAAGGCTACTAAGGAACCGTACAGGAAAGTACAAAAGATGACGGACAGTAGTTCCGATGATCAGATGAGCGATAGTGAATCCGGGAACAAGAGACGAAGCTGTCTCAAACTTCACAACGTAATCGCAAAAGAGGATCACCGAACCATTTGGGTCACCCTCACGATGGCAGGGTCTCAAGTCAAAATGGAATTGGATACAGGATCAGCTCTAACCGTCATGAATCGACGAGACTACGAGCAGCTATTCTCACACATCCCCTTGAAAGAGACATCCATTGTCTTGAAGACGTATACGGGGCAAAAAGTATACCCCAGAGGAAAAATAAGGGTGCCTGTCAAATACAACGGCAAGGAAAGACAGAAATTGTATCTGTACATACTGCAAGATGGTGGGCCACCGTTATTGGGACGTGAATGGATCAGAAAGATAAGTTTAGACTGGCACTCCATTCAGGCACTGACGGTGGCTGGTAAAAAGGATGACGACATCACTCCTGGACGATTGTCAACAATCTTAGCTAACGCCAAAGAGGTATTTCAACAAGAACTGGGAACTCTTAAAGGCGTAACCGCCTCGATAAAAATAGAAGAGAATGCAATTCCCAAGTTTTTCAAAGCAAGACCGGTACCATATGCAATTCGCCCAGCCGTCGAGGCAGAGCTGCAGAATCTGGAGAATGCAGGCGTGTTATCTAAGGTAGACTGGAGCGAGTGAGCGACACCCATCGTTCCTGTCATGAAGAAAACGTTAAACAATAAGTCTGAGGAGCCAAGGAAGGTCCGCATCTGTGGGGACTTCAAGGTGACGGTGAACCCAGTCCTTCACACAGTACAATATCCTCTTCCAAGGATAGAAGATATCTTCGCCTCACTATCTGGAGGGAAGCGTTTTACAAAAATTGACCTAGCACAAGCGTATTTGCAGATGGAGGTTGAAGAATCCTCTAGGAAGTATCTCACGATAAACACTCACAAAGGTCTTTACCAGTATAATCGACTGGTATTCGGAGTAGCATCAGCTCCGGCGATATGGCAAAGAGCGATGGAACAAGTCCTGCAAGGAATTCCAGGGACTCAGTGTTACTTGGACGACATCCTAGTGACAGGTGAAGATGACAGTGAACACCTTGCCATCCTAGAGCAGGTGCTCACTAGACTACGGGAACATGGGCTACGGGCCAATCGCCCCAAGTGCGAGTTTTTTAAGAAACAGATATCGTATTGTGGCCACGTGATTGATGAAGAGGGGTTACATAAGTCCCCTGACAAAATTGAAGCGGTAGTTAAGGCTCCAGCGCCTGAAAATGTGTCGCAACTGAGGTCATTCCTCGGATTGGTGAATTATTACCATAAGTTTTTGCCGAATTTGTCCACAATTCTGCACCCACTGAACGCCCTACTACAAACGGGAGTAGCATGGAAATGGAGCGATGAATGTAAGCGGGCCTTTCAGAAGAGTAAGGACCTAATCACTTCAAGAGAAGTATTGGCTCATACAACCCATCACTACTGTTAAGACTGGCATGTGATGCGTCTCCCTACGGCATTGGGGCGGTACTGTCACATAAATTCCTTGATGGTTCAGAGAGGCCGATAGCTTTTGCGTCACGCTCGTTAGCTTCAGCCGAGCGTAACTACGCCCAGATTGACAGAGAGGCCCTCAGCCTGGTGTGGGGGGTGAAGGAGTTCAATCACTACCTGCACGGTCAGAAATTTACTCTACTTACTGATCATCAACCTCTTGTCTCCATTTTCAACCCTCAGAAGGGCGTCCCGATAATGACAGCACAACGGCTACAGAGGTGGTCCCTTTTCCTAGGGGCACACCAATATGACATCGAGTACAAAGGAACTAAACAGCATGGGAATGCTGATGGATTGTCGCGCCTACCGTTGCCGACGGTGGAAGAAGACCTTGCAGTGGATCCAGTGGAGATATTCCACTCGACCATAGTCGAATGTCTCCCTGTGACGAATGCAAACATAGAAAAGGAAACACGAAATAACCCGACACTCTCCTGGGTCTATGATTTAACGGTGAAGGGATGGCCAGCACATGGCGAACCACTGCTGCCAGCATTCTCGCCGAGAAGAGAACAGCTGTCAGTGTGCAGAGGAACCTTGATGTGTGGATCCAGAGTAGTAATTCCACCCAAATTGAAGGATAGAGTGCTCAATGAGCTTCATGAGGGTCATCTGGGAGGGGTAAAAATGAAGAACTTAGCCAGAGCGTTTGTGTGGTGGCCGGGAATCGATAGAGAAATCGAAGAGATGACCAAGAGCTGTACAGGATGCCAGAAGGTCCAAAACGCCCCACCACAAGCCCCTCTACATCCATGGGAGTGGCCCTCATCTCCATGGCAAAGGGTGCATATTGATTTTGCTGGTCCATTTATGGACTCGATGTTTTTAATTGCGGTGGATGCACATTCAAAGTGGCCAGCGGTAATAAAAATGTCCTCAACCACCACAGAAAAAACTATCACAGTCTTACGAACCATATTCGCCAGGAATGGGCTGCCTGAACAGATTTGCTCCGACAATGGACCACAGTTTGTGTCTGAAGAGTTCCGGAGGTTCTTAAAGAACAATGGTGTTAAGCATTACACATCCGCTCCATATCATCCAGCCACTAATGGATTGGCCGAGAGGTTCGTTCAAACATTCAAGAAGGCTATCAAGGCAATGTGTAATGAAGATATACCCCTACAGCACAAGGTGGATAACTTCTTGTTTGCCTACCGGAATGCGACACATGCGGTTACCAACCAAACTCCAGCCATGATGTTCTTCAATCGAAGACTACGATGCCACTTGGATTTGGTTAAGCCAAACATCAGAAGAGATGTGGAGAACAGGCAGTTTCAGAATATGAATGAAAGGCCGACCAGGAGTTTTAAGATAGGTCAACCAGTTTTGACCCGGGACTACCGCACAGAGAAATGGCAGCCAGGAACGATCTGTACACGGCAAGGACCTCTAATGTATACCGTGGACGTTGGAGAGAGTATTGTAAGATGCCATGCTGACCAGATTCTAGAGTCACTGGGAAACGTCAACTCCACACCACGATCTGATACACCTGGCGATGAAACCGAAGTACCAATTGCATCTACCTCAGAATCGGTGATATTGGAAGCAGACGAACCAAACAACGACATTGATCCCGACTCAACGTTGCCAGAAGAACCTGATACCCCAAAGAGGCGTTACCCCGACAGAATCAGGAAGCCTCCTCAAAGACTGAACTTATAATTGCTTAACTTCAACTAATGTATCTAGCAACTGTAATTGTAAATATGTTATTTCATTGTTAATCGAATGTTATGTACTGTTTAGCTAAAAGGGGAGGAATTGTAGTGTATGTACTTTGCAGAAGGAACTATATTCTGCAGCCCCTGTATACTGCAGTACCAGTAGTGACCACCCCTGTGTATAAGCCTGTGTAGTAACATTTGCATAGTAGTTCCAGGTTGCCTCCATTCAGAAAAGACCTGTTATAACCAACTCCTGCAGTCCGTGTCTCAATTATACACGGACATAATAAGTACCTGTGCGAGTGTTGAGCCAAACCAGAAAGCTCTCTACCTTTGTCTCTCTCCAAATATCCGTCTCTCACAAAGAAGGAGTGGAGCAAAATGGCTGCCATTTATACTGCAGGAGGAGTCCCCTTTAATTAGCGCCCCCCGCGCCCCGCAGCGTCTGGGAACCGTTCCCCTCTACCAGTCGCGGGGGGCGGCAGGCACACAATAGGCCGGTGCCACTGAATTTCCGGTTCGGGGCGCACAAAGGGCGTTGCGCCATGAAATGACGTCAGGATCTGCGCACGTAGCTGAGCACGCGCAAAGGTTTTTGCCGCCGCTAAATCTTAACTGAATTTCGCGAGAGGCGCAGATCGCGCTGCGCCCGGGTGCTAGCCGCTTAGTGCCCCACTTCTCCTCCTCCTAAGGCGCTAGTGGCTGGCGCAAACAACTGAATTTCTAGGCCCAAGACTTACATTTATATAGCGCCTTTCACAACTGAAGGACGTCTCAAAGCGCTTTACAGCCAATTAAGTTTTGAAGTGTAATCACTGTTGTAATGTAGGAAATGTGGCAGCCAAATTGCGCATAGCAAGCTCCCACAAACAGCAATGTGATAATGATCAGGTAATTTTTTTTAACTTTGATTGAGGGATAAATATCGGCCAGGACACCGGGCATAACTCCCCTGCTCTTCTTCGAAATAGTGCCATGGGATCTTTTACGTCCACCTGAGAGAGCAGACGGGGCCTCAGTTTAATGTCTCATCCAAAAAACGGCACCTCTGACAGTGCAGCACTCCCTCAGCACTGCACTGGAGTGTCAGCCTGGATTTTTGTGCTCAAGTCTCTGGAGTGGGACTTGAACCCACGACCTTCTAACTCAGGTGAGAGTGCTACCAACTGAACCACAGCTTTCAACAAAACCTAGGTGCGTGACGCATTTGTATTTACTCATATATCAGTTGAGGTGCAGGGTGTGTACTTGAGAATTATTGTCTGTGCTCTTCTAACCTGTAACATCTCAACACTACTCTGTTTGCAGAAGAATGTGGCACATCACGAGTTCAGTGAAGAGCCAGTGAAAATGACCCCCACTTGATTTCCCAGTCCCTCATGCAGCCTTTCTGTGTTTGATTTGCACCAAACATAAATTCTACCCTATATTAACAAAATAAGACATTGGCTTTTTGCCTAGAATGCTACTATTTCTTCTCAATACTCATCTACTTCTGACGGAGCGAATGCCCTCACTCTTCGGCCCTCTTGCACTGAAATGTTTGAATCACATATTGATCTCCTCCATGCTTTCAACGGGGGAATGAAAATGTTGTTCCTGTCAATTTTTTCAGACAAAATTTCTTCATGCCTCTCACAGTCAAACCAACCCAAATCTACAGAAAACAGTCACAGTCAGCTGTATAAAACACAAAGAGCCAGGCATAAAACCGCCTTTCTATATGTCACAGTAAACTATCGAACACCTGTTCTATATAAAACACATCTCTTACCTTTGATGGCGCCATCTTTAGTCATTTCTTGGCTTATTGACATTCTTGGCCTCATTATCGCCACTGACCTCAAAGTGGAATTTCACATCTTCTCCACTGCTAAATCTATCAATAATATTGATGGAAGCTCCTTTTATCAATACCTCCATGGTTAATGTTCCTCTGAACTTTCCTTTCTTTTTCCTTCTTGACTCCAAATGCATCTGTACTCTTCCCTATATCTCTACTGTGTTGAAATCAAAAAGAACATAAGAATATAAGAAATAGCAGGAGTAGGCCATTCAGCCCTTCAAGCCTGCTCCACTATTCAATAAGATCATGACTGATCTTCCACCTCAACTCCACCTTCCCGCACTACCCCCATATCCCTTGATTCCCTTAATATCCAAAAATCTATCGATCTCTGTCTTGAATAACTCAATGACTGAGCATCCACAGCCCTCTGGGTGAAAAAATTTCTCATCTCAGTCCTAAATGGCCGACCCCTTATTCTGAGACCGTGACCCCTAATTCTAGAGTCCCCAGCCAGGGAAAACATTTACAGCATCTACCCTGTCAAGCCCCTTAAGAATTTTATATGTTTCAATGAGATCACACCTCATTCTTCTAAATTCTAGGGAATATAGGCCTAGTCTACTCTGTTAGATCCGTGATTCTGAGAGTATGATGTTTTCAAATAACTGCACGGATGCTGTAACTTAACAATCAACAGGTGTTTACTGGAGTAGGGTAGTCTCAAGACTGGCAGTACAGAGGCATGCTCAAGGCTTATATACAGGGGTGGTCACTGCCGGTACTACAGTATACAGGAGCTGTAAAAGTCGTTCTCTCTTAAAGGTACATACACTACAATTCCTCCCCTTTTAGATTAGCAGTACCCATAATATTCAAATAACAATTAACACTTTAACATGCACATTAAACAGAAATAGTCCCTTTATAGATTCCTGATCCTTTCTGGATAGCGCCTTTCCTGAGGTTCTTGTTCTTGGTGCGGAGGTGATTCTGGTCCCCTTTCGTCGGTTAGTTCATCAGTTTCCACTGCTACTGTTTCTGAGGTAGATGCTACCGGTATGTCAGGTTCATCCCCAGGTACACGAGTCATGGGGTTGACTCGTTCCTGTGACGCTAAGATCTGATCGACGTGGCATCTCACAATGTTCTCCCCGACATCCACTGTGTACATTAATGGCCCCTGCCATGTGCATATCGTTCCGGGTTGCCATTTCTCTGTTCGGTAGTCACGGGCCAAGACTGGTTGTCCTACATTGAAGCTCCTTGTCGGCTTCTCATTGATGTGCTGGAATTGTTTATCCTCAACATTTCTTCGCACATTTGGTCTGAGCAAATCCAGACGAGATCTCAACCTTCGGTTAAAGAACATCATGGCCGGGGTCTGGTTGGTAACTGCATGTGTCGCATTTCTGTAGGCTAACAGGAAATTGTCCACCTTATGCTGCAGTGGAATTTCATCATCGCACATGGCATTTATCGCTTTTTTAAAGGTTTGTATGAACCTCTCAGCCAATCCATTTGTGGCTGGATGATACGGGGCGGATGTGTAATGCCTTACCCCATTCCTTCTCATAAATTTCCAAAACTCTTCGGACACAAACTGTGGTCCATTATCAGAGCAAATCTGCTCTGGCAAGCCGTTCCTGACAAATATGGTCCGTAGGACTGCAATCATTTTCTCTGTAGTGGTTGAGGACATTTTGATCACCTCAGGCCATTTCGAGTGAGCGTCCACTGTTATTAAGAACATTGAGTCCATGAATGGACCAGCAAAATCAATATGCACTGTTGCCATGGAGAGGAGGGCCACTCCCATGGGTGTAGAGGGGCATGTGGTGGTGCATTTTGGACCTTCTGGCATCCTGAGCAGCTCTTGGTTAGGTCCTCGATTTGTTGATCGATCCCAGGCCACCACACATAAGCCCTAGCAAGGCTTTTCATTTTCACCCCTCCCAGATGACCTTCGTGAAGCTCATTTAGCACTCTCTCCCTTAACTTGGGTGGAATTACCACTCGGGATCCACACATCACTGTCCCCTGGCATACTGACAGCTGTTCTCTTCTGGATGAGAATGCTGGCAACAGTGAGTCGCCATGTGTTGGCCATCCCCTCACCATCAAATCATATACCCGAGACAGTGTCGGATCATTGCGGGTCTCCTTCTCTATATCCGCGTTAGTTACTGGCAATCGTTCAATTATCGACGAATAAAATATCTCGATAGGGTCCACTGCTGGTGCTTCCTCTACAGTAGGCAGTGGCATGCGTGATAGCCCATCAGCGTTTCCATGCTGTTTCGTGCCTTTATATTCTATTTCATATTGGTTCGCCCCTAGAAAAAGGGACCATCTTTGTAACCGTTGTGCAGTCATCACCGGAACGCCCTTCTTTGGATTAAAGATGGAGACAAGTGGTTGGTGGTCAGTCAGCAAGGTGAACTTCTGCCCATGCAGGTAGTGGTTGAATTTTTTTACTCCCCATACTAGGCTGAGGGCCTCCCTGTCAATCTGGGCGTAGTTGCGCTCGGCTGAGGTTAGTGACCGAGACGCAAAGGCTACTGGCCTCTCCAACCCATCTGGGAATTTGTGCGACAGCACCGCTCCAATACCATAGGGTGATGCATCACATGCCAAATGAATTGGTAGTGCTGGGTTGAAATGGGCCAACAACTCTTTTGATGTGATCAATTCTTTGCACTTCTGGAAAGCTCGTTTACGTTCGTCATTCCACTTCCATGGTACCCCCGTTTGCAGTAGGGTGTTCAGTGGGTGTAATACTGTAGACAAATTTGGTAAGAACTTATGGTAGTAGCTCACCAGCCCGAGGAACGACCTCAATTGTGACACATTTTCCGGTGCTGGAGCCTTGACTACTGCCTCAATCTTTTCAGGGGACTTATGTAACCCCTCTTCATCAATAACGTGGCCACAATACGAGATCTGCTTCTGGAAAAACTCGCATTTGTGGCGATTAGCTCGTAGCCCATATTCCTTTAATCTAGTGGGCACCTTCTCCAGGTTGGCGAGGTGATCACTGTCATTTTTGCCCGTGACCAGGATGTCGTCCAAATAACACTGGGTCCCTGGAATCCCTTGCAGGACTTGATCCATCGCCCTTTGCCAAATAGCCGGAGCCGATGCTACCCCGAACACCAGCCGGTTGTATTGGTAGAGACCTTTATGAGTGTTGATCATGAGGTATTGTTTTGAGGCTTCTTCTAACTCCATTTGCAAGTACGCCTGGGCTAGATCAATTTTGGTGAAGCGTTTACCTCCAGATAGCGAGGCAAAAATATCCTCAATCCGTGGAAGCGGATATTGTACCGTGTGAAGGACTGGGTTCACTGTCACCTTAAAATCCCCACAGATGAGGACCTTCTTTGGTTCCCCAGGCGTATTACTCAACGACCTCTTCATTACAGGAATGATGGGTGTAGCCCACTTGCTCCAGGCTACTTTGGACAGTACTCCTGAACGTTCCAACCCTTCCAGCTCTGCTTCGACGGCTGGTCGGATCGCATAAGGCACTGGTCTGGCCTTAAGAAACTTTGGGCTTGCATTTTCCTCTATTTTAATCATTGCTGTTATGCCTTTTAGTGTTCCGAGTCCCTCCTGGAACACTTATTTTGCGTCAGTTAGCATTTTTGACAGTCGTCCAGGTGTGACGTCGTCATCCTTTATGGCCTCAACCTTCAGTGCCTGTATGGAATGCCAATCTAATTGTATCTTCTGGATCCATTCATGTCCTAGTAGTGGTGGTCCTCCATCTGGCAATACATATAGGTCCGTTTTAGGTATTTCCTGGCCTTTGTATATCACTTTCACCCTTATTTTTCCTTTGGGGTAGACTTTTTGCCCCGTGTACGTCTTCAAGACAATCTCTGTAGCTTTCAAGGGTATGTGTGAAAATAGCCGCTTGTAGTCCCTTTGGTTTATGACTGTTAGGGCTGATCTTGTGTCCAATTCCATTTTCACTTGGACTCCGTCTATCTTGAGTGTGACCCAGATAGTCTGGTGATCCTCCATTTTGGTTACCTTATGTAGTTTCAGACAACCCAGCTCCTTGCTTCCGGAGTCTGTGTCACTTTTCTGTTCGTCTGAACTACTGTCCATCACCTTATGTACCTTTTTGTACTTCTCCTGTGGAGATTTCTTGCTGTTGGTTTTCTTCCCTGACCTGCAGACTCTTGCTATGTGTCCTGCTTTTCCACACTGTCTGCACACTTGGTCCTTGAACCAACAATCCTTCTGGTCGTGTGTTGTTCTGCCGCAGCAATAACACTTCCCTGCTCCATATGACATTTCATTGGTGCCATATTCTTGCGGTCTCCGTTGTATCTCTGCAGCGCCCCTTGCGGATGCTTCGTGTGATACTACCATGCTGAAAGCCTTGTCTAGCGTAAGATCCTTTTCTGATAGAAGCCATTTCTGGGTTCCTTCACTTTGAAGCCCACACACAAACTTGTCCCTTAACATATCTGCTAGTCCCACTCCAAACTGGCAGTGTTTTGATAGCTTGCGCAGTTCCGTTAAGTACTCAGCATTACTTTCGTCTTTATGCTGGTTCCTTTCGTGGAACTTAAATCTTTCTGCTATCAGCAGCCCTGTGGGGTTTAAGTGGTCCTGTAGGATTTCTACTATGCTTTCGAAATTCTTGTTCACGGGCTTCTCTGGGGTTATTAGGTTTCGCAGTAAGCCATAAGTTTTTGCACCCGTGGAATTTAACAAAACCAGTGCTTTCCTAGCATCTGGCACTTCATTCGCCGTGCAGTACACCTCAATACGTTCCACATATGTCGCCCAATCTTCGACTTCATTGTCGAACGTAGAGATACTGCCACTCTTCGGCATCCCTGGGTGTGATTTAACTGTCAACAATGGCATCTCCCGCGCTCTCCCTTCTTCTCCACTGGCACAAAATAGCATCTCCCGCGCTTCCCTTTCTTCCCGCGCTCGCCCTTCTTCTCCACTGCGGCTTCTAAAAATGGCGTCTCCTGCACTCTTCCTTCTTCTCCGCGGCTCAATGGTATCTCCCGCGCTGTCCCTTCTTCTCCCCACGGACACTGTTCAGCCCTTGAGCCCTGGCTGTGCTCTGCGCATTTTTTTTTTGTGCGCCTTCCCCGTTTCCGCTGCTCGGTCCTGAACCCGGCTGCTGCTTTACCCTCTTTATCTCCGTTTTGTTTTTCCTCGACGCCGCTCGGTTTTCAACCCCCGGCTGCACCCTGTGCACTTCACCCTCTCTCTTACCCCATCGACGCTGCTCGGCATTTGCTCTGCCGTCAGTCGGCTCCAGCCGCCGCTGTCCGGGAAGGGTCTGTGCTGTACCTGTTGTCAGTCTGTTGCTGGATCATCGTGGCTGGGGAACCAAGCCCGGCTCTCAACAGCCTCCCTTGCGATGTTCACTCTCTGCTGGATGACTGGGCGGTTGCTCGTGGTCGACGCACATGCTTCTGGCCTCGACTTTCTTCCACCGCCCTCCCGGGGCGAATCCTTGAAGGGAAATGCAGAGTTGCAGGTAGATTCGAATCGACACTCGTCGCCACTGTTAGATCCGTGATTCTGAGAGTATGATGTTTTCAAATAACTACACGGATGCTGTAACTTAACAATCAACAGGTGTTTACTGGAGTAGGGTAGTCTCAAGACTGGCAGTACAGAGGCATGCTCAAGGCTTATATACAGGTGTGGTCACTGCCGGTACTACAGTATACAGGAGCTGTAAAAGTAGTTCTCTCTTAAAGGTACATACACTACATACTCAATCTCTCCTCATAGGACAAACCCCCATCCCAGGAATCAGTCTAGTGAACCTTCGTTGCACTCCCTCTAAGGCAAGTGTATCCCCAGCATCAAAGCTCTGACCACGCTCAATCAGCTCCACTGGATGGGTCACATTATCCGCATGCCCGATACAAGACTCCCAAAACAAGCGCTCTACTCGGAGCTCCGGCATGACAAGAGAGCCCCAGGTGGGCAGAGGAAACGCTTCAAGGACACCCTCAAAGCCTCCTTGAAAAAGTGTAACATCCCTACCGGCACCTGGGAATCCCTGGCCCAAGACCGCACAAAGTGGAGGAGTAGCATCCGGGAAGGTGCCGAACACCTCGAGTCTCTTCGCCGGGAGCAAGCAGAAGCCAAGCGCAAGCAGCGCAAGGAGCGCACGTCAACCCAAGCACCCCACCCACCCGCCCCTTCAACCACCGTCTGCCCCACCTGTGACAGAGCCTGTAGGTCCCGCATTGGATAATCAGTCACCTGCGAGCTCATTTTTAACGTGGAAACAAGTCATCCTCAGTTCCGAGGGACCGCCTAAGAAGAAGATATAATTGCAGTAAGACTTCTTTACTCTTATACTCCAACCATTTTGTAATAAAGGCAAACATACCATTTGCTTTCCTAATTGCTTGCTGTACGTGCATGTTAACTTTCAGTGGTTCGTGTACAAGGACACCCAGGTCCCTGTGAATACCAACGTTTCCCAATTTCTCACCATTTGAAAAATATTCTGCTTTTCTATTTTTCCTACCAAAGTGGATGGCCTAGAAATTGAGTTTTGGCTTAGCCAGGGCTTTAGCGCCGGAAATTAGTGCCGGCGCTAAGTCCCCTGCGCGCGCCAAAAATTCAGTGGCGCCGCGCCCAAACGGCTGCCGGCGCTACTGAAGGGTCTTAGCGCCTGGAAAAGGGTGCTAACTGCCGTTTCGCACCGCAATTCCGGCGCTGCGGCACCCGATGCGGTGCGGCAGGCTGGGGAAGTGCAGGCCTCCTCCTTCCGTTAAGGAGGAGCTGCCTGCACCCGGCCGCGGCCCGCGCAAATCTGCTTAAAAATGAGCCCGGCACCTCGGACAAGTGCCGGGCTTGCATCTGTTCCGGGGGGGGGGGAGAGAAGTCCGGGGAGGGAGCTGCGGGCAGGCGGCCGGCGGGAAAGCGGCCGGCCGCCGCGGGGCCTTTAATGCGCCGGCGCTAACTGCAGTAAGGCACCTCTGACAAAACGCTGGTTGCGGCTGCCACGGGCGAGGCGGCCGCAACTCAATTTCAGAGTTCGGGCGGGTTACCACGGCAACCGGGACGCTGCGCACACTGATGACGTCATCGGTGCCGGCGCAGCGCTACCGGAGCAACGCCAATTTAGGGCCCCAGGGAATTTCACTACTGGCCATAACTCCGGCGCAAGGCCCTCTAGCGCCTCAAATGAAGCGCTAAGGCTACTGAATTTTCAGCCGGATATCTTTACATTTTTCCACAATATATTCCATCTGCCATGTTCTTGCCCACTGACTTAAACTGTTTATATCCCTTTGCAGGCTCTTTGCATCCTCCTCACAACTTACTTTCCCACCTAGGATGGCATTAAAAGGGAAATTAGAGAAGGGTGCAATAAGGGCACAGCAGTCATCATGGGTGACTTTAATCTACATATAAATTGGGCTAACCAAATAAGTAACAATATTGTGGAGGAGGAATTCCTGGAGTGTTTATGGGATGGTTTCCTGGACCAATATGTCGAGGAACCAACCAGAGATCAGGCCATCTTAGACTGGGTATTATGTAACGAGAAAGGATTAATTAACAATCTTGTTGTACGTGGCCCCTTGGGTCGGAGCAATCATAATATGATAGAATTCTTCATTAAGATGGAGAATGAAGTTGTTGACTCAGAGACTAGGGTCCTGAATTTAAATAAAGGAAACTACGATGGTCTGAGGCGCGCATTGGGTAGGATTGATTGGGGAATGTCACTCAAAGGGTTGACAGTGGATAAGCAATGGCAAACATTCAAAGACCGCATGGATGAACTACAGAATTTGTTCATCCCAGTTTGGCATAAAAATAAAACAAAAAAGGTGACTCAACCGTGGCTAACAAGGGAAATTAGGGATAGCATAAGATCCAAGGAGAGGACATATAAATTGGCCAGAAAAAGCAGTAAACCTGAGGATTGGGAGCAGTTTAGGATTCAACAAAGGAGGACAAAGGGATTAATTAAGAAGGGGAAAACAGAATATGAGAGTAAGCTTTCAGGGAACATAAAAACTGACTGTAAAAGCTTTTATAGATATGTGAAGGGAAAAAGATTGGTGAAGTCAAGCGTAGGTCCCTTGCAGTCAGAATTAGGGGAATTTATAATGGGGAACAAAGTAATGGTGGACCAATTTAAATATATATTTTGGTTCTGTCTTCACAAAGGAGGACACAAATAACCTCCCAGAGATGTCGGGGAACATAGGGTCTGATGAAAGGGAGGAACTGAAAGAAATCAGTATTTGTAGGGAAATGGTGTTAAGGAAATTGATGGGATTGAAGGCCAATAAATCCCCAGGGCCTGATAATCTGTATCCTAGGGCACTTAAGGAAGTGGCCCTAGAAATAGTAGATGCATTTCTGATCATCTTCCAACATACGATGGAATCTGGAACAGTACCCATGGATTGGAGGGTAGCTAATATTACCACACTATTCAAAAAAGGTGGTAGCGAGAAAACGGGGAATTACAGACCGGTAAGCCTGACATCGATAGTGGGGAAAATGCTAGAGTCCATTATAAAAGATGTAATAGCAGAGCACTTGGAAAACAGTGACAGGATCGGACAAAGTCAACATGGATTTACAAAGGGTAAATCGTGCTTGACTAATCTACTGGAATTTTTTGAGGATGTAACTGGTAAAATAGATAAGGGAGAACCAGTGGATGTGGTGTATTTGGACTTTCAGAAGGCTTTCGATAAGGTCCCGCGTAAGAGATTAGCGTGTAAAGTTAAGGCACATGGGGCTGGGGGCAAGGTCCTGACTTGGATAGAGAACTGGTTGGCAGACAGAAAGCAAAGAGTTGGAATAAATGGGTCTTTTTCCGAGTGGCAGGCAGTGACTAGTGGGGTACCGCTGGGATCCGTCCTTGGACCCCAGCTATTCACAATATATGTTAATGATCTAGACAAGGGAACTAGATGTAATATCTCCAAATTTGCAGACGACACAAAGCTGGGTGGTGCTGTGAGGAGGATGCCGATAAACTCCAGGATGATTTGGACAGGTTGGGTGATTGGGCAGAAACATGGCAGATGCAATATAACGTGGATAAATGTGAGGTTTCCACTTTGGTAGCAAAAACAGGAAGGCAGATTATTATCTGAATGGCAATAGATTGGTAAAAGGGGAAGTGCAACGAGACCAGTGTGTCCTTGTGCACCAGTCGCTGAAGGTAAGCATGCAGGTGCAGCAGGCGGTTAAGAAGGCAAATGGTATGTTGGCCTTTGTAGCGAGAGGGTTTGAGTATCGGAACAAGGATGTGTTGCTGCAGTTGTACAGGGCCTTGGTGAGACCACATCTTGAGTATTGTGTGCAGTTTTGGTTGCCTTATCTGAGGAAGGATGTTCTTGCCATGGAAGGAGTTCAGCAAAGATTCACCAGGCTGATACCTGGGATGGCAGGAATGACGTATGAGGAGAGATTGGATCGACTGGGCTTGTACTCGCTGGAGTTTAGAAGAATGAGAGGGGATCTCATCGAAACTTATAAAATTCTAACAGGACTAGACAGACTAGATGCTGGAAGGATGTTCCCGATGGTCGGGGAGTCCAGAACCAGGGGTCACAGTCTAAGGATAAGGGGTAGGCCATTTAGGACAGAAATGAGGAGGAATTTCTTCACCCAGAGAGTGGTGAACCTGTGGAATTCTCTACCACAGAAGGCAGTAGAGGCCAATTCATTAAATATATTCAAGAAGGAGTTGGATATATTTCTCAAGGCTAAAGGTATCAAGGGGTATGGGGAGAAAGCAGGGACCGGGTACTGAATTTGGATGATCAGCCATGATCGCATTGAATGGCGGAGCAGGCTCGAGGGGCCGAATGGCCTACTCCTGCTCCTATCTTCTCTATTTCTATGTTTCTAGCTTCATATCGTCAGCAAACTTCGATACATGACACTCGGTCCCTTCATCTAAGTCATTGATATAGATTGCAAATAACTGAGGTCCAAGCACTGATCCTTGAGGTACTCCACTAGCTATGGCCTGCCAACCCAAAAAATGGCCTGTTTATCCCAACTCTCTGCTTTCTGTCCATTAACCAATCTTCAATCCATGCTAATATATTACCCCCAATCCCATGAGCCCTAATTTTGTGTAATAATCTCTTGTGTGGCACCTTATCGAATCCTTTCTGAAAATCCAAATATAATACATCCACTGGTTCCCCCTTATCTAATCTGCTAGGTAAAACCTCAAAAAACTCACAACAGATTTGTCAAACACTATTACTTTTCATAAATCTGTGTTGACTCTGCCCAATCATATGATTTTCTAAGTGCCCTGTTACCACATCCCTAATAATATATTCTAGCATTTCCCTCCTATTGATGTCAGGCTAACTGGTCTATGCTTCCCTGTTTTCTCTCTCCCTTCTTTCCTGAATAGTGTGGTTACATTTGCTACCTTCCAATCCCCGTGGATCATTCTAGAATCTCGGGAATTCTGGAAGATCAAAACCAATGCATCCACTATCTCTGTTGCCACCACTTTTAAAACCCTAGAATGTAGGCCATCAGGTTCAGGGGATTTATCTAAAACTAATTGCAGATTCTGTACTGTAACCAATTCTTTTGCAGGAGCTTAAAACTATAGAACTCCGTCAAGCATTTAAAACTCGGCCTAGAAATTCATTGACGCCACTTTTGGGGCGCTAAAGTGGGGCGTCCGCTAAAGTTTGCGGCCGCCGCCAAATCTAGGCCACTTCTCCGATATTCATTAGCTTCACCCTACTAGTTCGGGCGAGCGCTAAAACTGCTGTTGGACGCCTCTCTTTGGGCGCTAAGCCAGAGGTGGTGATCGATAGCGCCGAGGCCGGGCGCAGCGCAGGTGCGGCCATCTCGTGACTGACAGCAGACACCCTGGCGCCGGCCAGCTCTTAAGGGGGAAGGGTCGACTGTGTCTGCTGCCACGCCCTGGATAGTGGAGCCCTCCAGCTAGGCCTGAACACTGCTGCTGGACCCAAATAGCGCCTGAAGACATGGAGAAGGCCCGTGAACGTGCGCAGCGCTTCTCAGAGCGTGATCTGAGTGTGCTGCTTGCTGCTGTGGAGAAGAGGCGCCATGTTTTGTACCCGGACAATGGCAAGAAGGCGACGGTCCGCGTCTACAGGAGAGCCTGGAGGCATGTCGCCAGCAAGCTGTCAGCCAACAGCGACGTCCCCAGGACTGATGCCCAATGCCGCAAAAAGTTAAATGACCTCACACGTATTGTCAGGGTGAGTACCCTTTCCAATGACCTCCTCATCCTTGCATGTGCACCTCACATTATGGGCAAAGGGACCTGAAAGCTTTAATGGCCAGCCTTCATCCAGCAGCTATGGCACAGGCATGAGCATCAATTGCACATTCTGCACTGAACACACTGGCCTAGCTATTCCACCATGGGAGGCAGTGCACACCAGATCATGGCGACACACTGGCCAGGCTATTCCACCATGGGAGGCAGTGCACACAAGATCACGGCGACACACTGTACTTAGAGGCCATCCTTTCTCTTGCAGGCCAAGCTGGCGAATAATCGCAACAGCCGGACTGCGACCGGGGGAGGACGACCCCATATCCAGCCACTCACCGACCTGCAACATCGCGTGGAGCGCCTCATGGGTGGCCGGGTGATTGGGCCCGTTGCGTGTGGAGATGCCGACTCTGTTCTTGCGCATCAGATCTACATCCTTTGCCACTGTCCGACCAATGCGCTGAATGCCACCACTCATGCATCCCGCACTGACGCCCTCTCCTCACTCTAAAGCTACTCTTGTGCCTTCCTGCTTTCAGATGGTCAAGAGGAGGTCCCTCAACTTGCCAGTGACAGACCCTCCGAGGAGGAGCAGGAGGAGGAGCAAGAGGAAGGCGGCCCATCAGGGGAACCCTCAGCCGCGGCCACCCAGGCCAATGTAGGGGACACATCTTCCCTGGAGGGCAGCGTGGCGGAAGTGTCGAAGGGGAGGGGAGCTCCTGGGACCTGCGTGCTGCAGAAAGGCGGGAGGGGGGTGGAAGCTCGGCGGCCTTCTCCCCAGAG
The DNA here is from genome assembly GCF_052327205.1 of Somniosus microcephalus. Classification (NCBI taxonomy): domain Eukaryota; kingdom Metazoa; phylum Chordata; class Chondrichthyes; order Squaliformes; family Somniosidae; genus Somniosus; species Somniosus microcephalus. The sequence continues at coordinate 48,122,923 of NC_140998.1, read as the reverse complement.
GGGGGATGCGTCGGAGGGGAGTCCAATTGCTGGGCCCAGCGGCCTCCAGCAACGCAGGAAGGGTCGGCCAGCTCGGCGGCCTTCTCCCCAGAGGGAGAGTCCGGCCTCCAGTCAGGAGATGCTCTTCGCCGAGGAGATGGAATGCCTCGAAGACTTGTCCGCGGACTCGGAGCGCCGGCACACGGAGCTCATGGCGGCAGTGGCACGGTTGCCTGAGTCCATCGATTCCCTCTCTCGGAGTGTGGCCGAGTTCGGGCCCTTAGAGGCCACCAGTCGGGCAGAATACCGGGCAGATCTTTCAGCGACTGGCCAGGTGATTAGTGGTGCCGTCCAGTCACTGGCTGCTCTGCTGCGGTCAGTGAACAGGTCAACACGGGCACTCACTGCTGCCACACTCGCTGTGTCAGCCAGGCATCGCCAGGGCACCCGGCGCGCTGCAGCAGCACATCGGTCTGTCCCTCGGCAGATTGGTGCGCATGCTGCAGTGCTGGCCCGGGCGAGTGCCAGTGTCTCAGGCGACCAGCGAGCGCCTGCCATCCGCCAGCTTGCCGCCATTCCTCCAGCCGCCACTGCCACTCCCCCAGTGGAGCTGCCAGGAGCTGCTGCAGCGACTGATGCTGGCCAGCCACAGCTGCAGCAATCAACAGCCGGCCGCTCGACGCCCAGACCTCGACTAGGCCGACCCCCAAGGGCATCTGCCGTCACGACATGTGCCCCTCAGGAGCCTGCCCCCAGCCTTGCAGCAGCCAATGGCCTTACTTTGAGGCGGAGCAGCAGGGCGGGCAGGGGCCACCCAAAGATGGCCAAGGCATCGCCCTAGCGGGCCAAATAGTCGAATGTGTGGCCATTTGTGTTTGTTTCTTGAGGCCGAGAATTGGATGTTTGTTTTTTGAAGGCCGATGATGTGATGTTTGTTTTGGACGAAGGCCGAGAATGACGGCCATTTTAGTTGCCCTATTTTGTTAATCCTCCCCAGGTTGTGGGAGCGAGTCATGTGTTTGAGTGTTTTTTGGGGGTTTACTCTGTTTTTGGTTTTCATGTGGGAAGGGCCCAGAGTTTGTACAATAAAGCATTTTATTTATTCACATTGTCCATGTTTGATCTTTGAAGTGTTTGTTGCCTTAACCGGCTGAGGGCTTGCGGAGCGGCTGCAATCATGTTCTATCATTGGCACAAGCCATTCCCTGACAGGGGGCCTAGAAGTGACGTTCAATAAGCCGACGACGGGCGGCCCTTGGACCTTGTGCGTCCCTCCTGGGCTGGTACTCCTCGTCCTCGTCGTCCTCATGCTCCTCCTGCTCCTCCTCCTGAGGTGGTGGTCCAACGTGAGGTGGCAGTGCCTGAGTCCTGCGGATAGCCAGGTTGTGCAGCATGCAGCAAACGACGACGAATTGGGAGACTCGATCCTGCGAATACTGGAGGGCTCCCCCGGAGCGATCGAGACAGCGGAACCGTTGCTTGAGCATGCCGATTGTTTGTTCTATGAGGCTCCTCGTCGCTTGATGGCTCTCGTTGTATGCCTCTTCAGCAGGGGTCGTGGGCGCGCGGAGCGGGGTCATGAGCCAGGTACACAAAGGATAGCCTTTGTCCCCGATAAGCCATCCTCTTGGGGGAGGCTGTGCCTGGAACATGTCAGCCACAGTTGTCTGTCGCAGGATAAAGGCATCGTGGCTGCTGCCTGGAAAGCGGGCATTGACAGCTAGGATGCGCTGCCTGTGGTCACACACCAGCTGTACATTGAGGGAATGGTAGCCCTTCCGGTTGCGGTAATCCTCGGCATGCTCAAGAGGTGCCCGCAAAGCCACATGCACGCAGTCAATGGCGCCCTGCACCATGGGGAAGCCCGCTATTCTTGCAAACCCCACTGCACGCTGCTGCTGCTTGTCCAGGGTCATGGGGAAGGAGATGAATTGATGTCTCCTTCTGAAAAGGGCTTCGGTCACCTGGCGGATGCAGCAATGCACGGCGAACTGGGAGATGTTAGCGATGTCCCCAGTAGCGGATTGGAAGGAGCCGGAGGCATAGAAGTTGAGAGCCACCGTCACCTTCACTGCCACCGACAGAGACGTCCTGCGCATCAGCTGTGGCTGCAGATCTCTCTGAAGCAGCCGGCAGATGTCTGTAACCACCTCCCTTCGGAATCGCAGCCTCCTAAAACACATCGCGGCAGACATGGTCAGATAGGAGGTCTGCTGGCGGTATACCCTGCGTGGGTAAGGCCTCAGTTGGCGACGCCTGTTGCCCCCTCTGCGTCTAGCCAGGGCTGCCACTCTCTCACGGCGTCTGTAAGCCCTTCTGGCATAAGGCTGAAATTCAGCGTTGCCACCCAATGCAGCCCCCATTATATGCTGGCAAACACTGAGTTCTGAATGAAGGCTAAGATAATTGGTAAGCTCTGGCCTGAGCCAAAAATACCTGTCCAAGTGTTGGTCCAAACCAGTAAACTCTCCTCCTTGGTCTCTGTCCAAAAAACCGTTGCACAAGAGTGAATGCTGCAAAATGGCTGGCCTTTATACTGCTGGGTAAGTGCCCTTTAATTAGCGCTCCCCCCGGCCCGGCTGGCCTGTGTACCGTTCCACTTCACAGTCGCTCGGGACGCCCGGCGCACAATGGGCCGGCGCGAGTGAAGTTCCGGTTTGGGGCGCACAAAGGGCGTTGCACTATTAAATGACGTCATGATCTGCAGGGCGCGCGCTAAGACTTTGCGCCGGCGCTAAATGTGTCCTGAAGTTGGGGAGAGGCGCAGATCGCGCTGCGCCCGGGCGATAAGCGCCTAGCGCTCGAGATCTACTCCCCCTAAGGCGCTAACGGCTGGCGCGCCCAACTGAATTTCTAGGCCCTCAAGCTTTATGTCACCTAATCACTACTTGTTAATTCACCTGCTCTTCTCGTTCAAGGCTGGCGGTGTCCTGAACTGTGAATCATGACCCTTCACCCTGGTTTCTAAAATTTAAAACAAGGCGAATCAGATTTGAAAGATGTAGATTTATAGCATAGGGATGTTTTCTATAGAAAGGGTATGATATGACTGTCTATGAGGCTTTAATCAGAATTGCTTTGCCACAGTTAACTGTGGTGTGTAACAAGTGTATGCTATGACTGTCCATTAGTGTTTTATACAGAAAGGGTTTGGCATAGCTGGCTGTAAGTGTTTTATACAGAAAGGGTATTTTATGATTGGTTGTATTATGGTTTATTATCCGGTATGATAAATATTGTATCGGCAATAGGAGTCGAATCAGATAACTCAGAAAGTGGGTTATCACATATTGGTGATCACACATTGGAAATATTTGTCACATCACATGTGTATGTTCCATTTAAAACAGGGATAGTAAGTTTTCAACCAAAAAAGGAACCAAATTAAATAGAATTAGTGTTTTTGTAATGTAAGAAATTGGTTAGAGCTGTGATGTGATGTTACTTTATTGATGTGTTGTCACCCCTGTGGAAATACAATACTTATTGCTATTATAATTTCTTCCCGGGAGTGTTATGGAGAATATTGGAGACCAAGGAATATCATAATCATAATCATAATCATAATCAACTTTATTGTCATTGTTAGTGCACAAGTGCAGTACAATGAAATGTAGGCTTGCGGCTCCCGAGAGTGTACATTTAGATTAAGACATTTAAACATTCAACATTCATTTGGCTTGTAATACATTAACATAAACATAATAAAGTGCATTGACAGATGTGCAGGCTTTAGAGTTTATTTGTGGAGTTCAGTAGGATGACAGCCCTGGGAAAGAAGCTGTTCCTAAATCTGGTCGTTCGGGTGCGAATGTATCTGTAGCGTCTCCCAGATGGCAGGGGGGTGAACAGACTGTGGCTGGGGTGGGTAGGGTCTTTGATGATGGTCCGTGACCTCCGTAAACAGCGTTTCTGGTATATGTGCTCTATGGTTGGTAGCCGGGTGCCGGTAATGCGTTGGGCAGTTTATCGACATGGCAGTAATTTCATTTAGAGATTAATATAAGAAACCATTCATGAAAGGCAATGCAGGTACCATTAAAAAATGAAAGTATTATTCATGAAAAAAATGATTTATTTTCTATCCTTCTAATGAAAAGTATCAGAGGAGATGTGCACACACTCTGCTTTGCACCTAACCATCTAATGCAAGCATGCAGCCAGTGCCAGGGCACTTTCCACAGTTGAACAGTTCTCGCAACTATCTTTGTACGCATGCAGGGTACCTCATATTTAAAGGAACAATCAACTTTGACTCCTGGATTCTTCATTTTTCATGATTATGTATAAAGAACAGTTCTAATTAGGTACTAGCCTGACTGCACGAGCATTATGTGTTCATCATTCAGTGAATTTTTGAACTGATCTGATATCACATTTAGTGCTTTGTGGCCCCATTTTAACTGGGACCAGGCAGGTGGGACATAGCAAGTGCCAAACACACCCGACGGCGACAGCGTGAAGACCATGTGGTTTTTAACTCCTGGGCCTCATCTTCATGCTGCCAGTCAGCTGACTGCCCGAAAGGGATGGAAAGGGGTGGCTGCTTGGCGAACGGGAGCGGTGGTTCAGGCGGCAGGAGGCCGGCAGCGAAGGAGGGTTCGCCGGCAAAAAGGGTAAGTCGCAGGGAAGAGGTTTCGGGAGAGTCTTGCGAGAAAGAAGGGGGAAGCAAGGAGCTGGGGCGGTCTAAACTTATCTTACAGAGCCTGAGGGAGCACTCCTGCTCCTCCTGGTCCCACATGGAAAGTAAGAAAAATACTTACCTTTAATGGCCTATTCTGGTCACCGATCCTCTTCTCACTGTTTTCACGAGAAAGCGGCAGCGGTTTCCCCGCTCAGGACAGAGTTAAACCTGCAGTCGGGGCACGATGACATCATCGGACCTAAATCTTCATATTTAAGGAAGGACCCTGCTGGCTTTCGGTGGGTGTCCTTGCTGCCTGCCCAGGAAAGCAGGTTAAAATTTAAGACTGCAGGATCTGGGCAAGACATCGGTGATTAAGTCACCCGGGCAATTTTAACTGCACTCCCACCCAGTTTCAGCTGGCTGAGTAGAGTTAAAATCACCCCTTTGGTTTCTCCCTGTGACATGACATTTTAACTGAAACTGAATCAGCGTTAAGTACATGATGGCCGCGATTTTGCCAGCGCTCAGCGGACCCGATTGCTGGCGGGTCAGCTGTGAATTTTAAAATGATTGACAGTGGGTCGGGAATCCGCTGTCAAAATGCACACAACTGCATTTTCCGATGTCGGGTCTGCCAGCGCTGAGCAAACCCAACAGGCAGCGGCGGGGGAACCAATTAAAATCATTAGTGGCTTGTTTACAGCCACTTAACAAGGCTTTTTCTCCCAGCTTTTTGGATTTGACAGGTTGTCCACCAGTTTCCCGCTGTGCCTAGACCTCGTCAGTGAAGCTGAGGTGGGAGGTCAGTGGCCATTGAATCAGCTGATGAGTTGACAGCTTCAAATGTCAAGTCAAAGCTCCCAGCTGATTGAGAAATGTTCCCTTAACTACTAGTGCCGACCCTTGTGTGTTGTTAGTTAGTATGATTGGACTAGGATTAGGGTGAGTGTGAGGGGTGGCTACTGAGGTGGGGAAGTGATAATGTAGATAGAGAGGGATGGGTGGAGGTGCAGGGTAAGTTGGTGTGACTAAGGATGCACAGGAGTAGGGTAGGGAAGGCAGAATGATGTGGATGTGATGAGTGGCACAGCAGGATGAGGTTGAGTGTGGCTTTGCAGTAACGTTTCGTGATCTGCTGAGATCATTGAAACATTTGCGCCACTGCAGCCTGGTCCGCCTGACCACATCCCTGCTTGTGCCCTCCTGTGCAATGTGCAACCAGGCTGCGTTGGTCTCCTGGGGAGGTTCATGCCTGGGTGCAGCCGTGCACCTCTGCGCAGTGCTTGTCAGTGTTTGCAGCACCTCAATGCTGTAGAACACTGACAGCTCAAATGTCAAAGCAAATTTGCGCATGGTCCCTTTAAGGAAACCGGCTGATGACGTGTCATCAAGTGACATCATCAGGCCTGCTTCCTTCAATTGGCTGGGAAACTCGCTGGGCGGGCTTAACAAGTCCAATCAGGGGAAAGTCATGTCGGAGGAGCAAAGCCGGGACCCGCCACCGACGTCGTCCACCACGGACTCGCCGAGGTAGGGAAAATCGCGGCTGAAGTGTTTGGGGGTGATGAGGAGAGGGAATCTATTTAGGTATCAATGAATCACTGGATAGTCCACCCCCTAGTAGTTTAGAAATGGAGCTCTAAGTCGATTAGTCTTTGTCCCCTAGATCAGCAGTGAAATGAAGGTTTCAGAACGTTAGTTTTGCCTCTTTCACACACCAGCAGTGAATTCAATATTTCAGGTGACTAGTCTGATTTTTAAAAGTAATAATCAATAATTCAGGTTTTATTTAGATTAATGCCACCTCACAGCTATAATCTCTGAAAACTGTGAAGCATTTTAATCACTGAATCATTTGTAGCCTTCAAAATCTATAAGTTTCCTGTTATATAATGTCCAAAAAATGATTTATCGTTAAATCCCAAATGTAGAATGTTATCTAAAATAGAATCAGGTTGGTGCGCAGATCCAGAGACTATTTCATGATTTCCAATCTTCTAAGTATGAAATGAAAATAGTTCTCTGGGTTCAGGTTTTAATTCGGTGTTGAAGTACCCCAAAAGAGTATGAGACGGATGAATTCAGTACACTACTTGAGTAATAAATACAAATTTCTATGGATTTATTGTTTTATAAATACCAGCTGGTTGTCAAGCATCAGAATAAACCTTATCTGTGAAACAAGTCAAGTAACACACTTACACAACATAACATCTGTAATTCTGTCAGGAGGTAGTTTCTTAGCCATTAATTAGCCAATGACTCATGTTCTGATCATCCATTACTTCAAGCTTACAGTATTTAACAGCAATACTTTCTACTGATGAACACGGGCAAACATCGTTCTTTGTAAATTTTGTGCTCATGAAAATGAGGGATATACATCTGGGAAAATAGGAATGGGGAGAGACAAGGAGAACCCCCGTGGAATTTCAGCATCAAACTGTCTATCGTCGAGAGGTTTATCTTCAAAAGCGGCAAAGTTCTTGTGTTTGCCAACCTAACAAAACAAAAGCCTTCAAGAAACTGAAAAATTCAAAAGATCAGCAAGACATGTCTTGTTCTGATCTGCTATGTCAGCCCAAATGTCATTAGCCAATGTCCTGCATGCAATAAATAAAGAAAATAATAATAAAACAACTCGCTTAACAACTTTCATGAACTCAGGATGACCCGAAAGTGCTTCACAGCCAGTGAAGCACTTTTGAAGTGTAGTCACTGCTGTAATGTACAATAACAACAACGTGCTTTTATATAGCACCATTAACATGGTAAAAAGTCCCAAGGCGCTTCACAGGAGTGTTATCAAACAAAATTTGACACCGAGCCACATAAAGAGATATTGGTGGAAAAGTTCAGTTGATTTGTGCCTCCCGTTAGTGCCTTAAGAGGGTGCTAATGGGGCGCAAAGCAACTAGCGCCCGGGCGCGGTGATATCTGCGCCTCTCGCGGAATTGACTAGACATTTTGCGGCAGCGCTAAACAATACCGCCCCGATCTCCTGCGCACGCAGATCTTGATGTCACTCGAGCATGCAACACCCTTGTGATGCCCCAGAACGGAAATTGAGTGGCGCCCCCCTCCTTTCCGCCTGGTGCAACCAACGACGGGTAGACTGGAATGCTTCCCAGTCGCTGTGGGGCTGGGGGGGGGGGTGCGGTGGGGGTGCTATTTAAAGGGGGCCTCTTCTGGCTTTTTATGCGGTAGACATTTTTGCACCACTCGTTCTGAGAGAGAGAGAGAGATTTTGAGAGAGAGAAAGAGACACTTCTGCATTGAGTCAACACTGTGTGAAGTAGTTTTGGCTTCTGACCATAACTTTGCAGGTACTTTGGTTTTTGACCTTCATTACTTTGATTGCCTAGAGACTAAGGGGGCTGCAGTAATTGGGGGCGTCGTCCTGCGCCAGCAGATTCGGAGGCCACAGAGACGCAGAGAGAGAGTGGCAATCATGGCCAGACTGAGGAAGGCCAACAGGCCTCTGTACAGGAGACCTTACACTCCCAGGGTATTTCGCCAACAATTCTCCTACATTAATATGTCTGAGGAGCAGTGTTTGCGAAGGCTGCGCTTCAGCAAGGTGGGGGTCACTGAGCTCTGCCATCTGCTGCAGCTTCAACTGAGGAGCAGGACGTCTCTGTCAGTGGCAGTGAAGATATCAGTGGCTCTCAACTTTTATGCCACCGGCTCATTTCAATCAGCTACTGGGGACATCGTCAATATCTCCCAGTTTGCGGTCCATTGCTGCATCCGTCAGGTCACAAATGCCCTCTATAAAAGAAAACGAGAGTACATCTCTTTCCGCACAACCACGGACAAGCAGCATGAACGCCCTATGGGCTTTGCGAGGATAGCGGGCTTCCCCATGGTGCAGGGCGCTATTGACTGAACGCATGTGGTTTTGCGTGCTCCGCATGAGAATGCAGAGGATTTCCACAACCGAAAGGGGTTCCATTCCTTAAATGTGCAGTTGGTCTGTGACCACAGGCAGCTGATACTTGCTGTCAATGCCTGCTATCCTGGCAGCAGCCACGATGCATACATCTTGCGCCAGACTACTGTGGCAGAACCTTTCCAGGCACCGCATCACCCAAGTGGTTGGCTTCTCGGGGACAAGGGATATCCACTGTGCACCTGACTGATGACACCACTCCGTACGCCCAACACCCCTGCTGAGCTGCGGTACAACGAGAGCCATAAGAACATAAGAAATAAGAGCAGGAGTAGGCCATACGGCCTCTCGAGCCTGCTCCGCCATTCAATAAGATCATGGCTCAACTCCACTTTCCCGCCCGATCTCCATATCCCTTGATTCCCCATGAGATCAAAAATCTATCTATCTCAGCCTTGAATCTATTCAGACCGTGGCAACTTCTCAAGTTTTTTTTTTGAAGGTTTCAAACAGGAGATCACATTCCAAGGTTGAGATTCAAACCAGGTTATGCCCATTCCACAACAACTCCACTACGCACTTTTTAAAAGCAGAACAAATTAAAGGTAGACGGTATGTCTTCTTGTAAACTAGATTTTAAATGCCATCAAGCGACCAGGAACATCGTTGAGCACACAATCGGCATGCTCAAGCAACGGTTCCGCTGTCTGGACAATTCTGGAAGAGCCCTGCAGTACTCGCCTAAGTGAGCCTCCCACTTCGTTGTTGTGTGCTGCTTGCTGCATAAACTGGCAATCCTCCAGACCCAGCCAATGCCACTAGGCCTTGGAGCACTACCAGAGGAGGAGGAGGAAGAGGAGGAGGATGATCATCAGCAGCACCAAGGCGGGAGGGAGGCACACAATGTAGAAACTGGAAGGGCCGTCCGTCAACGGCTGATAGCAAGCCGCTTCTAGGCCCCTGCTGAGGAAATGGCTTCTGCCATTGAGAACAACATGAATGAAACCAGCCCGCAACCCCTAAGCCGGCCAAGGCAGCAATGATTGCAAAGACCAAACATGTACATTTTGAATACAAAAACTCTGGCCATAGAGTGAGGTTGAGATGGAGGGATGGGGAGGTATTGAAAAAAGCCACTCAACCTGACAACCCGAGTGAGGTCGTTGAACTTTTTTCTACATTGTATATGGGTCCTGGGCACCATGCTCCTGGAGGAGACGCTCTGTGCCACCTCCCTCCACACTCTTCTGTAATCGCGTGGCAAAGGCCTCCTGCCACTCTCTGGGTACAGTATTGATCTTCTGTGCTCCACCGCGCCAACCAGAGCCTCCAAGACCCGCTCGCTGAAGCACTGTGCTCACTCCCTGGCCCTCTCCATAGTCCTTGGCTGCAAGATTTAGGCACAGGTCTCTCCCGGCCGAGATTCAATACTCCAATGAGCAGGGTGTGGCTGTAGAGCAAGATCAACCCTCCCCTTTAAGAACTGTCTGGCACCAGTGTGTCTGTGTTCCATGGCTAACTGACAGCACCTGCGCTGCGCCTGCGCTCTGAGTTAGCGCCTCGCTCCTCGGCCTTTGTGCCTTAAGAGAGGTGTGTAGTGCCTGATTTAGCACTCCAATCAACTCCAGGGGCAATAAAAGCCAAGTTTGCCGTTGGAGGCGATAATTAACACCAGGCGCTAAACTTTGCGCACGGCCGATAATCGCGCCCCAAATGGGGCGATACTGAATTTTTCCCCCATTAGGTCAAAGAGGTAGGCTTTAAGGAGTGCCTTAAAGGTGAGAGAGGTCGAGAAGTGGAGAGGTTTAGGGAGGGAATTCCAGAGCTTAGGGCCTAGGTAACAGAAGGCACGGCCACCAATGGTGGAGCGATGAAAATCGGAGATGTAGTGTATGTACCTTTAAGGGGAGAACTCCTTTTTACAGCTCCTGTATACTGTAGTACCGGCAGTGACCACACCTGTATATAAACCCTGAGTAGGGATCTGTACAGTTAGTTTTTAGAGTAACCCTCATCCAGTAAACACCTGTTGATTGTTCCCTGCAGTCTCTTGTCTCATTATTGAAGGAAACACAACATCAAGATACACGGCTCTAACAGTGACGACGAGACGATTCAAACCAACCTGCAACTCTGCATCACCTCCCAGGGATTCGCTCCTGGAGAACAGTGAAAGAAGAAGGCCGAGTCCAGAAGCACGGGCGTCGACCATCCAGCGGAGATTTGAGCATCGCAGGGAGGCTGTTGAGAGCTGGGCTTGGTTCTCCAGTCACGGTGGTCCAGCTAAACGGGCTGGCAACAGGTACAGCGCAGACCCTACCCGGACAGCGGCGGCTAGAGCCGACCGACGGCACAGAAAAGGCCGAGCAGCGTCGACGGGAGAAGAGAGAGGGTAGAGCGCACAGGGCGCAGCCGGTGTTCAGGACCGAGCGGCGTCGACGGGAGAAGAGAGAGGGTAGAGCGCACAGAGCGCAGCCGGTGTTCAAGGGCCGAGCAGCGGTGAGAGAGGCGCACAGGAAAACGCGCAGAGTGCAGCCGGTGTTCAAGGGCCGAGCCGCAGGGGAGAAGGAGGGAGAGCGCGGGAGACGCCATTTTGAGCCACAGCGGAGAAGAAGGGAGAGCGCGGGAGACGCCATTTTCAGCCAGTCTAACCACACCCAAAAATGCCGAAGAGTGGCAGTATCACAGCGTTCAACAATGAAGTCGAAGATTGGACGACATATGTCGAATGCATTGAAGTATACTGCAAGGCGAATGAAGTGCCAGATGACAAGAAATCGCTGGTATTGTTGAATTCAATGGGTGCAAAAACGTATGGCTTACTGCGAAACCTAGTAACCGCAGAGAAACCAGTGGAAAAGAATTTTGAAAACATAGTGTCAATCCTACAGGACCACTTAAATCCCACACCGCTGCTGATAGCAGAAAGATTTAAGTTTCACAAAAGGAACCAGCATAAAGATGAAAGTAATGCTGAGTATTTAACGGAACTGCGCAAGCTATCGAAACACTGCCAGTTTGGAACGGGACTAGCAGATACTTTAAGGGACAAGTTCGTGTGTGGGCTTCAAAGTGAAGGAACCCAGAAACGGCTTCTATCAGAAAAGGATCTTACGCTGGACAAGGCTTTCAGCATGGCAGTATCACATGAAGCAGCAGCATGGGGCGCGGCAGAGATACAATGGAGACCGCAAGAATATGGCACAAATGAAATGTCATACGGAACAGTGAAGTGCTATCGCTGCGGCAGAACAACACACGACCATAAGGATTGTTGGTTCAAAGACCAAGTGTGCAGACAGTGTGGAAAAGTAGGACACATAGCAAGAGTCTGCAGGTCGGAAAAGAAAACCAGCAGCAAGAAATCTCCACAGGAGAAGTACAAGAAGGTACATAAGGTGACGGAGAGTAGTTCAGACGAACAGAAAAGGGATACAGACTCCGGAAGCAAGGAGCTGGGTTGTCTGAAACTACATAATGTGATCAAAACGGAGGATCACCAAACTATCTGGGTCACGCTCAATATAGCCGGAGTCCAAGTGAAAATGGAATTGGACACAGGATCAGCCCTAACAGTCATAAACCGAAGGGACTACAAGTGGCTATTCTCACATATACCCTTGAGAGATACAGAGATCGTCTTGAAGATGTACACGGGGCAGAAAGTCTACCACAAAGGAAAAATAAGGGTGAACATTATATAGAACGGTCAAGGAAACACCAAAAATGGACCTATATGTATTGCCAGAGGGAGGACCACCACTACTAGGACGTGAATGGATCCGGAAGATACAGCTAGATTGGCATTCCATACAAGCAATGACTGTAGATGCCAAAAAGGATGATGATGTCACACCTGGACGACTGTCAAAAATGCAAACTGACGCACAAGAAGTGTTCCAGGAGGAACTCGGAACACTAAAAGGCATAACAGCGATGATCAAAATAGAGGAAAATGCAAGCCCAAAGTTTTTTAAGGCCAGACCGGTGCATTATGCGATCCGCCCAGCCGTCGAAGCAGAGCTGGAAGGTTTGCAACATTTAGGAGTACTGTCCAAAGTGGACTGGAGCGAGTGGGCTATACCCATCGTTCCTGTAATGAAGAGGTCATTGAGTAATACGCCTGGGGAAGCAAAGAAGGTTCGCATCTGTGGGGACTTTAAAGTGACAGTGAACCCAGTCCTTCACACGGCACAATATCCGCTTCCGCGGATTGAAGATATTTTCGCCTCGCTATCTGGAGGGGAACGCTTCACTAAGATTGATCTGGCCCAGGTGTACCTGCAAATGGAGCTAGAAGAAGCCTCGAAAAAGTACCTCACGATCAACACTCATAAAGGTCTCTACCAATACAACCGGCTGGTGTTCGGGGTAGCATCAGCTCCGGCTATTTGGCAAAGGGCAATGGATCAAGTCCTGCAAGGGATTCCAGGGACCCAGTGTTCTTTGGATGACATCCTGGTCACGGGCGAAAATGACAGTGATCACCTCGCCAACCTGGAGCAGGTGCTCACTAGATTGAAGGAATATGGGCTCCGAGCTAATCGCCACAAATGCGAGTTTTTCCAGAAGCAGATCTCGTATTGTGGCCACGTTATTGATGAAGAGGGGTTACATAAGTCCCCTGAAAAGATTGAGGCAGTAGTCAAGGCTCCAGTACCGGAAAATGTGTCACAACTGAGGTCGTTCCTCGGGCTGGTGAACTACTACCATAAGTTCTTGCCAAATTTGTCTACCGTACTACACCCACTGAACACCCTACTGCAAACGGGGGTACCATGGCAGTGGAATGATGAATGCAAACGAGCTTTCCAGAAGAGCAAAGAATTGATCACATCAAAAGAGGTGTTGGCTCATTTCAACCCAGCACTACCAATTCGGTTGGCGTGTGATGCATCACCCTATGGCATTGGAGCGGTGCTGTCGCACAAATTCTCGGACGGCTCAGAGAGGCCAATAGCCTTTGCGTCACGATCACTAACCTCAGCCGAGCGTAACTACGCCCAGATTGACAGGGAGGCCCTCAGCCTAGTGTGGGGAGTGAAAAAGTTCACCCACTATCTGCACGGGCAGAAGTTCACCTTGCTGACTGACCACCAACCACTTGTCTCCATCTTTAATCCAAAGAAGGGCGTTCTGGTGATGACTGCGCAACGGCTACAACGATGGTCCCTTTTTCTAGGGGCGAACCAATATGAAATCGAGTATAAGGGCACGAAACAGCATGGAAACGCTGATGGGCTATCACGCCTGCCACTGCCTACTGCGGAGGAAGCACCAGCAGTGGACCCTGTCGAAATATTTCATTCGATTATAATTGAACGCTTGCCAGTAACTAATGCTGAGATAGAGAAGGAGACCCGAAATGACCCGACACTGTCTCGGGTATATGACTTGACGGTGAAGTCATGGCCAACACATGGCGACTCACTGTTGCCAGCATTCTCATCCAGAAAAGAAGAGCTGTCAGTATGCCAGGGGACCTTGATGTGTGGATCCCGAGTGGTAATTCCACCCAAGTTAAGGGAGAGAGTGCTCAATGAGCTTCACGAAGGTCATCTGGGAGGGGTGAAAATGAAAAGCCTTGCTAGGGCTTATGTGTGGTGGCCGGGGATCGATCAGCAAATCGAGGACCTGACAAAGAGCTGCTCAGGATGCCAGAAGGTCCAAAATGCACCACCACATGCCCCTCTACACCCATGGGAGTGGCCCTCATCTCCATGGCAACGGGTGCATATTGATTTTGCTGGTCCATTCATGGACTCAATGTTTTTAATAGCCGTGGATGCGCACTCGAAATGGCCTGAGGTGATCAAAATGTCCTCCACCACCACGGAGAAAACTATTGCAGTCCTACGGACCATATTTGCCAGGAACGGCTTGCCAGAACAGATTTGCTCCGACAACGGACCACAGTTTGTATCCGAAGAGTTCCGGAGGTTCTTGAAGAGGAATGGGGTAAAGCTTTACACATCTGCCCCATATCATCCAGCCACAAATGGATTGGCTGAGAGGTTCGTACAAACCTTTAAGAAAGCAGTAAGGGCCATGTGCGATGACGACATTCCACTGCAGCATAAGGTGGACAATTTCCTGTTAGCCTACAGAAATGCGACACATGCAGTCACCAACCAGACCCCGGTCATGATGTTCTTTGACCGAAGGTTGAGATCTCGTCTGGATTTGCTCAGACCAAATGTACGAAGAGATGTTGAGAATAAGCAATTCCAGCACATCAATGAGAAGCTGACAAGGAGCTTCAATGTAGGGCAACCAGTCTTGGCCCGCGACTACCGAACAGAGAAATGGCAACCAGGAATGATATGCACACGGCAGGGGCCACTAATGTACACAGTGGATGTTGGGGAGAACATTGTGAGACGCCATGTTGACCAGATCCTAGAGTCACAGGAACGAGTCAACCCCATGTCTCGCTCATACGTACCTGGTGATGAACCCGACATACCGGTAGCATCTACCCCAGAAACAGTAGCATCGGAAGCTGATGAACCAACCGACGACAGGGGGCCAGAATCGCCTCCGCACCAAGAGCAAGACACTCGGGAAAGGCACTATCCAGAAAGGATCAGGAAGCCTCCCCAAAGACTGAATTTATAAATAGACTATTTTCAGTTAATGTTGCATGTTAAAAGTGTTAATTGTAATTAGTTGATATTTAATTGTTAAATGAATGTTATGGTACTGTTAATCTAAAAGGGGAGGAATTGTAGTGTATGTACCTTTAAGGGGAGAACTACTTTTTACAGCTCCTGTATACTGTAGTACCGGCAGTGACCACACCTGTATATAAACCCTGAGTAGGGATCTGTACAATTAGTTTTTAGAGTAACCCTCATCCAGTAAACACCTGTTGATTGTTCCCTGCAGTCTCTTGTCTCATTATTGAAGGAAACACAACATCAAGATACACGGATCTAACAGGAGATGTGCAAGAGGCCAGAATTGGAGGAGCGTAGAGATCTTGGAGGGTTGTAGGGCTGGAGGAGGTTACAGAGATAGGGAGGGGCAAGGCCACTGTAGGGAAATACAGAACAAAAAAAGTGTGCAAACAGCCATTGAAATCACATGACCGTTCAAGCAGATCATAGCAGAAAATTGGGATTGGTGTAGTTCCTTCCAATCAATATTTTATCAGCTTAGACTATGATTCCAAATTTTTTGTACTTAATAAGTTAATCAATAATAGGAATTGAAATGATTTTGCACATTGCTAACAGCAGTTGGCTTGGGATAGAATCATTTTAGATAATGGACTCCAGTTTTCAAGCAGAAATTCAGAAGATTTAGCAAAGTCTATGGATTCAAAAGTACAATCGTGTCATCAAAGTACCCACAATCCAATGGGAAAGCTGTTCAAATTGCAAAAACCTTGATGAAGAAAACCAAAGGTCAAGATATAAATCTAGCCCTCCTTGATTATCATAGCAAATTATGGGGACAGATTACAAAAATAGTCAGGGCAGGAGGCCTATGCATGTAGAGGCACATCAGAGACACATGCCATTCTTATAGAAGGAACTCGGGACCCTCAAAGGGCCAAAGATTAAACTTTAAAAACATTTATTTTCCCTGCAGGGAAACAAAGTGCCTCAGTTCAGAAGAGAATTGATCGCCTTTTTCTTTTTTGTAACACCCCTGTAAATCTTTTCTGCACTTTCTCCAGTGCTTCAATATTCCTTTTGTAGCAGGGAGACCAGAACTGCACACAGTTCTCCAAGTGTGGTCTAACCAAGGTTCAATATAAGTTTAACATTACCTTCCTGCTTTTGAATTCTATTCCTCTAGAAATGAACCCCAGTACTTTGTGTGCATTCTTTACGGCCTTAATCTGGGTCCTGCCCCAGCCTCCGCTCCTTGTGCCCACCCAACCCTGGGAATTGTAGCTTCTATTGGGGTCATTTTAACGTTTGCCAAGGGTGTAAAACGGGCAATATTGGATCAGCCACCAAACTCGCTCTAATATTTCCCAATAGTGTTAATTCACAACTGCTGCCAGGCGTAAACTATTGCTTACTTTTAGCTGAAAAAACAAGAAGTAAGAAGTATAATGTGAGTTGCTTGCATCGCCTAATGTCTCTTTCGGATGAATTTCTTGTTCGATGCTGTCAATCGCTGAAAAAGTAAGAGTGCTTCATTCCTTATGATAAATATTCTTTCATAAATAGGAATGCGGGTTTTAAAAAAAAGGACACCCTTCTTTTAAATCAAACCAATATACTTGCGCTTAAACTACTTTCAAAGAGACGTTGGAGGTAATTTTCCGAGTTTGTGCTGAAATTAATGAATGGAAAAAGGGATGTGTATTCGGGAAATTGTCCCCATTAACATTGAGTGCTGATTATAATCGTCACTGCAGTTAGTTCCTGCATTTGCTGCAGTGTTAAGGAAAGCTGCTTATCCTGATTGCATTAATGACTACGATGAATGCACAATAATTATGACACATCGGGGGTGAAGCCTAAGTTCATTCAAAGTCTAAAGCAGCTTTTATATTGCTGGCAGGGTTGCCGGTTCCCAATGCGAAGATCTGATGCAAATCAGTGGTAACCCCTGAGTGAAATGCGGAATTTGGCTCATGCTGACTTCCAGGAAGACGTGTTTTTTGCCAGGCCCTCCCAGCAGCAGGCCTTAGCACATCTGGTCTATCCGTTCTATTTTTTAAAACCATTTTCCTTCTGCAACTACACACCATTTTGCAGTCAGGGAAGAGTGGTAGAGGCAGACATGCAGAAAACTTGCTTTCAGAACCTCTGCCAGTGCAACCTTTGCTGTGTGCAATTTTGGCTGCTGTTCAAAGTACTTCATTGTATGCGAAGCACTTTGTTAGACATTTCTCCTGGATGTGATGAACTGCTAAATAAGTGCAAGTCTTTACTTCAATTTGTGATCTAGAGTCTGTTAGAGTAACACGCCCATCATTTTTCTCTCTCTTTTTCCCCTTCCATGAGGAAGTACAACTCTGCAATGCACAGTTAGCACCGTCAAGACTGGGAACACACTGTGAGGAATGGTGTGTACAAACCTATGTCCCATCCACCTGTTGTGTATGTACCTTTAAGAGAGAACTGCTTTTATACTGTAGTACCGGCAGTGACCACACCTGTATATAAAGCCATAGCAGGCTTCTGTACTTTCAGTTCCAGCATACCCTCTGTTCAGTAAACACCTGTTATTACCGTTCTCCTGCAGTCCGTGTGTTACTGGTATGCGGACACTACAGTGGCGACGAGCAGGTTCAAACTCACCTGCAGTACTGCATCACCTCACGGGGATCCATCCCTGAAAAGAAGCTTCTTGGAGGTCGAAGCCAGAGCAATGGGCGACGACCATGGGCAACTGCCCAGTGATCCATCGGAGTTCAGAGAATCGCAGGGGAAGCTGTGGAGAGCTGGGCTTGGCTCTCCAGTCAAGGTGTTACAGCAAATCGTGCTGGTAGCAGGTAGTGCGCTGACCCTTCCGGACTGCGGCGGGCTAGAGCTCGATCAAGCGGCTCTGCAAGGGGGCCGTGCAGCGTCGTCGGGAAGGAAAAGAGAGAGAGAGGGTGGAGCGCACAGGGCGCGGTCGGTGCTCAAGAGCCGGGCAGCGTTAAAGAAAATAAAAAGGGGGGAAGGAAAAGAGACGTGCAGTGGACAACATCGAAGAACAATAAAACTAAGAAAATTAATTAACAAAAGAGAGACGCGCAGAAGCCGTGGGGCGCCGCCATTACTATTTAAAACGTTAGGAGCAGCATTGGCAGCAGGGGGAAGAAGGAAAAGCGCGGGAGGCGCCATTTTAATCCATTGGGGAAGAAGGAAAAGCGCGGGAGGCACCATTTTAAACCACCCACGATGCCGAAGAGCGGCAGCATCACTGCTTTCGACAACGAAATAGAAGACTGGACCACGTATGTGGAAAGAATTGAAGTGTACTGCAAGGCAAATGAGGTGGCCGATGAAAAGAAGGCGTCGGTATTATTGAATTTGATGGGCGCGAGAACGTACGGCCTATTGCGGAATTTAATTACCCCAGCTAAACCAATGGAGAAAAGCTTTGAAGAGATTGTCAATATCTTACAGGAATATCTAAACCCTACACCACTGCTGATAGCAGAAAGATTCAAGTTCCATAAAAGAAACCAGCACAAAGATGAGAGTAATGCTGACTATCTTACGGAACTACGCAAGTTATCGAAACACTGCCAGTTCGGAGCAGGACTGGCAGATACCTTAAGGGTTAAGTTTGTCTGCGGGCTCCAGAGTGAAGGAACCCAGAAACGACTACTTTCGGAAAAGGACCTTACGCTAGAAAAGGCTTTCAGCGTGGCAGTATCCTACGAAGCAGCAGCACGGGGAGCTGTGGAAATACAACAGAAATCGTAAGAATATAGCACCAATGAAATGGCATATGGAGCAGAAAAGTGCTATCGCTGCGGCAGAACAACCCATGACCAGAAGGATTGCTGGTTTAAGGACAAAGTATGCAGGCAATGTGGAAAAGTGGGACACATAGCACGAGTCTGCAGGTAGGGAAAATAAACCAACACTAAAAGAACTACTAAGGAAAAGTACAAGAAAGTACAAAAGATGACAGACAGTAGCTCAGAAGATCAGAAGAGTAATAATGACTCCGGGAGCAGGAGACTAAGTTGTCTAAAGTTACACAACGTGATCGCAAAGGAGGATCACCGAACCATTTGGGTCACCCTCATGATAGCAGGGTCCCAAGTAAAGATGGAATTGGACACAGGATCAGCCCTAACAGTCATGAATCGACGAGACTATGAGTGGCTATTCTCACACATACCCTTGAAGGACACGTCCATTGTCTTGAAGACATATACGGGGCAAAAGGTCTACCCCAGAGGAAAAATAAGGGTGCCCATTAAATACAACGGCAAGGAAACACAGAAACTGTATCTATATATACTACAAGATGGAGGATCACCATTATTGGGATGTGAATGGATCCGAAAAATACAATTGGATTGGCATTCCATTCAGGCGCTAACTGTGGCTGACAAAAAGGATGACGACGTCACACCTGGCCGACTGTCAAAAATTCTAACTGACGCGAAAGAGGTGTTCCAGCAAGGACTTGGGACTCTAAAAGGCATAACGGCAATGATAAAAATTGAAGATAACGCAAACCCAAAATTTTTTAAGGCCAGACCGGTACAGTATGCGATCCACCCAGCCGTCGAAGCAGAGCTGGAGAGTCTGGAGCGTTCGGGCGTGCTGTCCAAGGTGGACTGGAGCGAGTGGGCCACACCCATCATTCCTGTAATGAAGAAATCATTGAGCAGCACGCCTGGGGAGCCAAAGAAGGTTCGCATCTGTGGGGACTTTAAGGTAACTGTGAACCCAGTCCTGCACACAGTACAATATCCACTTCCGCAGATAGAATATATTTTTGCCTCACTATCTGGAGGGAAACGCTTTACGAAGATTGATCTGGCCCAAGCGTATCTACAAATGGAGGTAGAAGAAGCATCTAGAAAATACCTCACGATAAACACTCACAAAGGTCTTTACCAGTACAACCAACTGGTATTCGGGGTAGCATCAGCTCCGGCTATTTGGCAGAGGGCGATGGAACAAGTCCTGCAAGGGATCCCGGGGACCCAGTGTTATTTGGACGACATCCTGGTTACGGGCGAAAATGACAGTGAACACCTTGCCAACCTGGAGCAGGTGCTCACTAGATTACAAGAATATGGGCTACGAGCCAACCGCCCCAAATGCGAGTTTTTCAGGAAACAAATCTCGTATTGTGGCCACGTGATTGATGAAGAGGGGTTACATAAGTCCCCAGACAAGATTGAGGCAGTAGTCAAGGCTCCAGCACCGGAAAATGTGTCGCAACTGAGGTCGTTCCTCGGGTTGGTGAACTACTACCATAAGTTCTTGCCAAATTTGTCTACAATTCTGCACCCATTGAACGCCCTGCTGCAAACTAGAGTAGCATGGAAATGGAGTGATGAGTGTAAGCGTGCCTTTCAGAAATGTAAATGCTTAATCACTTCAAAAGAAGTATTGGCCCACTACAATCCAACACTATCGATTCGGTTGGCATGTGATGCGTCTCCCTACGGCATTGGAGCGGTGCTGTCGCACAAATTCCTTGACGGTTCAGAGAGGCCAATAGCCTTTGCGTTACGCTCGTTAACCTCAGCCGAGCGTAACTACGCCCAGATTGACAGGGAGGCCCTCAGCCTGGTGTGGGGGGTGAAGAAGTTCAATCACTATCTGCACGGGCAGAAATTCACCTTACTGACTGATCACCAGCCTCTTGTCTCCATTTTTAACCCAAAGAAGGGCGTTCCGGTGATGATGGCGCAACGGCTGTAAAGATGGTCCCTTTTTCAAGGGGCACATCAATACGACATAGAGTATAAGGGTACGAAACAGCATGGAAACGCTGATGGGCTGTCGCGCCTGCCGCTGCCTACGGTGGAGGAAGCACCTGCAGTGGACCCTGTTGAGATATTCCATTCGACCATAGTCGAATGTCTACCTGTTACAAACTCAAGTATAGAGAAGGAAACCCGAAATGACCCGACACTCTCTCGGGTCTATGATTTGACGGTGAAGGGATGGCCAGCACATGGCGACTCACTGTTGCCAGGATTCTCGCCAAGGAGAGACCAGCTGTCAGTGTGCTGGGGGACCTTGATGTGTGGATCCCAAGTGGTAATTCCACCCAAGTTGAAAGATAGAGTGCTCAATGAGCTTCATGAGGGTCATCTGGGAGGGGTAAAAATGAAGAGCCTAGCCAGGGCGTTTGTGTGGTGGCCGGGAATCAATAAAGAAATCGAGGAAATGACCAAGAGATGCACAGGATGCCAGAAAGTCCAAAACGCTCCACCACAGGCCCCGCTACACCCATGGGAGTGGCCCTCATCTCCATGGCAACGGGTACACATTGATTTTGCTGGTCCATTTATGGACTCAATGTTTTTAATTGCCGTGGATGCACATTCGAAATGGCCAGAGGTCATCAAAATGTCCTCCACCACCACGGAGAAAACTATTGCAGTCCTACGGACCATCTTCGCCAGGAATGGCTTGCCAGAACAGATTTGCTCCGACAATGGACCACAGTTTGTGTCCGAGGATTTCCGGAGGTTTTTAAGGACTAATGGGGTAAAGCATTTCACATCTGCCCCATATCATCCAGCTACAAATGGATTGGCTGAGAGGTTTTTTCAGACCTTTAAAAAAGCAATAAAGGCGATGTATAACGACAACATACCACTGCAACACAAGGTGGATAATTTCTTGTTTGCTTACCGGAATGCGACACATACAGTCACCAACCAAGCTCCAGCCATGATGTTCTTTAACCGAAGGTTAAGATGTCGCCTGGATTTGCTCAAACCAAACATAAGATGAGGTGTTGAGGATAAGCAATTCCAGCACATCAATGAGAAGCCAACCAGGAGCTTCAACATAGGGCAACCAGTCTTGGCCCGCGACTACCGAACAGAAAAATGGCAGCCAGGAACGATATGCACACAGCAGGGACCACTAATGTACACAGTGGACGTTGGAGAGAGCATCGTGAGACGCCATGCTGACCAGATTCTAGAGTCACAGGAACAAGTCAAACCCATACCACGAGCATGCGCACCTGGTGATGAACCCGAAGTACAGATTGCGTCTACCTCAGAATCAGTGGTATTGGAAGCTGACGAACCAACCAATGATAATGAGCCAGAATCGACTCCACCGCAAGAACAGGATACTCGAGAAAGGCGCTATCCAGACAGGATCAGGAAGCCTCCTCAAAGACTGAATTTATAAATGATTACTTTCAGCTGATGTATATAGTACAGAGAAAATTGTAATTGTAATTAGTTATTATTTAATTGTTAAATGAATGTTATGTACTGTTTATCTAAAAGGGGAAGCATTGTTGTGTATGTACCTTTAAGAGAGAACTGCTTTTATACTGTAGTACCGGCAGTGACCACACCTGTATATAAAGCCGTAGCAGGCTTCTGTGCTTTCAGTTCCAGCATACCCTCTGTTCAGTAAACACCTGTTATTACCGTTCTCCTGCAGTCCATGTGTTACTGGTACGCGGACACTACACCACCCATCGCCCCTGTCCTTGCAGACCTATGTTGGCTCCCTGTCCCTCAATGCATCAAATTTAAAATTTTCAGCCTCATATTCAAATCCGTCCTTGGCCTCACCCCCTCCCCCATCTTTGCAAACTCCTTCAGGCCTATACACCCTCCCACACACTCTGCCTTTGACCACTCCCATCCCCACCCCCTTCTCTTCACCCGCCATTGGTGGCACAGTCTTTGTCTGTCTTGGCCTTGCTGTCTGGAAGTCTCTCCCTAAACCCCTCCACTTCCATCTTCGCCTTTAAAAAGCTTCTCTAAAACAGTTTTTTCAACAAATGCTTTCAGTCATCCCTCCTAAATTTCCCACCCCTGGCTCAGCTTCTTTACCCTCACTTATGTTTATTTTAGTGAGACAACTTGGGATGTTTCTTATGTTAAATGCACTATGTAACATGAGGTTAGAGTGTCTGCACTTGACATCAAGGCAGCACTCGACCAAGTGTGACACTAAGGAGCCCTAGTAAAACTGAAGTCAATGAGGATCGGGGGAAAACACTCCCGTGGCTGGAGTTCATACCTGGTACAAAGGAAGTTGGTTGTGGCTGAAGGAAATCAATCATCTCAGACCCAGGACATCGCTGCAGTAATTCCTCAGGGAAGCATTGTAGGCCCAACTATCTTCAGCTGCTTCATCAATAACTATCCCTTCATTATAAGGACAGAATTGGGGTTGTTTGCTGATGATTGAACAGTGTTCAGGTCCATTTAAAATTCTTGAGATAATAAAGCAGCCCGTGCCAGCATGCAACACCCAGGCTTGGGATAATAAGTGGCAGGTAACATTCGTGCCACACAAATGCCAAGTAATGACCATCTCCAACAAGCGAGAGTCTAACCACCTTCCCTTGACATTCAACGGCATTACTATCACTGAGTCCCCCACCATCCACATCCTGGGGGTCGTCATTGACCAGAAACTCAACTGGACCAGCCACATAAATGCCGTGGTTACTAGAGCAGGTCAATGGCTGGGTGTTCTGTGGTAAGTGGCTCACATCCTGATTCCTAAAAGCCTCTTCACCACCTACAAGACACAAGTTAGGAATGTGATGGAATACTCTCCACTTGCCTGGATTGGTGCAGCTGCAACAACACTCAAGAAGTTCAACACCATCCAGGACAAAGTAGTCCATTTGATCAGCATATCATCCAATTGCCTAAACAGCCACCACTTTCCAAAGACTCCAGCACCTAGAATGACAAGGGCAATATGTGCATGGAAACACCACCTCCAAATCTCACACCATCCTAACTTCCTTCATCGTCACTGGGTCAAAACCCTGGAACTCCCTATCTAGGAGCATTGTGGGAGTACCTTCACCACACTGCAGCAGTACAAGAAGGTGGCTCAATACCACTTTCTCAAGGGCAACTAGGGATGGGCAATGAATGGCAATAGTTACCAGCGACGCCCACATCCCAAGAATGAATAAAAAAAGAAATGTAAATGTAAATTACTGTTGCTGTTAATAAGAACTTTTCCCACAATAAATAAGGAAATTGACCTCATTCTTAACCAAAATCACTTATAATTACATGCGGTCTCCCAGTGGAGCAATGCATGAATGGACATCATGGACTCAACCAACTTAAAGGGGACAAGAGGAAAAAGAACCAAGTGGAGGCTGGAAACCTCATCACAAGGAGGAATAGAACTGGAAGAATCAACGTAATTCCTATCATGTACTGTACCTCCTAACTTTAAGTTACAGAGCATCCGTAAGCAGCCTGCTTTCTCATAAGGGAATATTGCACGGCAGTAGAGAGATTGAAAGAGAAAAGTAACTTTAGAAAAATAACCCTATTTATTATTTTCTCCATTCGCTGAATACACTTACCTCACTCGCCAAGCAGTAAGTCAGTCCATCATATTACACCACTACGCACTAAATCTAATACCCATGGTACTTTTCTCGGGGGGAGGACTGGAATCTATTTAGTGCAATCTTTCTTCTCTATTTCTCACTGCACCTTTTACTATCTGCTGATATTTCCGAATTACTGCTGGCAAAGCCAGTGTTGCGTTAACTAAATTATGTAATTTGCAGCTAATGTTTTGAAGGATTTTTTTTCAGGTCAGCTGCCTCACTTTACAGTTTTACCAGCCAGGCAATTTAACAAAATTACTTCAAATGTAAAATGACCCACTTTCATATAAGATGATTGATCTCTTATTTATAAAGAAAGTGACTGGCCAGGTGATTGCCACTGTTTTTCTCCACTACAGAATTCCTTAATTATGGTCCCCTGCAGTACTTTTTTTGCTTTATAATTTCTCTTTGTTCTGTTTTATATTAAGACTGCTAAAGGAGATCATTATAAAACAACTATAGCATAGCACATGAACGTGAAACAATGGCCTTGATATTAACAACCCCCTCCCGCACCCCCCCCCACGCCGACAACGGGCGGGAGGAGATCGGGGGGGGGGTGGGTTAAACCCTAAAAAAAGCAAACCATGAGCCTGACCCGCCGCATATGTGCCTGCCGCCATTTTTACGCCGGTAGGTTGCGTGGCATGCGCATGTCCCGTCTTGGGGAGGAAGGGCACTTCATTAACATATTTAAATCAGTCCCCCATAGTGCAATTGGGAGTCTGATTTCAATTTAGTTGCTATCGGCCGAGTTTCCTGAGGCTCGGGAAAACCCAGCAGCGAAAGGGAGGCAGGAGTTGCCAGCTCCAGAAGGTAAGCACATTTTACAGCACTCCTTGTGTGCTAGGAGGAGCAGGAGTGCTCCGCCCGACCCCTCAAGAAAACCTTCGGCCTCCCTTCTGCTGATCGCGGCCTCTCTCTAGCCATTGCCGCGATCAGTGACTAAGCCCCGATCTGAAGCCTGATTGTCGGGGACCGTCACCAAGGGTCCCCCCGGCTGTGGCCTCCTGCCACTGGTTTTCCTGCCCGGTATTCGGCCAGCTTGACAATTTGGCCGGCTGCCAGGTGGGAAACGGAATTAAAAAATGATAGTTAGGTCCTGCTGTTAAATGTGGTCGGACCTCCGCATCCCCGGCCTTGCCGGGTTCTTCAGCCGCTTTCAGCCTGCCCCACTGCCTTCCCGTAAATACCGGGGCCAATACCTGTGTTTCTTCACAGTCTCAGTCTTCCCTATAATCTTGCCTGAATTCTTTTTAAACCAGATTTCTACATTTTTTTTTAACTAAAATCTTCAAACACGAGCTATCTGCTGCTGTTTGGTTTTCCATTTTCCCATGTTGTTTGTGAAATATGAGCCTGCACTGCACAGGCTCCGACCACTTCCTACGTGAAATGGCAATCGGGGTCCTATTTACGTCATAGGGCCCCAATTTCCATATGAAAAGGGGCCTATCATCTGAAATAGGCAGTAGGCCCCTTTTAAAATGGAGCCTGCCGCATCGCTAGTGCTAATGTGGCGGTAAGGCTACCGACCCCATTTTGAGGCCGTTACCTCCCATGTTAACGTCAGGTGAAGGCAATCTTTATCGACCTCACAGTGTGTATCATCTGCTTAAGATGTGATTCAATTCCAAGACCTCACAGGAGTAAAACTGTCACATTTTATAATAAGTCTATAATCTGACAATATTAATTCTGTCTATAATCTGACAATATTGCTCCTCATGTTACATAAACCACTAAGGAGTTTATGTGTGCTATCCAACTGCCTTAAAACAGTGCACAAAAGGCTTTTACATGAATGTGTTAACTAATGCGCCACCAGAGGAAAGTAAACACCCAAGAGTCTGTCATTATGATTGAACATAATTGATACACATTATAGCTCTGGAATTTATAACCAATATACCTGTAGTTCATACGAGCAGGAACAGAAATTCCACAGCTATTACAATATTAATCAATAGACATTGAGGCCACAGCATTCAATGGAGCTAACGTTATTAAAAATCTTATGCATGCAAGCACTCCTATCCAAATTCCTGTTGTCACGACATGTCAGCATTTAACATTGAAACTGCCTATGTAAACATTTAGAATGGAAATCCTGTATG
This sequence comes from Somniosus microcephalus, assembly GCF_052327205.1. Taxonomy (NCBI): domain Eukaryota; kingdom Metazoa; phylum Chordata; class Chondrichthyes; order Squaliformes; family Somniosidae; genus Somniosus; species Somniosus microcephalus. The sequence goes on along the minus strand of NC_140998.1, from coordinate 48,096,300 downwards.
TAAACGGTTGCCTGTGATGATGTAGTTGCAGGCTCTAGCCACAGTCATAGTGAGTTTCTGAAGTCTCTCTCCTAGGTCCATTTGCCTTCTTGTTTATGTAGATTTTGAATATGTATAAAATATTTATGTATAAAGCATTTTCCCATAGGTAGAGGTATTATATTAAAAAAATACAATTTAAGAGCAACAAAAGAAAATAGGATATGCAGGAAGAACTTTTTTACTGAAAGGATGGTAAGTATGTGGAACAGATTACCAGCACAGATGGTTGAACAAGAAATTTTAATGGTGTTCAAAAAAACTAGTTCTGGTCTTGTCCAGAAATAGGATTCAGGGTTATTAGAAGTGCCCCAAGGGAATACTGTAGATAGGTGGGTTAGTTGGTCCAAATATCTTCTCCTGCCTGAAACTGTTGCTATAGGGGCAATTTTAATCCTGCCCTCCAGGCAGAAAGCAGGCGAGGGGCGGGCAGTTAAAATCGACCAGCAGACTTGCCCACCGATGTCCTGCTCCCTGCCCTCTGTCTTCAATATTAACCTGCTCTTCGGAGCAGGTGGCAAGGACACCTGCCTGAAACCGGCAGGGTCCTTCTTTAAACATGCAGATCAGGCTTCAATTACATCATCGGAGTCCAGCTGTTATATTAACCAGTGGCCTGAGTGGGAAAACCATTGTGACTTTCCCGCCAGGTGAAGCCGGGGTCAGAAAAGGCCCAAACAGCTAAGTATTTTTACTTTTATTTTTAAACTTTCCTTTGGTGCCACGAGCAGCAAGAAAGTTTAGGCTTCTCCTCCTTACCGATCACAAGATCCTTCCAAAACCCACCTCCCTGTGACTCACCTGAGTGCCGGGACCATTCCTTTGGTTCTGGTAGGCTTCGGGCGGGCAACTGACTGGGGGCATGCAGATAAGACCTGGGAGTTAAAATCTTCAAGGCCTCGCACTGCCAAAGTCAGGGAGGGTTTGGTGCTCACCTCGACAACCCCATCCGAATGATTCCTGCGCCAATGATTTGGGCAATTAGAATTTTACTGACAGTCCAACTACTGTCACCTTGGGCTGGTTCCATTTGCGACCAAGTAACTATCAAGCTAACAGATCATAAACATTAATAGACATCTTGTCCGCTCTCCGCAGCCCCACTATTTCTGCCATCTTCATAGTCACTGTTATTAAAGTGACATTGTGTCACTTTAATTTGCAAAGTTGGCAATTAAAGCACATCCTAATTTAAATAAAGATGTTTCAACTTCCACTGACCCTCCGGATATACCAAGATGATTTTTTTAAATGAATTTATATCCTTTAAATGCAATGATAATTTTAGCACAATATATGGGGCAATGAAATAAATTCTAGATTTATATAATATTAGGAGCGGAACTCTGTCAGTAGCAACTGATGAGGAGAGAATTGGGACAGATAACTTGTCTTTACAGGTTATGCCAATTGTGCTTACGTTAGTTGGAGATGCAATAATGTTGGTCTAAATTTATTCATTCACGTTAAATACAGTTACCTAAAAGCAGTTGTGATACCTGCCCTGCTGTATGCCTCAGAGATATGGGCCATGTACAGCAGGCACCTCAAAGCACTGGAGAAGTACCACCAATGCTGCCTCCGCAAGATCCTGCAAATCCATTGGCAGGATAGGCACACTAACGTCAGTGTTCTCACTCAGGCCAACATCCCCAGCATTGAAGCTTTGACCACGCTTGATCAGCTCCGATGGATGGGTCACATCGTCCGCATGCCCGATACGAGACTCCCAAAACAAGCGCTCTACTCGGAGCTCCGGTACGGCAAGAGAGCCCCAGGTGGGCAGAGGAAACGCTTCAAGGACACCCTCAAAGCCTCCTTGAAAAAGTGCAACATCCCCACCGACACCTGGGAATCCCTGACCCAAGACCGCACAAAGTGGAGGAGAAGCATCTGGGAAGGCGCCGAATACCTCGAGTCTCTACGCTGGGAGCAAGCAGAAGCCAATCGCAGGCAGCACACGTTAACCCAAGCACCCCACCCACCCGCCCCTTCAACCACCGTCTGCCCCACCTGTGACAGAAACTGTAGGTCCCGCACCGGACTCATCAGTCACCTGAGAACTCATTTTTAATGTGGAAGCAAGTCATCCTCGGTTCCGAGGGACTGCCTAAGAAGAAAAGTAGCACCAAATCATATATTACGTAACCCCACATAGTCATGAAAACCAAACTTAAAATCTTCTGGGAGTTCTTATGCAGTTCGGCACTGCTAAGGATAAATAACTTTTTGGAATTTTAAAATTAGAAATGAAACTTATTCAATCAATCTTTAAAACCCAATTATAAATGAAATGGCCTAGAGACTGATATAAAACCCAATGCAATTCCCTTATCAAGTTACTAAAAGTAGTTATCTCATTAAAGATTGCTTTAAAATGTGACAGAGAGATCATACATCCTAGTTCATTTTAAGTTTTAGTTCCTCGAAATAGCAAGGATTTCGATGTCATTATTAATACTGGTTAATAAATACCTGGAGCTATATATTCCTCCAGTTGAAAAAAAGAAGAAAGTTTGTTTTCTTCTGTAATTTACGGCCGAAAGAAACCAAATGCAGAGTTTTAGAGCATTACTGGGAATTCCATTTTGTTATTAATAATGGAAAATATGAGCCAATCACTGTGGACCTGTACTGACAATCCTTTTCAAGCAGTTAATATGGCAATTACCCAGTACAGAAGTTGAAATGTTTAATCAGCTGTGAAGTGTGCAAACTTTTGTCAAAATGGCTCCATGGCCAAATTTGAAAAGCCTGGTTTTCAGAACAGGACTTGGGGCACTAGTAGTTTAGCGCTATTTCATAGAATCATAGAAATTTACGGCACAGAAGAAGGCCATTCGGCCTATTGTGTCTGTGTCGGCTGAGAAAGAGCTATCCAGCCTAATCCCACATTCCAGCTCTTGGTCTGTAGCCTTGTAGGTTACGGCACTTCAAGTGCATATCCAAGTACTTTTTAAATGTGATTCGGGTTTCTGCCTCTACCGCCCTTTCCGGCAGTGAGTTCCAGACCTCCACCACCCTCTGGGTGAAAAAAGTTCTCCTCACATTCCCTCTAATCCTTCTACCAATTACTTTAAATCGATGCCCCCTGGTTATTGACCACTCTGCTATGGGAAATAGGTCCTGCCTATCCACTCTATCTAGGCCCCTCATAATTTATATACCTCAATCAAGTCTCCCCTCAGCCTCCTCTGTTCCAAAGAAAACAACCCCAGCCTATCCAAAATAAAAACAGAAAATGCTGGAGAAACTCAGCAGGTCAGGCATCATCTGTGAAGAGAGAAACAGAGTTAACGTTTCAGGTCGATGACCTTTCATCAGAACCCAGCCTATCCAATCGTTCCTCATAGCTAAAATTCTCCAGTCCTGGCAACATCCTCAGGAATTAAAGGAAATTAGTATTAGTAAAAAAAATAGTGCTGGAGAAATTACAAATAGAAACATAGAAGATAGGAGCAGGAGTAGGCCATTCGGCCCTTCTCCGCCATTCAACGAGATCATGGCTGATCATCCAAACCCTAGCACCCGGTCCCTACACCGACAGCCATCCCACCCAAGCCCTATCCCCGTAACCCTGTAACCCCACGTATTTAATCCCCCCTAACACTAAGGGCCAATTTTTTTTTATCATGGCCAATCAACCTAACCCGCACATCTTTGGACTGTGGGAGGAAACCAGAGCACCCGGAGGAAACCCACGCAAACACAGGGCGAATGTGCAAACTCCACACAGACAGTCACCCGAGGCCGGATTTGAATCCAGGTCCCTGGCGCTGTGAGGCAATAGTGCTAACCACTATGCCACCATGCTGGGACTGAAAGCCAATAAATCCCCAGGGTCTGATAATCTGCATCCCAGAGTACTAAAAGAGGTAGCCATGGAAATAGTGGATGCATTGGTTGTCAATTTCCAAAATTCTATAGATTATGGAACAGTTCCTGCAGATTGGAGGGTGGCAAATGTAACCCCACTATTTTAAAAAGGAGAGAGAGAAAACAGGGAACTACAGACCAGTTAGCCTAACATCAGTAGTAGGGAAAATGCTAGAGTCTATTATAAAGGATGTGATAACAGGACACTTAGAAAATATCAACGAGATTAGACAAAGTCAACATGGATATATGAAAGGGAAATCGTGTTTGACAAACCTACTGGAGTTTTTTGAGGATAAGGAAAAACCAGTGGATGTGGTGTATTTGGATTTTCAGAAGGCCTTTGATAAAGTCCCACATAAGAGGTTAGTATGCAAAATTAAAGCACATGGGATTGGGGGTAATATACTGGCATGGATTGAAAATTGGTTAACAGACAGGAAACAGAGAGTGGGAATAAATGATTCTTTTTCAGGGTGGCAGGCGGTGACTGGTGGGGTACCGCAGGGATCAGTGCTTGGGCCCCAGCTATTCACAATGGGGCAGTAATTCCTCCCCAAACGCGTGAGTACGGTCGGGGTACTCACGCGTCTGGCCGGAGGAAATGCCGGTTTTCAGCATGCACAGCGCATGCGCTGAAAACCGGCATTTCCTCTCCTCTAACCCAAGAGGTGAAGAGGCTAGCGCATGCGCTGTAGGGGGCAGCGCGTGCGTCTTGGATTTCCTCTGTTTTGGGGGATTTGCGCATGTGTTTACGCTCCGGTCTTTACGCTTGTAAAAAGCACACGTAAGTATTTATTTTTACAGGTAAGTGGTGTTTTAGTGCAATTTAGACATTTTTTTTCCACAGGTTTATTATTTTAAAGAATCTACAATAAGGTAAGTTTAGTTTTAGACCCTTTTTATTAAAAATCTATTTTTTTCAAAAAAAAATTATTGTTTAAATTATTTTTTTTAACTTATTTATACTTAATTTAATGATTGGGATGTTTTTTAAAATTTTATTTAAAGTTTAAGTAGTGTTTTGGGGTGCAGTACTTCTCATGAGTTTGACAGTTCTTACTCTCAAACTTATGAATGAAGTTTCCCCTCCCCTGATTGGCTGAACAGTGCTCACCTGATCCCAGCCGGCACATCGCACTAACTACGCCGCTGGGTCAGGTTAGCACAGCGCGCCGACATCAGAACCTGGCCACTGACAGGAAATCCACTGCGGGCCAGGTTTCAGATGTTGGCGCGCTGGGTAAGTGCACATCGGGGGCTTGCACGCGCAGCAAGCCCCCGACACCAAGTTCTGGGCCAATATATATCAATGATTTGGATGAGGGAACCAAATGTAATATTTCTAAGTTTGCTGATGACATGAAACTAGGTGGGACTGTGAGTTGTGAGGAGGATGCAAAGAGGTTTCAAGGCGATTTAGACAAGTTGAGTGAGTGGGCAAATACATAGCAGATGCAGTATAATGTGGATAAATGTGAAAAACAGAAAGGTAGAGTATTATTTAAATGGTGATAGATTGGGAAATGTTGATGTACAAAGGGACCTGGGTGTCCTTGTACACCAGTCACTGAAAGCAAACATGCAGGTGCAGCAAGCAGTTAGGAAGGTAAATTGTATGTTGGCCTTCATTGCAAGAGGATTTGAGTACAGGAGCAAGGATGTCTTACTACAGTTATACAGGGCCTTGGTGAGACCACACCTGGGGTACTGTGTGCAGTTTTGGTCTCCTTACCTAAGAAAGGATATACTTGCCATAGAGGGAGTGCAGCGAAGGCTCACCAGACTGATTTCTGGGATGGCAGGACTGTCGTATGAGGAGAGATTGGGTCGACTAGGCCTGTATTCACTAGAGTTTTGAAGAATGAGAGGGGAGCTCATTGAAACGTATAAAATTCTGACAGGGCTAGACAGACTAGATGCAGGGAGGATGTTTCCACTGGCTGGGGGGTCTAGAACGAGGGGTCACAGTCTCAGGATACGGGGTAGGTCATTTGGGACTGAGCTGAGGAGAAATTTCTTCACTCAGAGGGTGGTGAACCTGTGGAATTCTCTACCACAGAAGGCTGTGGAGACCAAGTCATTGAATATATTTAAGAAGGAGATAGATAGATGTCTAGACACAAAAGGCATCAAGGGGTATGGGGAGAGAGCGGGAATATGGTATTGAGATAGAGGATCAGCCATGATCATATTGAATGGTGGAGCAGGCTCGAAGGGCCGAATGGCCTACTCCTGCTCCTATTTTTCTATGTTCTATGTTTCTAAATCTTCTCTGTACCCTCTCCAGTATAATCACATCTTTCCTGTAATATGCTGACCAGAACTGTACGCAGTACTCTAGCTGTGGCCTAACTAGTGTTTTATACAGTTCAAGCATAACCTCCCTGCTCTTATATTCTATGCCTCAGCTAATAAAGGAACGTATCCTTTATGCCTTCTTAAGCACCTTATCTACCTGTCCTGCTAGCTTCAGGGATCTGTGGACTTGCACTCCAAGGTCCCTCTGTTCCACTACACGTCTCATTATCCTACCACTTATTGTGTATTCCCTTGCCTTGTTAGCCCTCCCCACATACAATGGCCCAGAAATTCGGGTCTCCACGGGTGAGTACGCACGGGGTACTCACCCGTAAGCCCAATGGAAGTGTCGGTTTCCTGCATGCACTGTGCATGCGCGGGAAACCGGCACTTCCGTTCCCCTGAAAGAAGGGGTTAAGAGTTCGAACGCGTGCGCAGGAGAGGCTGCGCGTGCACATCGAACTTATGTTTTTTTTGCAGGTTTTCCCAGGAGGGTAAGTCTCCAGGAGTTACACATATAAAAAGCAGTCGCAAGGCCTGCTTTTTACAAGGTAAGTGGTGAATTAATTAAAATTAAAACATTTTTTCCACAGGTTTATTATTTTTAAATACTTTAAAGAAAGGTAAGTTTAGTTTTAGCCCCGTTAGAAAATAAAATTATTTTTTTCAAAAATTTTAATTACTGTTTAAAATAGTTATTTCATGTAATTTATAGTTTATTTAAAAATGTGATTTAAAAAAAATGTATTTGAAGATTTAGTGATGTTTTGGGGCTTATAGTATTTATATAAGTTTGACAGCCCTTCCTGTCAAACTTATGAATGAAGCATTCCCTGCTCCGATTGGCTCCCCATGACCCACGTGATCCCAGGGGATGCATCAAACTAACTGCGCCCCTGGGATATGCAAGCACTGTGCGCCGGCAGTTGGAGGAGGCCCAGGATCGCAATTCCACGGGGGCCCACAGCTGAACGGCCGGCGTGCAAGGTAAGTGCTGGTCGGGGGCTTACACCCGCAGGAAGCCCTCGACCTGAATTTCTGGGCCATTACCTTACACTTCTCTGGATTGAATTCCATTTGCCACTTTTCTGCCCACCTAACCAGTCCATTGATATCTTCCTGCAGTCTACATCTTTCTTCCTCACTATCAACCACACAGCCAATTTTTGTATCATCTGCAAACTTCTTAATCATGCCCCCTACATTGAAGTCGAAATCATTGAGGTATACCACAAAAAGCAAGGGACCTAGTACTGAGCCCTTCTGATCCCCAATAGAAACAGCTTTCCAGTCACAAAAACACCCATGGACCATTACCCTTTGCTTCCTGCCACTGAGCCAATTTTGCATCCAATTTGCCACTTTCTCTTGGATCCCATGGGCTTTTACTTTTCTGACCAGTGTGCCATGTGGGACTTTGTCAAAAGCCTTGCTAAAATCCATGTGGAGAACATCAAATGCACTGCCCTCATCAAATCCTCCTTGTTACCTCCACAAAAAATTCAATCAAGTTAGTCAGACATGACATTTTTCCCTTAACAAATCCATGCTGACTCCTTGATTTGAAAATATGTGGCCATTTTCAGGTTAGGAATGGTGGCCCCAAGTTATGCAAATGAGGCTACAAACCTTCATAAATCACTGGTTCGGCCTCAGCTGGAATATTGTGGCCAATTCTGGGCACCACACTTTAGGAAGGATGTTAAGGCCTTAGAGAGGGTATACAGGATATTTGCTCGAATGGTACCAGTGATGCGGGACTTCAATTATGTGGCGAGACTAGAGAAGCTGGGATTGTTCTCCATAGCACAGAGAAGGTTAAAGGGGGGATTTGATAGAGGTGTTCAAAATTCTGAAAGGTTTTGATAGAGTAAATAAGGAGAAACTGTTTCCACTGGCAGGAAAGTCAGAAACCAAAGGACACTGACTTAAGGTAACTGGCAAAGGAACCAGGGGTGAGATGAGGAGAATTTTTTTTACACAGTGAGTTGTTATTATCTGGAATGCAATGCCTGAAAGGGCAGTGAAAGCAGATTCAATAGTAACTTTCAAAAGGAAATTAGATAAATACTTGAAGGGGAACTATTTTCAGGGCTGTGGGGGAAGAGCAGGGGATTGGGACTAATTGGATAGCTCTTTCAAAGAACCAGCACAGGTACAATGGGTTGAATGGCCTCCTTCTGTGCTGCATCATTCTATGAATCTATGGGGGCGATTTTCCCACTGGAGGCGAGATGGAGGCGGGTTTCCGTTTGGGTGAGTTTGAAACTCGCCTCCACTGATAGGTTTCAAAAATTTGCGATTTTCCCATGATTGGCCACTTGATTTCAGAGGTGTGGGATAGCCTTGCTCAATTAATGTTTTGGGACTGAAACTCGCCTCTGTTGACAGCACTTTTCCAGTCTGATTTTATGGCTTCTTGCTCCCTTGGCTCATTCCACAGCATTTCTGCGTCTCCTGCACCACCTGAGAAACCACTATGATCAAATCCAAGGCAAGGACCTACCCGAGGCTCTCGGATGAGGCGCTGCAAATGTTGTTTGAGGGGGTGACAGCTAGCTTGGAGGTGCTCTTCCACGCATCTCAGAGGAAGAGGCCTGCCAAAGAAACCAAGGCTGTGTGGGTACAGCTGGCAAGGGATATAGGGGTAAAAATTCAGTATCGCCCTGTTTGGGGCGCCATTATCAGCCATGCGCAAAGTTTAGCGCCTGGCGCTAATTATCGCCTCTGACGGCAAACTTGCCTTTTATCACTCCTGGAGGTGATTGGAGCGCTAACTCAGGCGCTTCACACTTGTCTTAAGGCGCAAAGGCCGAGGAGCGAGGCGCTACCTCAGAGCGCTGGCGAAGCTCATGTGATGTCAGTCATCAATGGAACACAGACACAGTGGCGCCGGCCAGTTCTTAAAGGGGAGTTCTGATGAAAGGTCATCGACCTGAAACGTTAACTCTGTTTCTCTCTTCACAGATGCTGCTTGACCTGCTGAGTTTCTCCAGCATTTTCTGTTTTTATCTTAAAGGGAAGGGTTGATTTTGCTCTCCATCCACATCCTGCTCATTGCAGCCTTGAATCTCGGCCTGGAGAGACCTGTACATCAAATCTGCTGGAAAGAACAATGGAGAGACCCAGGGAAAGAGCTCAGAGTGCAGCCCCCACAGTCTCTTCTAAATAGATACAAGGAAGGGCAAATCAAAATTAATCTGCAAAGTGCTGCTCAGTACCCAAAACTCCTTCACACAGCATTGAATCTCTCCAGAAGTCTCTCTCTCTCTCTCTCTCTCTCAGAATGCGTGGTGCAAAAATGTCACCAACAAAAAAAGGCAGGACGCGGTCGTCTTTAAATAGCGCTCCCCCAGTCCCTTTCTGACAGCAAAACGCTCCCTCAACCTGTCGTTGCTAGCGGCAGGCGGTAAGGCTGGGGGCGCCACTCAATATCCGGTCTGGGGCGCTACCGGCGCGTTGCACACTCGACTGACGTCATGATCTGCTGGCGCAGGAGATCGTGGTGATAGTGTTTAGCGCTGCCGCAAAATGTCTAGTTAATTTCGCGAGCGGCGCAAACATCGCCGCGCACGGGCGCTAGTTGGTTTGCGCCCCATTAGCGCCCTCTTAAGGCGCTAACGGGAGGCGCAAAGCAACTGAAATTTCCCCCCTTAACCTCCAGATCTGTGTGCAGATTGGGAGACTGTTTCTGTGTATTGATGAAATGCCATCCCTGTTGGAAAGCATTAAAATGATTTGAAACCAAAATGTTGGTGTTATGCCATCTGTTCTTTCGCCTTAGGCAGCTCCACATTGCGGGCACCATCACACTTGCGTTGTCAGGTTGGTGGCCTGAGTGAAAGGAGGCCAGAGAGTCCATTGTCAATGATGTCCTAGGATGGAGCCAAGGACATGTGCCAACTTGGGCAACCTATGCAAATCTGGCCATGATAAGTTCATCCCTTGCATCCCGGGCAGCCATGTGCTCGCGTGCTGCCGCTGCCGCTGGTCGATACACCGGCACTCTGACCTCCTCCTCCTCCAGATCCTCCTCCTCCTCATCTGAGGTCCATGCAGAAAGAAAGCGAATGGTTCCCATGCTGCTTGTAGATGCCTCCTTTGGGGAAGTGCTCATTGCAAGCAGGGAGAGGGTCTTCCAAGGAGGTCCCACAGTTGATGGAGTCAAACTGCAGCACCTCTGACTTCGGAAGGCCTTCTAAAAGTGCTCAGAGACCTTTTAAAGCCAAGGTCTGGCACCTGCAAGTAAGCCTTGCTGCAGTAAACGATGTCTTGTTAGACCTGCAACAGTGAGGAGGCCACCCACGAGTCAACCCGCCAGCTTTACCTGGCGTGGTTCAGGAGGTGCATGGATCACACCGAAAAGCTGGAAAAATCACGAGGGCCTCTCAAAATAGGCTTAGAGAGGCCCTTAATGAGCATTTAAGGATCTTTAATAGCGCAATGGCCAGCTGGAGGCGGGAGCGTTTCCCGACCTCCACAACCGGCACTGACGAAATCCCGCGGAGGCGGGTTGGAGGCGGGTTCCGAACCCGACCTCTTCGATTCTGATTTTCCCGCCTTTCCCGTCTCCAAACCCACCTCCTCCGACATCAGAAAATCGCCCCCTATGTTTCAAACACAGCAATTAGTCACCGAAGGAGTCAATGTGGTGTCATTGACTAGAGGATCAGCCAGGAGGCCTGCAACACATTCCACAGTTTAAAAAAATAATTACACAGATTAGGTGCGATTGCCTTTGTAAAGCTGCAGCATAGAATATATATGCACATGAAGGAATATAGAAGTTGCTAAAGATATATGCCAAAAATATTGTATAGAAAGAGATATGGTAGGAAGCATGCTGCATATACTGGCAGTGAAAGGAGTAGGGTTAATGAAAATTACATTATATGTAATTATATGATCAGGAATAGAATATACTGAATTTCCATGCTCCAAATCACCACTTTCCTTATATTTAATGGAAAAATTGGCAGATTCAAGCGTGTGCAAGTAGTGGACCATATACATTGAATTACATAGAATTACAGCACAGAAACAGGCCATTCGGCCCAACTAGTCTATGTCGGTGTTTATGCTCCACACGAGCCTCCGCCTACCCTATCAACATGGCCTTCTATTCCTTTCTCCCTCATGTACTTATCTAGCTTGCCCTTTATATAACATGAAACTACTCATAGTATATGACATGTCACTGAACAGTGCACTGGTTAGCTGAAGGAATCCAACACCCACCTTATACATTGAAACCTCCCACATAAGTGATATAATAGAGCAGTGGCTGTCTGAACTGCAGTCTGCCATTGAACACACGGCAACACCAATGGTAACTGAAGTGGCAATCTCAGTTACACGGGCCAGAGGCATAGTCAGAAGATCTCTCTTGAATGCTTCCACTGCTGCTATGCCGGCTTTCCTAAGCTGCAGTCATGGCAGGTTTCAACTTATTTGGAGAAGTCATGTAATGCCTCAGTCACAGCCGCCTTGATGAGCTGAGACTCCTCGTCCATTGCTTGCCCCCTATCACCAGGTGACTCTGCCTCGCTGCATAGGATATTGCCTGCCCTGAGCTTTGCACCACTTATTCACTCTGCACTCCTGGGCTATCCGCTCACCTTCCTTCTCCTGCCCCACCACAATGTAGCTACCAGCAGCTACTACACCCCTGTTCTCTGACACCAAAACTCTTCAGCATTATTCACGTCACTTCTGTCATTGCATGAAGCTTGAAATCTTCCTGTTCATTAAGCTTTCTAAATGGCAGGTCTGGCCGGGATTAAAATAGTCACTTGTCAAATTGATACTGCAGCTACAAAATCTTGCATGACCTCATTATCAATAACCTTTAAAAACCGGCCATAGCAAGGAACATCACCCTTTTCATGCAACTTTTTACTAATCATAGAATAATACAGCACAGAAGGAGGCCATTCAGCCTATCATGTCTGTGCCGGCTCTTAGAAAGAACTATCCAATTAGTCCTACTCCCCTGCTCTTTCCCCACAGCCCTGCAATTTCTTTTCCCTTGAAGTATTTATCCAATTCCCTTTAAAAAGTCATTATTAAATCTAATTCCACCACTTTTTCAGGCAGGTCATTCCAGATCATAATAACTCGTTATGATTGTTCATTAATTTTTAGCACTCCCTGACAGTGTTACACCCCTTCGTACTCCCATTTACTTTTTCAATAAGCTGGTTAAACAGAGGAAAATATCACCATAGATGCTCTGAAAAATCATGAGACTTGGCCATTTGATTTTCTATAACCATTCTTGTGATTGGCCTGTTTAATCACTCAATTATAGCATGTTATTTTATTTGTCTGATAACCAGCTACTGCATTAATAAGTTTCCAAAAATAAATGTTACACCTTCCCCAAAGGTATAAATCTGTTTAAACATGTTCCATAGTTTACATCTATTACAATTGTTAGCGATGCTGTTAGGGATTGCGGCCTAGAAAAGTAACTGCGCAGCGCCAGTTTTACGGACGCTAAATGGCGTCCTAAGCCTCTTACATGACAGGCTGGAAGCGCACGCTCAGTACCAGTCATATGTCTGCCGCCTGCCATTTTGGCATAGGCAAAAATTGGCGTGCAGGGCCCATGCCTGAAACGGGCATTAGATCCTTTGCATATTCAAATAAAGGGCCTAACGCCTGGTTGAAGCCCTCTCTGCAATACTGGAATAAAAATAGAAAATGTTGGAAATACAGGAAACTTTGTGCTATCCGGAGGTGAGCTATCCGGCAATCTGGAGCCACCGGCAAAAATCAGCAGCCGTTTTTTATTCTTCTTGTTTGTTTTTTTTGCTTTGTTTGAACAGTCAAGCTGTGCAAGGTCTGTAGCTATAGCAACAGCTTCAGCTACAGAGCTTTAGGGCCACACCCGAGTGTTTAGAAGCTGTTGCTAAGCAACAGTGTTTGTTGTCAAATACGGAGATAAGAATCTCCGTATCTCTCAACATTAACTCTGGAGAGTACGGCACTTTTTAGGCAACGGCAGCAGCTCGGTCCCGTGGGTGCCGGATAGCACAAAGTTTCCTGTATTCAGCAGGTCAGGCAGCATCTGTGTAGAGAGAAGCAGACATTAACTCTGCTTCTCTCTAGGCAGACGCTGCCTGGTCTGCTGAGTATTTCCAGCATTTTCTGTTTTTATTTCAGATTTCCAGCATCCGCAGTATATTGCTTTTGTACACTGTAATATTGAGTTACCTTGAATGCAGCTGGTGCCATACAGAAAAACCAGGTCTACATGCAGCCTAACAGGTGGTCCTTAAAGAGATCAACCAACAAGGTAAGTGTTTAAAATGTACTTACTTGAATGTGGAGCTGAGAGGAGCAGGAGTGCTTCTCCCGACCGCACATTAAAACCACGCGAGCTGCTGCTGACCGTCACGGCCCCTTTGATCGCCACTGCTTCACTCCCCAATCATAATCTCCACCACACGCCCACCTCCGATCACAAGGTTGACCACCACCCTGATCGTCACCACCACCACACCCATCGAACCAAGCCTCTACCCTCCCCCAATCCCAATCGCTACCCACTTTTCCCGATCACCCTCCTTCCCTATTGCAGCCCTTCCCGGTTGACCCCGCCCCACTCATCCGCTCTCCTTTAAGGACTTTCCTTAAGGGCCGCTGTTGGCGTCACAGCGGCCCGATCTTCGAGTTCTCTTTGCCGGCAACCTACCCAGGGATGCCCATAGTTTGTCCGCAGCATGCTGGCTCGATGGTAATGATGCCCGAGACCCAATATCGCGTGCGCCTCGGGCCTATCCATTCAGGAGTGGGGATCGTTCCCTGGGAAACGATCTAGGTTGACTGGCATACCCTAGGATCAACTGTTTTCCGCCTTGACTTTCACCAAAATTATGGCAAGTATCTGACAAAACCACAAAGGACATTTCAGGACATGATCTGTAACTGGGTTGCTCCAACACTTCTTCTATTGCCTGATGATCGACCTGAAACATTAACAGTTTCTCTCTCCACAGATGCTGCCTGACCTGCTGAGTATTTCCAGCATTTTCTGTTTTTATTTCAGATTTCCAGCATCTGCAGTATTTTACTTTTGATTTGGAATAAGGTATGTTGAGTGGATTATCTTGTATGTGTCTTCTCACAGATCATTACTAGGGATGATTGCAGTGCAAATGTCCTCCCACACCTTCTCAGGGATTATGGTGCTGCGGTCTCACTCTAGGCCTTTCAAGCCAATTTAGCACTCACTGAGTGCATGGATAAAAGGATAGGATAGGATATAACATTGAAGCAATCTCATCTTCCTCTGAGTGGAGAAAGAAAAACAATTCTCAGAACTTTAGGCGTGGGCCCTTAGCCTTGTGCTTTTTTAAAATTTATTCATTCACAGGATGTGAGCATCGCTGGCAAGGCCAGCATTTATTGCCCATCCCTAATTGCTCTTGAGAAGGTGGTGGTGAGTGGCCTTCTTGAATCGCTGCAGTCCGTGTGGTGAAGGTACTCCCACAGTGCTGTTAGGGAGGGAGTTCCAGGTTTCCAATGGTAGAATCGTGTGTGAGATGTGAGGGCAATGAAGCCTAAAGAGAGGAGAAAATAACTAACAAATAGATGAAGGCTAAAAATAAATTTTAATTGTTGACTGACAATTAAAATGACACTAATTAGGACCACCTGGGAAACATGAAAACCCCATCTGGTGTCTTCCTGGAGCCAAGAGCGACCATTAAAAAACAAATGACAAATGTCTTCTGATGTCCAGTCAGTGAAATGATGTGGGCTACTTTTAATAAGTCTTTCCAATTCGCCTCTATGATGGACTAGCTTTGATTCCTTCTGGTCAGTTCATTTCAAACTCCATTGTCGAGCCAGCTTTCTTATAATTGCATAACTCTGCCGCCTCAGGCTGTTTCACAATGTTAGCTCACATTGTGGGCCAGACCCTGCACTGCCTCTAGCGTATGGTCAGTTCCCTGAGCCTCTGTCGATCCAGTGGGTACAAATGAGTGACTGTGTGCTGGATTTTCGTCCCCTCCGCATGGCTCCAGCTATTCTGCAGTCCTCTCCCCTAGGTCATCACCACCTATGATTCCTCCATATTTGGATCGAAGTCGTTTCCATCAAGCATCTTATATTAATGACCCAATTACCCTAGCTATAGTGACCCATCCAATACCATGAAAGTGAGCACACTTTCTCTCCAAGTATATGGTTGTTCTGTAACAAATGCAGACTCATGAGTCACGTAAGATGGATGCCGGCTGACCACTCTGAGTGATTGGATGTAAGTATTGCTCTGTAATACATAGATACATAGAAGATAGGAGCAGGAGTAGGCCATTCGGCCCCTCGAGCCTGTTCTGCCATTTAATGAGATCATGGCTGATCATCCAAATTCAGTACCCCGTCCCTGCTTTCTCCCCATATCCCTTGATCCCTTTAGCCTTAAGAAATATATCTAACTACTTCTTGAATATATTTAATGAATTGGCCTCAACTGCCTTCTGTGGTAGAGAATTCCACAGATTCACGAATCTCTGGGTGAACAAATTCCTCCTCATCTCAGTCCTAAATGGCTTACCCCTTATCCTTAGACTGTGACCCTTGGTTCTGGACTCCCCCGCCACCGGGAACACCCTTCCTGCATCTAGTCTGTCTAGTCCTGTTAGAATTTTATACGTTTCAATGAGATCCCCTCTCATTCTTCTAAACTCTAGCGAATATAAGCCTAATCGACCCAATCTCTCTTCACACGTCATTCCTGCCATCCCAGGTATCAGTCTGGTGAATCTTCGCTGCACTCCCTCCATGGCAAGAGCATCCTTCTTCAGATAAGGCGACCAAAACTGCACACAATACTCAAGGTGTGGTCTCACCAAGGCCCTGTACAACTGCAGCAAGACATCCTTGCTCCTGTGCTCGAATCCTCTTGCTATAGAGGCCAACATACCATTTTCCTTCTTAACCACCTGCTGCACCTGCATGCTTACCTTCGGCGACTGGTGCACAAGGACACCCAGGTCTCTTTGCACTTCCCCTTTTCCCAATCTATTGCTGTTCAGATAATAATCTGTCTTCCTGTTTTTGCCACCAAAGTGGATAACCTCGCATTTATCCACATTATACTGCATCTGTTTTGCATCTGCCCAATCACCCAACCTGTCCAAATCGTACTGGAGTTTCTCTGCATCCTCCTCACAGCACACACGTCTACCCAGCTTTGTGTCATCTGCAAACTTGGAGATATTACATCTAGTTCCCTCGTCTAGATCATTAATATATATTGTGAATAGCTGGGGTCCTAGCACCGATCCCTGCGGTACCCCACTAGTCACCACCTGCCACTCGGAAAAAGACCCATTTATTCCAACTCTTTGCTTCCTGTCTGCCAACCAGTTCTCTATCCAAGTCAGTACCTTACCCCCAATCCGTTGTGCTTTAACTTTGCACGCCAATCTCTTATGCGGGACCTTATCGAAAGCCTTCTGAAAGTCCAAATACACCATGTCCACTGGTTCATCCTTATCTATTATACCAGTTACATCCTCAAAAAATTCCAGTAGATTAGTCAAGCATGATTTACCTTTTGTAAATCCATGTTGACTTTGTCCGATCCTGTCACTGTTTTCCAAGTGCTCTGCTATTACATCTTTTATAATGGACTCTAGCATTTTCCCCACTACCGATGTCAGACTTACTGGTCAATAATTCCCCGTTTTCTCTCGACCACCTTTTTAAATAGTGGGGTTACATTAGCTACCATCCAATCCATGGGAACTATTCCAGAGTCTATAGAATTTTGGAAGATGACCAGCAATGCATCTACTATTTCTAGGGCCAGTTCCTTAAGTACCCTAGGATGTAGATTATCAGGCCCTGGGGATGTATCGGCCTTCAATGCCATCAATTTCCCTAATATCATTTCCCTACAAATACTGATTTCATTCAATTCCTCCCTTTCATTAGACCCTATGTTCCCCGACATCTCTGGGAGGTTATTTGTGTCCTCCTTTGTGAAGACAGAACCAAAGTATGTATTTAATTGGTCAGCCATTTCTTTGTTCCCCATTATAAATTCCCCTGATTCTGACTGCAAGGGACCTACGCTTGACTTCACCAATCTTTTTCTCTTCACGTATCTATAGAAGCTTTTACAGTCAGTTTTTATGTTGCCTGAAAGCTTACTCTCATACTCTATTTTACCCCTCTTAATAAATCCCTTTGTCCTCCTTTGCTGAATCCTAAACTGCTTCCAATCCTCAGGTTTGCTGCTTTTTCTGGCCAATTTATATGTCCTCTCCTTGGATCTTATGCAATCCCTAATTTCCCTTGTTAGCCACGGTTGAGTCACCTTTTCTGTTTTATTTTTATGCCAAACAGGGATGAACAAATTCTGTAGTTCATCCATGTGATCTTTAAATGTTTGCCATTGCCTATCCACCATGTTGTGCTGTTGTATATATATGCTGTGTCTCAAGATATCACAGATTTGGTGATGAGGATGCGATTGCGGATTCCCTAGCTGAAATTTTGGCTGGAGGATAATCCTGCCAACCGACGGAGGGACTGTTAGAGATTCTTCATTTTGCAGAAAAACTTAAAAATCCGTGGTAAATTTCAAGCACACATGGCTGAAATGTCGACGTTGCCAGAGTCCAGATGGCCGTGCCTATGGGAATAATTGGGCGCCTGCCTGGGTGAGTTCCATCAAAAGAATGCGACACAGCATTCAAAGAGTGTAAAAGCCAATTAGTAGAGAATACCATGTTAGTTCACTATGATGTATCTAAGGAAATCAAGCTAGCGTGTGACGCCTCCCCGTATGGAGTTGAGGCAGTGATCGCTCATGTGCTAGATAGTGGGGAGGAGAGACCAATTGCTTTTGCTTCACACACTCTCAGTGCCAGTGAGCGGAATTATGCACAGATCGAAAGGGAAGCTTTGTCATTGATTTTTGGGGTCAAGAAGTTTCACAAATACTTCTTTGGTCATACATTTACCATAGTTCCTGACCATAAACCCCTGACAGCAATCCTCCATCCAAAGTCCCCATTTCCAACCTTAGCTGCAGGCCGAATGCAGAGATGAGCTTTGATTTTTGTCAGCGTATACGTATGACATTGAGTACAGATGATCAGTGTGGTAAACCACTGTTTGTATTCCTGTTTGTCCTGTTTGTATCCCACTGTGTACATGCCTGGACATGCCTCGGCTGACTCCTCCCACAGGTCCTAGTATAAAGGTGACTGCTCCCCAGCCCTTGTATCCTGGACCGGTCGACCACTCGAGGCAGACCTCCATTCTGTTGTTAATAAAAGCCTTTAGTTACTCTTCTAACTCTCAGTCTTTTATGAGTAATTGATAGCGCATCAATCAGCTGATCACAGTAATGCTGATGTTATGTCCAGGTTGCCATCTCCATCACAAGTTACAACCAATAAGGAAGAAGTATTCTATTTCTCATACATTGATGAGCTGCCAGTCACAGCTCGAAGTGATTGGTAGGGCAACCAAGCGTGACCCAATTATGTCAAAGGTGTATGATTACATAGCAAATGGATGGCCAAACCAGGTATCAGAGGAAGATATCCATCCATACTTCGTTCGTAGGAATGAATTGTCAGTGGATAAAGATTGTATCATGTGGGGAGCAAGAATGGTTATCCCAAATAGGTTCAGGTCTAAAATTGCTAGTAGATCTTCATGACCAGCACTTGGGAATGTGCTTGACCAAGAGCTTTGCATGCAGTTACTTATGGTGGCCAGGTTTAGATAAAGAGATAGAGTGCATAGTCAGTCAATGTACAACATGTCAATCGGTGAGCAAGAAACCACCATCAGTACCATTACAGCCATGGAAATGGCCTCCCAGAATGTGGCAAAGGTTACATGTAGATTTTACTGAGCTCGAAGGACAGCAATTATTCATAGTGATAATCACTCGAAGTGGGGAGAAGTGTTTCCGATGCGGATAATAACGAGCAAAACACTATACAGTTTGCGAAGATTGTTTTCTTCATACGGCCTCCCAGAAGAAATTGTGTCTGATAATGGGCCGCAATTTTGTTCAGAATAGTTCACTTAGTTCATGAGCAGAAATGGTGTGAAACATACCAAAGCAAATTTTCTGATTTCCTATCGGAATACTCCGCATACCACTACTAGTAGAAAACCAGCAGAGTTGTTTCTCAAACGACAGCCATGAACCAGGTTCTTGTTGTTAAAGCCAAACTTGGCACAGTCTGTAGAAGAGAAACAATCAAGGTAGCAAGAGAGTCATGATAAAGGTAGAGTTAGCGAGAGAGAAGTGTGAAGTTGAACCAGAAGGTTAGAGTGAAGAACCATCACCATAAATGGTTAAAATGGTTACCAGGAAGAGTAGTGAAGATATGTGGCCCTCGCACATATTTGGTCAAGATGTTTGATCATGGAAAGGTTAGGTTTGTTCACATTGATCATATCTTACCTACAAATGTGGAAGGAGTTGAAAGCTGGGATGATTCAATTTATTCTGATGAGTCAGATAGTCTTGTTACAAGTATCAGTAGCAAATCCTACATCAGACGTACCAGAAACAATCCAAGACAAAGTCAGAATTTAAGTCTGAGCCCGAGTCAGGCAGACAAACAGTCTGAAAGTGTAAAGAGTCCAAATGTAGATCAAGGTCAGCCCTTGGAGAAAAATTCTCCGCAGGCTCAGCCTAGAATGAGTCAAAGTCCTACAAGATCTGAAAGTTCTGTTCAAGAAAGAATGTATCGTCTTTGAAACAGAAAACCAGTGGTTAAGTTTAATCTGTAAATATGGAAAATAAGTTCATATCTTTTGTTTGTGCTACCGAATTCTATAGTAGAATTTGGAAACATAAAATGGATTCCATTTGAGAAATGTATACCAAGAGTTGTGTATACCATGCAAGTCATGTACAATGATTATTTGCTATGATTACCTTCTTCAATAAGGAGGGAGAAGTGTAATAGAGTCACCTGGTGGACTACTGATGTATATAATAACTAGCTGGAGTACCCGGCATTGCCGAGGGAACTGAAGAACCCTCTGCCATGTTTATAAAACTGTTTATAAAACTGTTGGGATTGAAGAACTCTTGTTAAGCACCCAGGAGGTGGTTCTTTAACTTCGTTTTTTGTTAATGGGGATGGCCAGTAGCCATATACTCCAGGTTTTACACTTTTCCTTCTATGTGAATTTGGAGGTAGCAAGCAGAATTATAATTTTGCAATGTTATCATTGACATTAATGAGAGAGAGAGAGAGAGAGAGAGAGAGAGAGAGAGGGGGGGAAGGAGAGAGAGAGAGAGGGGGGGAAGGAGAGAGAGAGAGAGAGAGGGGGGAAGGAGAGAGAGAGAGAGGGGGGAAGGAGAGAGAGAGAGAGAGAGGGAAGGAGAGAGAGAGAGAAAAGGAGAGAGGGAAGGGGAGGGGGAGAGAGAGCGAGAGAGAGGAGAGAGAGAGGGAAGGAGAGAGAGAGAGGGGAAGGAGAGAGAGGGAGGGGGAAGGAGAGAGAGAGAGGGAGGGGGAAGGAGAGAGAGAGAGGGGGACGGAGATGCAGGGTGCTGTACTCAAGTTATTCAACATCATATTACGTTCAGGCTGTTTTCCCGATATCTGGTGCCAAGGACTCATCTCTCCCATATATAAAAGTGGAAACAAATCAGACCCAAATAACTACCGCGGCATCTGTGTCAACAGTTGTCTAGGGAAGTTATTCTGCAGTATTCTAAATAGTAGATTACTGGATTTTCTTAACAAACATAATATCCTTAGAAAAAATCAAATAGGCTTTCTTCCAAAACACCGCACCACCGACCATATCTATACCCTTCACACTCTCATTGAAAAACATATACACCAAACAAAAAATGGGAAAATATTCGCTTGTTTCATTGACTTCAAGAAAGCCTTTGACTCTATCTGGCACGAAGGGCTCTATTATAAACTTCTTCAGTGTGGAATAGGGGGCAAAGTCTATGACCTTATTAAATCGATGTATCTGAAAAATAAATGCGGTGTCAAAATTGGAGACAAACGCACCGGTTTCTTCACCCAGAGAAGAGGCGTCCGGCAGGGCTGCAATTTGAGCCCGACCCTGTTCAACATATACATAAATGAATTAGCAGACATGCTAGAGAAAAGCGAGTCACCGGGTCTCTGTCTCCTGGATGGAGAAGTGAAATCCCTGTTCTATGCGGACGACCTGGTTCTGCTGTCTCCCACAGAACAGGGATTACAGCAACAACTAGACCTACTCGACAAATACTGCCAAAATTGGGCCCTAACAGTAAATCTAAAGAAAACCAACATCATGATTTTTCAAAAAAGGCCCAGGTGTCAGGAAAACAAATACCAGTTTACTCTCAGTGATACCATCATAGGACACACTATGAGCTACACTTACCTTGGTCTAACCATTACAGCATCAGGGAGCTTCAGCATAGCAGTGAATGCACTAAAAGAAAAAGCCCAAAGAGCCCTATATGCAATAAAAAGAAAATTCTACAACATCCAAATCCCAATCAAAATCTGGCTCAAAATATTTGACAGCATAATCCTGCCCATTGCGCTGTACGGTAGTGAATTATGGGGCCCGCTCAATCACCATAGCTACACTAAATGGGAAAAACACACAATAGAAGCCCTACATGCAGAATTTTGCCAAAGCATTCTTCGCACCCAAAGGAAAACACCAACAAATGCATGCAGAGCCGAACTAGGCAGATACCCACTGATAATAAACATCCACAAACGAGCACTAAACTTCCTAAATCACCTCAAATCTAGCTCCCCAGACACCCTTCATTTTAAAGCCTTCCAGACCCAAGAGCTAAACCCAGAAAAGAGTCCCCTGAGTCAGCTGCTACTGAAACTAAGTACTCCTACTCAGCCGGACCCTGACCAGTCCCAGACCAACACTGCCGTCCAAACACCAATCCGAGTGAACCAAATCATTAAACAATGCAAAGAAACCTACCTGGAACATTGGAACAATGTAACCAAAAGCCAAAGCAGATTAGAATGTTACCGGGCCTAAAAAGAGAATATAAACTGGCAGACTATCTCTCGACCATCAGAGACACAAAACAGAGACAGACCCTCACCAGGTACAGACTAAGCGACCACCAACTGGCAATTGAAAAAGGAAGATACAAGAAATCCTGGCAGCCTAGAGAGAATAGAATATGTGATCAATGTCTGGCCGGCGAGGTTGAGACAGAGATGCATTTCCTCCTAAAATGTGAAAAATTCAACACAACAAGAAACATATTATTTGACAAGCTCAGCCAAACAACCCCAGGTTTCAAAGAATTGGATGACCTGTCAAAATTAAGATTAGTCCTGGGAGAAGGAGACAGACCATACCTTGGTGCCAAATATGTAACAACATGTCATAACCTGAGGACTGTTTAAAATTAGTACTGAATGTACCCAACGATGTTCAACGACTTTAAATTTGGTGGCTCTTTTTTGGATAGTGATTATTAATGGATATTGGCCTAGTTCCGCCCTGCATGCATTGTTTACTGTTTTCCTTTGAGTCCGGAGGATACTTTTACAGAATTCTGCATGTAGGATCTCAATTGGGTGTTTGTCCCATTTTGCAAATTCTTGTTGAGTTAGCGGTCCCCATACCTCACTGCCATAGAGTGCAATTGGTTCAATTACTGATTTGAAAATTTTGAGCCAAATGCTAATTGGGATTTCTATTTGGATTGATTTTTTGATGGCATAGAAAGCCCTTCTTGCTTTCTCTTTCAGTTCATTCACAGCCAGTTTGAAGTTTCCCGTAGAACTGATTTTTAAGCCCAAGTATGTGTAGTTAGTGGTTTGTTCAATTTTGGTTGTTCCTACTGTGAAATTTATTTTGGGTCCCTGATGTTTGGATCTTTGCTGGAACACAAGGACTTTGGTTTTTTGGGGATTTATTGTCAGGGCCCAAGTCTGGCAGTACGACTCCAGCAGGTCCAGGTTCTGCTGTAGCCCCTCTTTAGTTGGTGACAGCAGAACCAGGTCGTCTGCATAGAGGAGGAATTTAACCTTGGATTCATATAGGGTGAGGCCGGGTGCTGTAGATTGTTCAAGTAGTTTTGCCAATCCATTTATGTAAATATTAAAGAGTGTCGGTGAGATTGGCGAGCCCTGCGTCACCCCCCGCCCCTGTGGGAAGTATTTTGTTTGTTTGTCTCCAATTTTAACTGCACATTTGTTGTTTGTATACATTGATTTAATTACATCATATGTTTTCCCTCCTACCCCGCTTTCGATAAGTTTCAGGAATAAACCGTCATGCCAGATGGAGTCGAAAGCCTTCTGGAAATCTACAAAGCATGCGTAGATTTTGCTTTTGTTATGGTGAACGTGTTTGTCAATTAGGATCTGTAGGGTGAAGATATGGTCGGATGTTCTATAGTTTGGCAGGAATCCAATTTGGCTTTTACTCAAGACATTGTGCTCCTCAAGGAAGTTTATAAGT